>NW_020799095.1:142351044-142452131 GCF_003259725.1 Athene cunicularia | reverse complement strand
GGGCAGCCCCCGGCATTTGCCCTTATTGAAACTCCCCCAGTTGGCCTCAGCCCATGGCTCCAGCCTGTCCAGGTCTCTCTGCAGAGCCTCCCTACCCTCGAGCAGATCAACACTCCCACTCAACTTGGTGTCATCTGCAAACTGACTGAGGGTTCCCTCGATCCCCTTGTCTGGATCATCAATAAAGATGTTAAACAGGAGTGGCCCCAACACCCAGCCCTGGGGGACACCACTCCTGACCAGCCACCAACTGGATTTAACTCCGTTCACCACAACTCTTTGAGTCCGTCCTTCCAGAGAGTTTTTACCCAGCAAAGCAATGTGCCTCTATCCAAGCCATGGGCATCCAGTTTTGCCTGGAGAATGCTGTGGGAAATGGTGTCAAAAGGCCTTACTAATGTGTTTCTTGTTTCTTTGGTCCTCACCATAGTAACAACATAAACTTACTTGAAGTTTGAAAATTCAAAGAACTGAAAAAAAAAAAAAAAAGACAATATCCAATACATAATAGAATCATAAGAATATGTTACCCTGCTTAGTCCATGCACTGGGAACAAAACTTGATCAGTATTGTTTAAATGCCATCCCAGTAAATCAGAGAGCATAGCTTTATTTTTGGACAACAGCTGTACAATTAAATGAGAGTACATTTTGAGCATCAACTACCCTTACCCAATATCATTCACTGCTTTGACTTCTTTCAGGAATGTCACAAGGTACATTGAACCACCCCTCTTCTCCCTCACCCCCAGCATTACTGTGCAAACTACATGCCAGGGATGGAGGAAATCACTGATAGGCATTTGTCAGTGATGACATTAGGCACCTAATCTGCCACTGAGTGTGCAGGAGCTAAGACACTTAGGGTGAGATGCAGCTCAAAATAAGACACTCATACTGACATTCAGTCCAGTGGACGGGTACAAAAGTATAAAGATATAGGATATTCTTTGCCTGAGGTACTTGCAAGAGGCTGGTAGATGTGGCATGAGACCTATGGGAGATCTGTTCTCTTTTGGAGTCAGAGATGGAGACCAGGCAGAGCAAGATCGGGTATCTCAAATAGTAAGAAATGCTTGTGGAAGGAGAATAAAATTGAAGTCCTTGTTAATACAACATGCAGCAGTTCAGCTGAGGCTCAGTTTGGTTGCCTGGCATGGATGTCCAGAGCTATTTGACACAGTTTTGGTTATTTGAGGCAGCACTATGGAGCTAACAAATATTCATTAAGTTGGCGTTTGTACACCTATATCTAGTCAGCTGGTTTGAGCTCCTGCTACCTCCTGAAGAGTGTGTTGAATGCTCCATTAACTATATTGATTAGATCTTCATGATTTTTCTCTTTATCACTTGCTCTTCAAGTTTCTCTACATACTCAATAACATTCACATTCAAGTTGGCCTTTTGAACCTCCTAATATTGTTAGAGGAGGTTCATAATTAGACAAAATAAAAACCTCTGCTTTTCTTTGTCCTGCTTAGTACATATATTATGCACTTGGAATAAAACCCAATCAGTATTGTTTAAGTGCCACTGGAATAAATCAAATAGCATCGCTTTCCTTTTAGAGAACAGCTGTACAATTAAATGAGAGGTATGTGATTACTTAGAAGTGGTATCTATGTAAAAAGAGTGATTTAAGGTAAGCCTCATTGTAAATCCATTGTGCTCATTGCCGAGTAGTTCAGACATTCCACAAAAGCTTAAAATATGGAAAAGTGTTACCTGCAGGAACTGTTCTTTTAAAACATCCCCACAAGCTCCCGACCCTCATTTATCAAAAGCTTGCAACTGAGCAATTGCAGTAGTAGTGCTCATTGCAGTAAATTACCAGCGCACACACGCATGCGCATGCGCGCGCACACACACACACACACACACAATGCTAGGCAATATCAAAAAAAAAAGGAGAACAGTCTCCCCCAGGTCACTTTGGTACTTTTCCTTAAGAATTAAATATTGTTATCACTTTGACCAAAGCAGTCAGTAAGTAAATGGGAACTTGTGGGAATATTTCAATTTAAACAAAAAGAAATGTCTAGTATGAAACAGGTTATAGTCTTTGATATAACCTTGTTTCTTTGCAAAGGATCAACAAAGCTCAGTTTCTGTGAACAGGCAGAAATAAATGACAGCAAACAACTCTCACTCACAATTTCCAGATGTATTTTTCCAGTGCATTACATTCCCTAAAAGGTCTATCATGCTGGTTTTCCTCAGGGATATATTCACAGCTGTTTCTCTAGTTTCCTGATGGTTTTCTCCTCTCTTCCTCCTACACATACAATTTGTCTAACAATTTCTTAGCCTCTGTATTCTTACCCAGTGTCAGGGACCGCTCTCCCATTCTCACTATTGCTTTCATATTGCTGGGTGCCACCATTCCTGTAGTGGTGGCTTTTGTTACTTTTTCTTGCCATGGCAGTACTGGACCTTCACATTGTTCCCTTCAGTTAGCTCCAGTGAAGGCTAAGAAAGACCTGACAGCTTCAAATATGTCTGTACTGGTCTTGTGAACTAAAAGCCACTTGATGACAGGCACAAACTGCTTCCAACACCACACAATGTAGGAGTTGTATCACTACTATGTGTGCTATGTATTACTGCTATGTGTCCTATATGTATCACTACCAACGTGTGCATGTGGGTTATGCCAATCTTCCCATTCAAACCACAACATTAACATTCAATGTTATATTAATTATAATCATGCAAGCAGTCATATAGACATGAACACATAAATAATATTTCAGAGCAGGATCAAAAAACAGGTATAGTCACAAATGTATTTTTCACTGATACATATCCAAGAAACTAAAACTATTTTTTGAAGACAGAAGGAAAAGTGATGGTTCATAGGCCAAACCCAGAAGTTTTTACCCTATTGTGAAGCAATATTGCTCTAAAGTGGGGGATATAGTACTGTCCAGCAGGATTCATTAATTACTTTGGATATACTGTAGCCACAAATATACACTTCTGGAATAAATAAGATTTGAGAATATTGTGGAAAACATTCATAATCTTGCAGAAGTAGGAATAGGAGTTTGACAAAATTATCTTATTTCTATATTCAATAGTTTTAAGCTGTTTAGATATTTCAGGATATTGCCATCTAATGCTATCCAAAATTAGATAAGGAATAGGCCCTAGACAACAGACCAAGCTGAAGGTAGAACAGCAGCATGGACTCTTCTGTCAGGCTTTTCATTTTCACATAAAGACTGTTTATGAAACAACAAACCACTCCATAGCATCTTTTCCCAGCCTAGCAGTGTGGAGATAAGGAAAGCATCTCTAGTGCTTGCATCTGTTTCACACACATACATGAGGCAAGGTGGCAGTAAGATCTTATCAGGCAGCATGCTCTGTTACATACTGAGACTGTTTCAGGCAGTAAAAACCTTCTGTAAGCAATAAAGCTTAGACCTATCCAAGTTTTCATACATCTAAAGAGAACAGATTTCACTGGAGCTTTGCAACCTTAATGATATTCTAGTAACAAATAGTTTAGATGCTACAGTCATAATATCTGGTTGCTTTGTAGCAAGCAAGAGGATAGCTATGGTTCAACTTCTACTGACTGCAGTGCACATTTACCATTAGAAAGATGCAGAACTCCACCAGCTCTGCCTGAAATATGCCATCACTCCGCCAAATGGGGAAGAAATGTAACTATAGGAGTTTCACTGAGGGCAAATGCCGGGGGCCGCCCTTGGGCCACAACAACCCCCAGCAGCGCTACAGGCTTGGGGAGGAGTGGCTGGAGAGCTGCCAGTCAGAGAGGGACCTGGGGGGTGATTGACAGCTGGCTGAGCAGGAGCCAGCAGTGTGCCCAGGGGGCCAAGAAGGCCAATGGCATCCTGGCTTGTGTCAGCACTAGCATGGCCAGCAGGGACAGGGAAGGGATCTGAGCCCTGGGCTCAGCACTGGTGAGGCCGCCCCTCGATTCCTGTGTTCAGTTTTGGGCCCCTCACTACAAAAAGGACATTGAATGACTCGAGCGTGTCCAGAGAAGGGCAACGGAGCTGGTGCAGGGTCTGGAGCACAGGTCGTACGAGGAGCGGCTGAGGGAACTGGGGGGGTTTAGTCTGGAGAAGAGGAGGCTGAGGGGAGGCTGAAAGGAGGGTGGAGAGAGCTGGGGATGAGTCTCTTGAACCAAGTAACAAGCGATAAGACAAGAGTTAATGGCCTCAAATTGCACCAGGGAAAGTTTAGACTGGATATTAGGAAGCATTTCTTTTCAGCATGTGTTGTTAGGCGTTGGAATGGGCTGCCCAGGGAGGTGGTGGAGTCCCCATCCCTGGAGGTGTTTAAGAGTCGGGTTACACAGCGCTGAGGGATCTGGTGTAGTTGGGAACTGTCAGTGTTAGGTCAGTGGTTGTACTGGATGATCTTCAAGATCTTTTCCAACCTAGACAATTCTGTGATTCTGTGAAACGAAATGAATATTGTCTTTCTCCACAAGTAGTCATTTAAGAAAGCTTAGAGATGCATAAGCATGGATATATTAGTCATCATAGATTCTATTTTATGAATAAAGGCAAGCTAGGGAGCCTCAGGGTATCACTAATTTGCCTTTAGGGAACCAAAAAAACCCCACCTACATAACATTTGACACACCAGTTCTTGAAGACAGTACAAAAACCTGTAGCTATGGTAGAGCAGTGGCCACATGTTCTGGTGCTGTATTAACCTTGCCTATGATTGAACACATGGGAAAATAAAAGCATGGAAATATCCTATAAAACAATCCAAAAAGGAATCACAAAAAATTCCCTGCAGATGTATTTCATCCATCAGGAGAAGTGATTTTCAGCTCCATCCGACAGAAAGAGTGTTTATAACACTCTTTTCTTCAGAGAGCTGAATACTAATTCAGAGCTCAACTATGTGGAAAAAAATAATTATTGAGAGAGTGCCGAAAGGCTTTTATGAAGCTAATGAATTAGCTCAAATTGGAAGAGAAGGTCAGTAAATCCAAGACTTTCTGAAAGCTGACTTATCTTTCTCTGTAAAAATAGTAGAGACCTTCTAATACTCTTTGGGCTGTTCATTTCCTGCAGGCTTCTGACCTGCTGGAGCAGTCAGGAAAAATTTGCTGTCTCTTTGTTAATGCTTGGGATTTGTACAAGAAGATTTTTACACTTGACATTTTTTCTAAGACCATTCATTTTCTAAGATCCCCTACAGTGTACAAAAGGGCTGACATCTTTTTTTAAAACAAGCTTTTTTTAAACATGATCCACCTGGTCTGGTAGAAGTTAGCAGGGGGGTTGGAACTAGATGATCTTTAAGGTCCCTTCCAACCCAAACCATTCCATGATTCTATGACAGATAGGCACAACTGCTGATAGAAGGAGAATTAGTCCTGATTTACATCATAAGAAAATAAAATTCTTCATAACTGTACCTTTGCAAGAAACCAAAAAAAATCCTACAATGCTTCTTTATTGAATGGGAAGCTGCAGTGTGCTCTTGTTTTCTGGTGATTTGAACAGACTCTGCTATATTTCTACGTTTCTCTTTTTGTAAACAGTAATACTAATAAATAGAATTTTAAACATATTTTAGATATTTTACACTAGGGAGAATGGTTCTGCTTTGAAAAAAATATGGCATGACAGAGTTCTCTGTTTGCTGTTTCTCAATGATTTCCAGATCAAACGCATTGACTTTATAAATATTGTACAGCTCTCCATGCAAACCTACTTTGGATCTGAGAGCTCACACTAAGATCTTCCTTTCCTGTCTATCTTTGCTGGTGGTAATGATTCAAGAGAACACACTGTATCTTCAACAGTAAGTCTTACCTGAGAAATGCAAAATGGTACAGAAATTCTTGAGCCAGTGGATTCCGAAGGGCTAAAGTCATTTCACGTGGTTGTACACAACAGCTTGGGTGTGGAAATACCTTTCTGTGCTACCACAGTGTTAGGCAGGCATAGCACCATGCTAACATAGTGAAGCTGTATCCAGACTCACACTGATAAAGTTTTCTTTGTCCTGTGTCATGTGAAGATGTCCACAAACTCAAGCATATCCAGGACACCTGAATTACTATGTTGCTTATTCCTAGGTCCCCCTTGCTTTAGAGAGGGAGGTGAAATAAAATAGAAGCATAGTACTTATGGAGAAATGCCAAGTAGGAAAAATGAAAATCTAGCACTAGTGAAAAGGGAAGGAGGAAATAACACCTTAAAAGCTTTTTGAACACTGAAATGAAAAATCCCACCTAAAAATATAACTGAATTTTTAAATCACAGAGGCATCACAAGGCTCATAAAAGAGATCCAGGGCCAAGTACTATGTAGGGTGGATGCAACCAATCCGCTCCTAAAACTTGCAACAATGCAACCAGAAACAGTTTGCACCACCTGGCCTGGGAACCATGATTTACTCCCAGGAGTAGATGCATTTAGCAGTGTAGATGTAACCTACAGGTTAGAGGGTTTACAGTCAAGTAAAGCAGATGTCATTAGAGAGGGACCAGGCAATTTATAGTAAGCTGTCCAATCCTGAGCACTGCATGCTTTTAAGTCGATAGTCCACTATCTGAGAGAAAAAGGACAGTTTGGATGAGACTCATCATCAAATAAGGCTTTATTGCTTTTACCCATTGTACTCTGTATGACATACATTTTGACAAACAAAAGAACACTTTGCTTCCAAGAGATTGTTCCTGTGACATGTTGTCTCCTGCTCTCTGAGGGAAAGGGTTTTCTGAAGGATAGTTAAATGTGTTGAAAGTGTCACGTGATGTCATTCAGATTTGATTTAACAGGTAACATGTGTCCCTGGTAGGTTAAACTGAAGAGACACTAAAAGGTGTCTAAAGCATAGCTTCTCTTTAACATCCTTCTTCAACCTACATATAGTGTACATAGATGGAAAGATTACAGAGACCATTTGCATTATCTGGCTTGTCTTTATGCACAGCTTGGACCATATATTTTTGCACAGCAGTTCCAGAAAGCAGAGCTGAACTGGAGAAATTCTTTACAAAGACATGAAAATTGAAGTTTAAGATTGCAAATGGAAGAAAATAAAGAACATGACAAGCAGAAATATTTTTTCATCTCTGGCACAGTACTGAAGCAATAAAGGAGTCAGTCAACCCACAGATGATGTCTCTTCACTGCAACTGGTGGAAAGGAAGAGCATGACCTTAATCAATATTAAGGTAGTGTAAAATCTGTTCCTGACCTACCAGCTGTTATGAGCAACCTTTTAATTTGAAAGATAACTCTATACCTTCAAAGATCATTAGCTAGAAGAAAAAAAAAAATCTGCTAGGATTTGGGAGGTTTTTTGCATTCATGGGAAACTCATCAAATACATAGCTCAAGGGGAATTTGGGGGCAAGTATCTGGAGAAACCAGCTGTTAATCTCACTAACCTTTGACAGTCCTAGAGCTAATGACATTGCCCAGTTTACCGCATCTTTTTGTATTGATTAATTTGCATTTCACAAGAGAATTCATACCAATACTGGAAAAATTCACCATTAGGAACAACCAACCTAAGAACTCTTTTTCACTTCAGAAAGAAGTTTCTTTCTTTCTTAGGGAGTTGCAGATAGCTGCTGACACAAATATTGCATCAGCACATACTAAAGTTTGAGAAGCCGAAAATGTTCTGACTCAATATGCAAGTGATGTGATCAGTCCAATAAAGAACACGGTCTTTATCATACCCCATCATGTTCCCAGGACGTTACCATGAAAATCCCACAAAAGTAAAATAAAACATGGGGTTGCTTAATCTTTGAGGGGCATTGAAATTCAAGAGGAATAATAAATACAGAGCTGTTCCTAGAGAAGCTTAGGGATTTATCTCCTCGACTCCCATTAATATATATTTGATGGGAGATGAGCAAGTAAATCCCCACGCACTGTGCTGAACATTTGCAACAAGGTGTGGAAACAGATATGAATATATTTTTTTTAGTATCCTCCAGATGCTAAATACTAGGTATGTTCCCATGCCTTTCCAAGGCCAGTAGTGTCCCCAGTACCTTGCATCTCAAAGGGTCCCAATAGAACAAGGAGAATCACTTCACTGATGCAATGTTGCCCACTTTGAAGTGGAGGGCAGCAACCTCTGTGTCAGACAGAGAAATTTTGATCAAACTGAATGGGGCAATTCAGACCTTTAATAGTCACCGTGGTGCTGTGTTCCTTATGGAATTAATGGATAAATAAATTAGAGATGAAACTTCAGGCAAACAAGTACTTACCTCAGTTTTTCAAGGAATTACCTTGGCTTCCACCTTAGCAGGGCAAAATGTTCATGCAGTATAAACCAGTGTGACTATTGAAGTCAAAGGAATTACACTGATCCATATTAGTTTCAACATAGCAGGAAGAAGATGTTAGGTTAACAGTGCTGCATTTAAATATCTGATATCAGTGTATAAAGAGTGAAACAATCAAAAACCGAGATATCCACACAGATCTACCCAAAGTTTGAGAGCCCTCACATCATCCAACTCTGCTACTGCACATAGAACATAAAATTTGTCTCGTCAGAATGACAGTCTCAATGGCATCAAGGAGATAGGCTTTTGAATTATCTGGGAAAGCCTCTGTACAGTGGCATTAAACTTAAATTTATGGATATGCTACTTAAAATCTGAATGTAGCAAGCTCATTTTTACAAACAGCGAAGGGGAGATCATTTCTTTGCATAATTAAACAGCCAGTGGTGTCATTAAACTAACTTACTTCCTTTGCTTGTTTGTGATAATGTTGTCCATCTTCCCTCTACTTTACTGCTTGAGCTCCAAAGACAAGCTTCCTATAGTTCATAAAAAAGCAAATAAAATAAATTTTCTGAGACCATAAGCATGCATTTTTTCAAATGTACAAATGTCTGCAGTTATTTTCTTCATATTGGAAAAGGAAAACAGAAATCACTGTGCTCCCATCTATCAATTCAGTTTCTAATAGGAGACAGTAACCCATGTTTCAGAAGAAGGAAAAAGCCATCCCAGACTTGTCAGACGTTTTTTAATATACCTCCAACTTCTGGTCTCCTCTAATCTCTAGTAGTGTTTGATTGGCTCAAGTCCAAGAGAGGAAAAAAAAAAAAAAAAAGCCAAATATGTTCCAAAATGTTAGCTTTTACAATTGCATATCACTGTATTTTTATTATCCCTATATACTTGCAATCCTTACTGTGACCTATCAATGTATTTCTGGTCTTGATGCCATGGTGAAGCTAAGAGTTCCAGCTTAAATTACAAGCTGCATGAAAAAATATGTTCTTTATGTAGTTTTGACTTTGCCACCTCCTTGTGTCACTGAATTTGTCCTTGATCTAGGGTTGGGAAAAAAAAAGGAGAAAGGAAACTCCTAGTCTTTGTCCTTTGCACTGTAATTGCATAAAGAAGCACAAGACTGCATGCCAGTATAGATAAAGAATTCCAAAAATACACTGTGATTTATATGCAAATATTAAAATGCAAGGGAGAGAGATTTGGTGAAAATGGCTGTGGACTGGATTGTGAATCACTTCCTCACAACCCTTGACAGAAAACTAACCCTACAGATATCAGGACAAATACAGTAACAACTTCTTGACCAAGAAAGGCAAAGAAGTCTTGAAGGCTCAGACAAGGCACAGATGAACAAAATTCCACTTCAGATTCCACTGTGATTCATCCAGAAGTTCTGTACTGCCAGGGTTTTATTCAAAGTTAAGAGAGATGTGCTCTTTGTTTTGAGCAAAGGTTTCAAATAAGTGCCTACCAAAGAAATGACACAGAAAAGTCATTGTTCTTCAGATGGTGAGGAAAGCTAAAACAAATGGTCACACCAACTTCAGCTATTTATTGGGCTTATAACATCATTTTCCCAACCTGAGATACAGAGAAGAAATTCTATAATGGGGAAAACACAGCAAGATCCAAGAGAAAAGACATAAACCACGTATGTGGAAGTTCACAAAAAGAAAACTGGAAGAGGAAAACATCACCTTTATTGCAAGGCTCTGGAAAACTGTATTTGAAACTTAATGACTTAAATCAGAAGTGCTAGATAGATTGTTGCCATGGCACACAAAGAGTAGGACGAAATCCTGGCAGGGACAGGTGAATTTTAACTCTAAAAGCACAGCTTCCTGGAAGCAAGTAAATAAAGAGCAAATCTTAGCTCTCATTTGGAAAAAGAAGGTGTAATGTTCCATCCTCATGGCTGCAGAGCAAAGCTGAATACTCTTGACATGAATAAAAAATAGATGGTTAGGAAAGGGTGTTGAAAGGACCAGTCAAATCTGGCAAATCAACAAAAGGTTACAGGACTGGTGCCACAGCCAGGGGCTCAGTTACTTACGATACCACACACCAATACGATGGTCAAATCGTTCCTATTTATTCTCTAATTCTGGTTACATGTTATAGTATTCTAAGTTCCGTACACACGTGATTATCTGTTCTCTAATAGGCTGCATGCATTGTTCAGACATGTCTACAAGCATTTATATTGGTTAATTATATTTGCATAAATAAAGCCCCAAACTTGACAAAACTTCTTTTATCTATATCTTTGTTCTGCACAAACTGATACACTCCTGCTGACCACAGCTACTCCTTCTTTGCTGACCACAGGTGTTCATTCTTTTGCTATCTGTTGCTAACTTTGTCTTCGGCCCTGTACTTTCACATCCACATTCTTTTTCACTGACTTCTCCTTCGGCCTTGTATGTTTTAATCTACATTCTTTTCCCATCGGCCTTGTATTCCTATCTGCATGCTTTCTGCAGTAGCTCCATCTAATGCAGCCCAGACCCCTACAGTCTAGAAAGAGACACAGAGATGATCGGAGGGCTGGGCTTCTCTCCTATGAAGGCAGGCTGAGGAAGCTGGGGCTGTTCAGCCTGGAGAAGAGAAGGCACTGTGGAGATTTTATAGAAGCCTTCCAGTACTTAAAGTGTCCTACAGGAAAGCTGAGGAGGGACTTTTTACAAGCGCACGTAGTGATAGGACAAGGGGTAATCATTTTAAACTGGAAGAGGGAGATTTTTTATTAGATTGTAGGAAGAAATTCTTTACTGTGAGGATGGTGAGGCACTGGCACAGGTTGCCCAGAGAAGCTGTGGCTGCCCCCTCCCTGGCAGTGTTCAAGGCCAGGTTGAACAGGGCTTTGGGCAACCTGGGCTAGTGGAAGGTGTCCCTGCCCATGGCAGGGGGGGTGGAACTAGGTGATCTTCAACGTCCCTTCCAACCCAAATGGTTCTATGATTCTAAGTTGGAAAAAAAATGGTGAAGAAAATAATTGGTTATCTACTATTTTAGGGTTCAAAAACCACGTCATGATTTGTGATACTTTGTGTATTTTTCTTGAGTTTGAGATTGGGAGGATTAGCAATGTTGCCTTTCTGTGGATCCCCAAGCCTCATGGAAGAAGCGAGAGGATGTGACTCTTTAGTGGCAAGAAGCATAGCACAGGGCAGACACAAAGCTGGCTTTATATGACCTAGTAATAGGTCATACTGGGTGAAGTTGGTAGCAGCAACCTGTAGTCTGCCAGCATGCAAAGGAAGGTCAGCAAAGTAAATTAAATCATGTGACTCTGAATCAAGGTGTTCGTACTTACTACCCAGGTACCTCAGTGTAGATGCACCCTAAAACTGCACAAAAAGGTCACTCAAACATTAGAATTCTGCTTTCCCCTTCTAGACAAAGTTCTCATGGACAACCTTCCTGTCTGCCATTTATAGAAAAATAAAATACAAATAATCTAAATTTCTGCCACTACTTTCAGAAAAACTATTTTGTAAAAATAGCATCATCCTATTTTGACACCTCCAGAGTTGCATTTAAGATTGCTTCTATAAACTGTAGAGATAAAAGAAAGAATTTGATGCTTTTATCTTCTTTCAGATCCACTGCAGCTCCAAGAGACAAAAAGAAGTGTCTTTCTCTTCATTCTTGTCCCTTTACCATTGATTTGCTCACTAATGTCCTGGCAGATCCAGCTGAGCTTATCTGCTGAACTAAAATTGTCTGGACAGGTGTCACTGAAGCCATAATTTGTCATTCAGATGACAGAACTGAGATTAATTCTGGCATTGCATGTTGAGCTTTTCAGGGATTAATGTTTAAAGCCCCAAACCTAGAAAATAACTTCAGGTGAGTTCCTGTACTGCTGCATTTGTGAACTGAACTCAGTTGGTTTGGGGAATCATTGTGAAAGAAAAGAAATTCTGAATACACATTTTATCAAGATTTCCCAGTATACTCCTATACAGGAGGGTTTTTTCAAATCAGCTGTGGTTATATCTGCTGTATTTGGAAATTTGTATTTCAGTCAAGAATCTCTCCTTGATTACCAGGGGCTGGCATTCATTCTATTTGTCACTGAAAAATTAGTTTTTCTTGATATGCAAAAACCTCTTGGAAGTAGTCTATGACCTCAGTTTTCATGTACCAATTCCTCTGACACTAATTAGGAATTACACGCTGTGTCCCAGAAGATTATATTTAGCCCAGTGAGGACTTCACTTTTGCTGAGTTCACATGAAAAGTTTTCAGAACAGCCAAAAACCCAAAAATGTCCCATCAAAGACCATATTACAGCTCACCACCAAGTGTGAAAGAGTTCAGGTGTTTTAACTCTTCTGTTCTTTTCTGCTAAGCCTCACAGTTAAGAGATCACAATGCATCTGGACCATCCTCACTGATATTTCTCATCCTTCTCATGTATTCAGGTCTGTGCAGCTTTAGAGTGGCTTTGGCAGAGTATTGCAATAATAGGCAACTTGAGATACCTTTCATCTCAGTGATACGTGAGTAAGGAGAAGAGGCTTGGCGAAACAGGCTCCATGAGAAGCAACCTCTATTTCTATAACATGATTTTCAAAAGCTCTTAATCTTAGTTTAACATTTCCCCTTGAAAGCAGTGGCAACGTCTTCAGTGTGCAGTCAAGTCAGCGCTAAAGACTTCCTACCGTATTTATTTGTTTTTCATGAAAGATGTCCTTGTGTTAGTGTGTCACTTCAGTATCACTAGTTGTTTGTTTGAAAGACTCTGTGGTCCTATTGTATGTTTGCATTGGGCTGTAGCTTTGAACTGAGAAAAATTTATTCATTTTTTCATAAGCAAGCAATAATCTCTCCAGCATTAGGAAGTATAAGGAAAGAACTATATAAATCGCAGCTGGCCAAGGTCAGCATTAACTTAAGTCCTAGAGCTGATTGTTGGAATCTGCTCTTATCCACAACAGGAGCTGTTTTGGGGTCTTTTGGAGTTTCTGTATAAATCCTTCCATGCTTTAAAAGGAAACAGCCAGGACTACATTTGTAGTGAGTGTCTAAATACATTTACTCACTTGACAATTTCTCTGTTCACTGCTGAAATTTGAGGGCAAGGGGGTGAGGAGGTGAGGGGGTCAAAAATGATGATAAATTTTGTCAAATTTTAAATGAAAATTTGTCTTCATTTTGCAACCAGGCCAAATTTGACATTCCAGGGGTCTCAACACAGATTGAAGCCAAGACAAATTTTCCTTTTCTCCTTTGATGAGCTTGGCTGAGCTGTGCTGGGTAACTGTCCCTGCAGACAGGCAGTTCAGCCAGTGAACCTGTGAGACTTATATGTCTGTTAGGTGACCCTCAGAAAAATATGAAAAATATAACCACAAGTCACATAAATAAGAAAAGCTTTTAAAGATTACACGGATACTGATTACTTGGCATTTTGGGGTAGGATTCTAAACACTAGAGTTGTCTGAAAAATTTTGTTTCTATTTTACATATTTTGACAGCGTTTTTTCATTCCAAGATAGTTTGAAACATGTAAATGACAATATATAGAAGCATATTTTTCATTATAAAGTCATCTTGAAGGACAGTCCCTGGCCAGTCTTTTGAAAATAATTTTCCATCCCCCACCTTCTTTCTTGCTGCCAACATCAGTTGCAGCATTCTCTTATTCACATTTCCTAACATAAATATGGAAATATACTGTAACCTATACACTTACAAAGCTAGATTTCAGCAATGTTAGCAATATTCAAAATTAAAAATCAAATTCTGATACCTCAGTTGGTCATTGTTTCTCCTTTATTTCTTTTTTCTTAAAGTAGGTTGACATATTAGCATGAAAAAGAAAGGTTACAATATTTTTTAAAATCCCACTCGTAGCATAATTTCCAACATATAGACATTTTCAGTAAAAGAAATAGAGTAAAATTCTCCGAAAATTCTTTTTTAGTCACAAGAAAGATAAAACAGCTGTCAAAATTATGATAACCCTGAATTTATTCTTGTAGTTTTGACCTTAGAATAGATTAATTGATACGCTATTTTATTCTTTTCTGAAGAAAGAAAACTCCTTGGCTTCATTTGTGACAGAAATCTTCCCATAGTTTTGGACTGATAAAGACAAATGCAGGAGAGAAATAGGATTTATTCTAGCTAGACGAACAGATTTGACACCCATGTCAAACATTATTACAACCTATATGCTTCAAACGTAGACTGGAAGTTAAATACTGCACAGAGTCAAGCCAAGCATTACAAAAACAAAATGTTTCACAGCCCACATACTTCTTTCTATATGTTCTCAGTGCTTCAGTAATGAACAACATGCTGAGACAACATTTGAAGCGCTGCAATGATGCGCAAAGGGCACAAAACAAAAATTAATATATTTATAGTCTGAAATTCTCTGCAGCCACAGGAACCTTTCATAATCAGGTTCTGCATGAGGGGAGAGGATGCTTGGGGAGGTGAAACAAATTCACAAGACAGACTACGGAGCTGCTTGCTCTCTCGCCCTCTCCCTCAGCATGCAGCAACCACATCAGTTTTTTAAATCCCTGAGATTACTGGATCCTTACAAATATAAATCCATAGCTTCATGTGCCCTAACCTCACTCCAGCAAGCATTTTAAGGAAGAGATACTTCTGCTTGGTGTGCATGAAGTACTCGGGTATCTCAGTGGTGCTTTCCAACCTCATTTCCCCAGGGAGAAAATAAAGGGGTACAAAGTTTTGGATCAGCTACATGATACCAGTAAAGGTTTTCCCACACTTGCTCTCTGCTGCAGGTTCTTTACAGTTCCCACTCCCTAGAGCAGTCCTTCCTAAAGAGAGCTGCTCCATTGGCCACAGTGCAAAGTGAGGGCTATTTTGGGGGGCTACCAGGATTGCACAGCTGACATTTTATCAAGCAGGATTCAAGCCACAGCAGGACCACCTCACCCCCTCATCAAAGAGCTCCATCAGCACTGAAAAACGATACAGCTCTTCAAAACTCTGCATGCTGCGGGCGCCTAAGCCCATGTTTGACCTTGAGCAGTGCCTGCCAGTGGTCTTGCTCTAGGAGTCCTGGTTAAGAGCAACCATGCATTTCACTGAAGACCAGGGCCTCAAGTCAATAACAGGCATATTAAGGATGGAACATTTTGGGCCTAACTGAACAGAGCAAGGAGGTGAATGTTTAAAATTACTCAAGTTTTCTTTTTCCCCAGTGGATCAGAGTTTCTCCCTCCTTGTGTGTGTGTGTGTGTGTGTGTGTGTGTATGTGTGTGTGTGTAGCTCTTTCTCCTGCTCCTAAAGCACATACACACATATTTGCTTCAGTGTCCCATCTGCATAAGCAAAGCATCAGTACTTCATGGATGCATTACAAAGATAAACTCATCAGTGTTCAAGAGGTTGTCAGGCCCTGTTAATACAAGCACTGTGAAGGAGGCTGTGTGACACAGCAAACAGAGCACTGCTTTTGGATTCCCAGCATCTCAGCTCTAGTCCAGCTTTACCACTAAGCCATGCCTAAGTTTCCCCACCTGTAAAAACATGTGTAATCACACTGTCTCCCTCTCAGGACTGCTTTGATGCTACTCACCATATAGGAAGAATGAAACATCATAGACCACCGGTTCCTGCTCCTTTTTTTCCATATCTACACTGAGGAAAGCAGGAATTCTCTTCAAATTTGTCAAAAGAGCGGATACTTACAGGTCTGGTGCTGATAAAATATGGTCTGCTAGCTTGGCAAAACCACATGGAACAAGCTGAAATATCTGCTCATTTAGTTTCCTGAGAACAAACACACAAAATGAATGTCACACATTTCAATAACAATCAGCGTCTGTGTAGTTCAAAGAAAAACTTCTGGTCCAAGGAGACAATAGATTTTATTATACAAATTAGGAATAGCAATTGCCTGCCAAGACAAAGGAGCACTGATCAGAACATAATATGCAAAGAAGGAATAAAGGAACTCAGATTTAACCTGCAGAATACTAAAATTATTTCTGGTCGGCTTGTGTGTTGCATAGTTAAGCCAAAATCCTTTCTGCCTGCTTGACTTGCCATGCTGAGGAGTACATGTGATGAGACCCCTTGTCAGCTCTGCGGTGGCAGCTCCGGGGAAGCCGTGCCCACCTGTCCGGGGAAGGGTCGGACACCACACCACACCCGCAGCAGCAGATCCCTGGCTGCCCACACTCCTCTTTGCTCCCCAAAACTACCCTGGTCCCATTTTTATGGGATACTTTTAAACTTTCAATAAAATCTGAGGTTTTCTGTTCAATATATCATTTTTTGTAAGTGTTGACAGTACTGCAGAAAGAAAAAGTAAGATTATCTGCAGGCAGGTGACTAGCAGCAGGAGAAGCTGCCCTACGTGGGGCCTTGGCTCCAGAAAAAAGAAAACAGTTAGGAATGAGGTCAACAGAGAGAAAACTTGCTGTATCTACTATATTGCTAAACGCCCCATCTCTCTAAGTCTTCCACCAAGCGTGCTTCGTCTAACCACTGCCTGGTCCTCCATGCTAGACTGGGAAGAGCAAATCCTTGGAGGAGCTGGATTGAATGGGAAATAAGAGGCACAGGATCTGCTCACCATGGCATGGGAATTTTCTGAGGGTGATCAAAGAGAGCCTGCCCTGCTGCAGCATCCTGGGATATTCAAACCCTCTGAGTTATCCCATCCCTGGATAGATTTGTACCTGAATCAGTAACACGTGAAAACAGAAAACAAAAAAAGCACTGATAGAGAGTATGTTTGGCTCACATATCTCTATCAGCTCCTCACTGCTACCCAGGTACATGGACAAAAATAATTTTCAAGCTGAGTCTTTGCTGACATATGCTTTTACAGGTCTGAACACTCAACATTGCCCCAAACCAAAGAGAGATAAAAGGGTAGCTATAATTCTACTCTGCCACAATCCACTGCAAATCTGAAGTAGAGCCATTTGTCTAGTTCATCTTAAATAATGCAGATTTTTTTACATTAGAATATAACCACCTCTGCTTTGAATAAGTGGAGCATTCATTAGGCCAGTCCAGATTTCAGGTGTTTGGTTTGGTACCTTGTTCAACCCCGATCCATCAAGACCAGATGTGAATGGTGTTTGGGAGCTCAGCTCACCCAGCGTAGCTGGATCTATTTTTATGATGTGTAATATCCTATCTGACACCTGAGCAGGGAGCCCATCCACACACCACCTCAGCTTCTCTCACAGGATGCTAGGCCCTGCATGGGTAAGTAGATAGTAACAGAGCACCGGCAATAAAGTCACCAGAGCACCCGCTTCTGGTTTTAAAGGCAAGAGCAAAATGTCCACATCTTTGCAGTGGAAATTTGGGGAGCAAGACAGGGTGATGATGAGCCAGCACAAAATCATTTACTCCCTGGCATATTTAAAAAAATACTACTTTCTAAATACAACATGTTTTCACTATCTCTCAGCCTTTGCCTGGGAACTAAACTCTTCTTCTCTCATGGTAATACAGGTATGCTTTTTTTTCTCCCTTTTCCTAACAGGCCTGACATCTTAAGAAAATCTAGTCCACCATTTTGATGAAACACATTCAGAAGGAATTTCCTTCTGTTTCCTAACACTGAGCAACAGAGCCTCTAAAGCGCTTATAGAGAGCACATTTTCCTGGGGCTGCAGAGAATGAGTCACGCTAGATATATGCCAGATCAAATACAGAAAATAATCAGCGAGCTGGCATGCTGGCTGGCCTGAGAAAAGAGCATTTCATTTGTTGGTTCCACAGTACCTACCTACAGCAATAATTTTCAGGGTGCTATTCAGCAAGAGGATAGACTGTCCTACGCTATCTTCCTACTTCAAAGTCATAGAAATTAGCACGAAATAGATAGCTGTACATTGTGAGGAGGCCATCCTGGGCTTGCTCCCACACGGCACTGAGCACTTTGGCTCAAGGCTATGCTGTGGCTTAAGCACTGATGGTTCCGTTGGCCTCCATGGCTACCAATGGGAGTCAGGTTTTCTGAATGTTGGGCCTTGAGGACTCATCTTTTAAATACCATTTTAAAAGGCGTTTGGGCACCTAACTATATTCTGCAGATTTAATTACTGCATAAATCACATCTGTGTCTGTGCAATAACCCCAGAGCGCTGGGATCAGAAAGAAGGTCCCTCGGCTCCAAAATTGATAGAAGTCTTTTACTTCTGTGTTTTGCTTGAGGTTGCTGAGAGGGGTGAAACATGAAGTCTCTCATAAACTGTTTTCATTTGGTGCCCAGCTCTGCCATCCACACATAACAGGTCACAGTGAGATTTAGGGAAACTTAATTAATGTCTCTGCCCCAATGTCCCCATCTGCAAAAAGGGATTGTTCCAAGGTTGCACCATCCCTTCTGCTGGAGAAGGTCCATTAAAAGTGTGCGTGGCTCTGAATGCAGGAAGCGATGATGAAGAGCAAAACCACATAGCTGTTTGGGCCAAGTGTCTTTCTCTATTTCTGTACTTGTAAGTTAATTCATTTTTGTATTTTATTTTGCCAGCTCTGCACATCCCAAACATGCTGGCCACTATTGGCTAAACACTGCTCAGTGAGAAGAGGATAAAGTATGAATGAATTGTGTGGGTTTTGTTCTCAAATACCAAAGGAGCAGTTTAACCCAAAAAAAAACAAAAACAAAACAAACAAACAAACAAACAAAAAATCACCAGGTGATTAACATATTTTCCCAACCTTATCAGCCATTGTGAAGCGTGATAATTTTCCCCTATAGTCAATAGTTACTGAACTTTCTTGTACAATATTTTAGTTCATACTAATCACCTGAAATAGGGAAAGAACATAAATATACAAATAATTTTGTTCTAATAAATAAATAAATATCCAGAAACAACTATTTTTTATCTTTAAAGTATAGGCATTAAAGTTAACTCAAGGTCAGTTGCAAAGGTGTAGTAATTATTATCTTAACTAGTAACATCTCTCAGCCAGCTAATTAGCTGGGCACCAAATAAAAACTGTTTATGCCGGAGGTCTAGAGGGGCTAAAACAGAAGATTACTTTAATGTTTCAGGTTAAATTTTCAAGGTGGGAGAATTTCTGCCTCTGGGAATCATGAGCTATTTCCTCACTCGAAATAAGAAACAGCAAAAAAACATCAAACAAAAATGATGAAAACTGGCCCACGCCCTAACCTAGGCACTGTTAAAAGATGAATGTGTCACCTTCCTTTTTGGTGATGGTGGCTATGATCATCTAGCAGGCTGGAGCCTGCATTTTCCACCTGGGGGCCCCACCAGCACAACCTGTCATGACGCTGAATGGACAGACTGTCACCATATGGGACAAATCATCCAGGTTTCTTATCATTGCACCTTCATCGGTGACAGAGTGAGCCCTATGACACTCTCTGGAGCAGAGGGCACAGTACCCTACAGGATGAGACTGCTGGGGATTCATCAGTAACTATCAGCAGGGATTAGATGGACCAGGCTGTGGTGAAGAGCAGCCTTTGGAGTTTGTGGGCTGCTTTGCTCTGGGTAGGAAGGTCATCTCATAGCAGACAGCCTGTGCCATGTGTAAAAGACCACTACAAATTTTTCAGACCATCTGAGCCCTCTGGACAGCAAGGGGCAGAAATGCATGTGATTCCAGGTCCCACGTCTCCTGCCCCAGCAGTGGTGCCTGGGTCTGAGGAGCAGACAAAGCTGTATCACAGCTGCTCTCCCACTCCAGGACTCTAAATGCCACACACTGGCCTACATCATCTATCTGGCTCCTACAAGCATATCCTGCATGAGGGATCAGAGTGCAGTGGAGCAAGAATGGCTGTGACCCACCCTCCCCATTGCCATGGGGCCAGTGAAAGAGCCCACAGCCCACACACAGCCTGCAGGCCCAGTGCATCCCTGTGTCACCCACTGGAAAACAAGGTATGAGGGGGTTTGCTCAGTGGTGCTGGAAGAACAACTGTATTGTGGACCACAGGCATAGCCTTGGAAAAAGCAGAGAGACATAAGGTTTTATCATGCAAACCCTAAATGTTACCCCTCCTGCGAAAGGAAATGCAGCTGCTTACCCACAGCTTTTGTATTCTTATTTTGTTAAATTTATGAGAGCTCATATTATTTAATTCTTTTGATTTACATACACCATGTGCCTCAGCAGCCAGAAAGGCTCTGCCTCACAGCCTGCAGCAGCCAGCCTTACAAGGCAGTTGTAGTCCTACAGTAGCAAAGGACACTGCAAAACAAGCCTGGGCCCTGTAGCCTCATCCATCACTATTGCAGACACCATGTCACGGTCATTCATCTCAGAAACATATCTAGCACCATCCCTCAAAACCTGCTGCAGCAGCCGCTGCTCCGTACGTGCTCAGTGGGACGCTGACAGAAAACCTTCTCATGTTTATCCAGGGAAAAAGTCTTTCCAAGGCTGCTGCTTTACTTTTTGTGCCATGAAAGATAACAGCTTCATACAAAAATAAACAAATCTGCAAACTGTTTGAGCATTCTGTCATACTGATGTAATATATATGGGGTCTGATGCAAAGCAGCTTCTTAGCAGACACACTATCCTCATGCCTTCCTTTCATACAAATGCATTTTCATGGAAAAAGCTAAATTTATTTTCTTATTTTTAACACTTCAGACTCATAATAACATAGTTTAAAAATGAAACTCCAATGAAAATCTAAACCATCAAAATATTTAATTGAAATACAGCAAGATATCACTTCTTTACCAGCTGTTACTGATGGAACTGAGTCAAAAACTACAACTGGGTTTAAGGAAAGAACCTGATAATTTTATAAAACAACACGCTTACTAAGGTAATAGGACCTCCATGCAACATAATTTGAAGAAACCAGAGAGTATTCCCCTCATTCTCTTCCCAGTGTCAAATGTGGGCATTTATAAGCCAAACAGCAGCAGCACCCCACCCCTCCGCCCTCCCACAGTCCTGACCCCTGCATGCCTGCTCCCAGCACTGCCAGGAAGACGCCTCCCAGCTCAGCTCCTGCCTGGTACCAGTTGCCAAAGATGCACCAGGAGAATAGAAGGTAGCTGTGGTTTATGTTGTGGCTGCTCCTGTCCTTGTTAAGACAAGATACCAGGTTTGTTAAGGGAAGATTTCGCCTCCCTTTGAGGCTCTGACCATGTATCAGGGTATATCAGGACTTGGAAAGTCATTAGTTCACCATGGTAAGATATTCACCATGAGGATGCTTAATGAGAATGATTGAAGCCAAGTAGTAGACAAATGCCCACTCTAAAAATTAAGATGCAGGAGAGAGTCTGTGCACAGACCAAATCTCTGGTCTGTTTTAATCCCGAGAGTTGAGCTTTCTGTTCAAAACAGTCCTGCAATCTGATCCCCACGGTGAGCCTCAGAGCCTCTTTGGCCTGATTATAGACCATTCAAACTGAGAAGACTGGCTGAGGGCTCTGGATATTCAGCTTCACTTGCAGCATGATAATGCTTTATCCGCAGAGATCAGCTATCCCCCGATTCCAAGTATCTGTTGCACAATTACAATGGTATTCATACAGGTCTATGCAAGGCTGTGGCTGTTATGAGTTTATACATTTTTTAACTGAAGCAGGATTATCCCCTTAGTTCTCAAAAGTGTCGAAACATATTTATGATCAGATATAACTCATGTCCAGATACACTTCTGAATAAAACTTGGGCTATTAGTTGGTCACTTAACGCTTCCCTGAGAATGCAGTCCTTATAAATAAAGTTCATAAAATGATTAATCTCACCTTTAACCAAACAGGAAAATAAAAGAAAGAAAATGGTGTGGCTTTCTATATACAGCTTTTATTGGCAGCATGTGAGCATTTCTCCCATATTGCTTTAAAAGAAAAACGAAGTACATTTTAAATAGAAGGAAAGATTACTTTTTAATTGGATTTGGAGAGTCTCGATTGCAAGAATAACAAGTTTGGGAGGATAATTTGCATCTGAAATGCTTCGTGATGCTTCGTGATCTAACAGTGGTGACCAAATCAAACCATATGAAGAGATAAATTCCATTCAGCTTACAAACATCATGCCCACAACTGGGTGTTTGAATTTCTTCTGCGCTGTGTGTGCTTTAGCAGTACCATCTGGACATTGCCAAACTGGTTCTGAATAGTAAAATACATATCCATAAAGCAGAAACTTATAGATAGTAACTTGCCTTCTGCCCAAGGCAGCAAGTCAGGGCTCCCTTGTGTGGTGCACACCTATTTTAGAGTGTGTTTTGTGTAAGAATTACCCAGACTTGCATCTGTGCATCCAGCAAAACAAGGGTTAGTAGGTTAGGAGTGGAAACCAGAGGTCCGAGGGGTGTGGTGTAAGGGAGTAGGAATAGTGACCCTGGGATTTTGCCTTGGGAAGGGAGGGAAGAGCTGTGGGCAGTGTTACCCAAGAGCTAGGAGGAGGAGGAAGAAGTGCAGAAGCCCAACGTTGTCCAGATTTATCACACATCTGATGCCTCTGAGTCACATGTACATTTTTACAGGTGGCAGATAAGGCAACAACACTTGTCCATCCCTAAAACCCCAGACCATTAGCAGCATAAGAGGAATTTAGTCTACTGTCGGGTCTAAGGAACATTTCAGTCATTTCCATTCTGGGGTTTTTTTTATGTTGTTGGCAGGCCAGCAGATGAAAGGCCTCTAGTGAGGTTCCCAGATGGAAAGTGCCTCTCATATACAAGGGGCGTTAACTTTGTCTCCAAAGACCTTGCAAGCTAATGGACAAGAGGGTTATGGAGCAGAGCAGTGCCGAGCACAAACCCATTTTTTTCAGCTCTGTAGTGGTACCTACTTGACTACCCACTACTCTCATGAATAATCACACCCATGTTTGAGCAGAAACTCTCTTCAGTAATCTGAAAAATGTTAGTGTCCATCATTCACACAGGTTTAGGAAGATAAGAATTGTTAGAAGCATTAAATCTGAATCTTCTTCTTTATCCAGAGATAAAGGACATTGTTAAAGCTTTTAGGCTTAAAATTAGTCTAAATATCTTTGATCTCTCTGTGACATCTGCCTTCTATTTCATAATCCTTGGGTATGCCTGCAGATAGACTAGCAATTTTATGTATATGTGTACATATAAAAATGCATACATATGCATACATTCATACACTAAAGCTCCTTTGTCTTTCAGCGAAAAAAAAAAAAAAAAAAAAAAGAGTGGAAAAAAATCTCACTTTGACTACAACAGTGTCTAACAGGTAAGAAAAAGCATCTGACTACTAAGTCTAACACCCTACTTATCTGCTCCAGAAATCAGTGAGGAAATGCTTTATTGTCGTTAGCAGTCATCAGATTACCAAACCTGAATCTACAGAGCCTGGCACTCTTTCCCGTGAAGTGCAAAGTGAGAGTGAGTTGCTACTCAGCAGAATTCACTGTCCTCAGGGGTGCTGTGGGCCCATTTCACCTTCTGGACCAGGGTTCCTTACTGCAGTCTTGGACTACTTTCCCTCTTATTGTGTGACAGTGGGCTGAGCAACCACAGGGTAAAGATTGTGAGACAGCTGTTGAGTGGATTGAAAAACTATCCAGGTGAATAAGTGAAATTCTGCTTGGGCCATACCTCGCTTCCATTTTTTTTCTGTTGGACTTGATCTACAGGAGTCAATGGAAACAAGAAATTTTCCGCAAAGCAGTTTGAAGTCTCCTACGAAGTGGTGAGGGAAAGGAAAAGCATTAAGTTTCTTTCTCCTGACTTAAGATCTGAATCTGTCCTAACTGAAGTTAATAACTATTCCATTTATTTCAGGAGCAGAAACATCCTCTTGCATTTAAATCACTAAAAACTTCAAGTACCTTAATCACCAAGTATATTACCACCATGTAGCCCATTCTAGCAGTATAACAGACTCCATCAAGTGCATAGAAGTGTAATTTATTCTGTTCGCATGCATAGATGACTCCCCATCATCAGAGAGGTATAACATTTAATGGAGAAAGAAAGCCAAGGCATTCAAAAAAAAGCAATTGGCTCTTTGAATACTTGGGAGTAGGGGGACAATAAAAAGGGTGACTGAGCAAGCTCCTTAGTCAAGATTTTAATAAATATTGCACAAAATTAATCAGAAACTCCCAAGCACTTCTACAAGAAAAAATGTTCCCCCTTGATTAAATATACTGCTGGAGATGTCTAAGGGGTCTTCCAGTCATAGCACTGGAATTCAATGTTTGATCTTCCTACCTGAGTTTAAACTCACATGCTGGCAACTTCTCATCTTTTCAGTTTATAAATGTCTCTTGTTCTCCTTTTTAAAGAAAAGGTCGGTGTTCTTCATTTAAGTAATATCATTAAGAAACCAAACCTCATTTTTTCAGCTTGTGTAACTGAGCAACTGAAAGGCATAACCTCCATTTACCTCACTTCCATTTTTTGAACATCAGCAAAAAAAATATGAATGCAGATAACCACAGACAATGAAGAGCAATATCTAGTAGTCTGTCTCCAGGACTGTTCCCTACAATATATTTTCCAACATTTTTTTCTGATAATTTTAAATTACTCATGTAAGAAGCTAACTGTTCCTTTCTATCCTAGGGGACACTATTTTGCAGTGCAAGATGTTCATGTTATAAGGGTCTCTCTGTTTAACTTATCCCATTATTCCTGGTCACATATTCTAAGATCAGCCTACCTGACTACCCTTTCACCACCCTGCAGCCTGCTTCTCAGGCTTCTGTCTTTACAGTAAAATGATCTTGCACCAGTCAAAGGAATGAAGTTGCTACTGGTTTCTCCATCTCTCTACCTAATCCATTCAGGAGGTGTGATTTAATGTCATGTACAGTACCAGCTTATTCTCATCATAAAAATGTGGCTGATTGTTTAAACATATAAAGACAATACCTTTTACATAATCAATGTCAGTTTAATATATCGTGTTGCTTTCTGGTTAGCAGGTTGGTTCCTCTCTTTAAAAAGTGAGAAAGTTTTTCCTCTAGTGATGAAATTAAGAAATTTTGCACCAGTAAGTAATATTCAAATTGAGCAAGAATTTTGAAGTAGGGAGGGCTGCTTCAGTTAAACTTTATAGCTCTTTGTTCAGCTCAGATTTGTAGTCAAAAGCCAAGACCAAAGAAAAGAATTTTTAGTTTTCATGCAATCACTTCTGGAGCACAGGTCCCATGGAGAATCTGAAATGGGATGAGAGTTTAGAGTCCAGTTTGGGGTTGTTTATTGTTAGGTACACCTTTATCCTGTGGCTAATCCAAGCCTCCCCAAACCTGTCCGTAATGTTCCCTTTATGGTTATGCTGATGTTCCTTTCCATCAGTAGAGCCAGACTGTGATCTAGGGTATAAACTAGATTCAGCTATGCCATATTCCAGCTGCTTCACACATCTTTAACTCATGTTTTATATGAGTTTATATGATGCTGAGGGCATTATTTTAGCAACGGCCAGTTGCCTGTTGATAGCACGACTACATCAGAGTGAAAAATTTTCTCCTCCTGGGAAATATCTCAGGATGTTCCTGTTTAGTTCAGCAAATAGCATCAAAATGTACAGGAGCTGAAATTCTGTTCCCTTCAGTAATGTGATATTTTGCTGCTGACAGTCTCCCTGGATGACTTGTAGTCAACTGTCCAATCCAATAAACCAATGATATGGGCATAAAAATGAAGCAGAGTCAGATAACCACAAATGAGAGAGCTCTGTCAAGGAGACTGATAAAGCACTGTTCAGGACCTTAACAGTATAAAACAGAGAGGAAAAAGAGAAACTAAATAGGCCTGGGATGTAAGGATTTTCCTAATCAATTACTTATACATCATTTGCCCTCCCTAACAACACTACTTGTCCCTTTTTAGTTCCCCCAGGCCTCGCAAGATCTAATAGACTGTGAGTGAGATACTCTTCTGTGAAAGTTAATGGTACTAATCCCAGCATTTGATTAATCTGAAATTGTACCTATTGCTTGAAACATCGAAGGGCAGACTTGTAGGGCAGAACCATGTCATAATGCAGGAGGTTGAAAATGTTCATGATACCCAGTAAAATATTTCCCTTCTCCTTGCGACTGTTGGCCCCACCTATGGTTCCTTGTGCTGTCATTCTGTAATTCCGATTTTGCTGAAGTGCTGGAAGTGCTGACTAGTGCCTGAGCTCTCCACAAAGCTCTGCCTGAACAGAAAGTGCTTCTAGCACAGGTACCTCCACCCAGGTCAGCATGCACAAAGGCCCACAGGCATGTGCAGAGAAAGGTAACTGCCCTCATCAGAGAAGAGAATAAGAAAAAATTTAAAGGAAATTAACAAGAAAAATTAGTTCTCATATTTTCTTCTTATCACAAGATCTGCATTTGGGATCTCCTGAGATACCACTGCTGTGTGCTGATAAAAATATCATACAGATAAACTATGGCAATGGATTTTTTTTGTTGTTTGGGTTTTTTGGTTTTTTTTTTCCAATTGAATTATTTTCCTGGGCTGACAAAAAGATGATTAGCATAAATCCATGAAGGCTTGACAAACTGGCACCAAAATGGTTGTTGTTTAACAAAGTAGTACCTTGAAAACAGGCAACTATGGCACAAACACACCCCCCCTGCCTCTTTCTGAAACCTGAAATGCCCTGTTTGTGTGAGCAGCGTCACCCAGTCTGACTTCAGCTGGTATAAATCACTACAGTGCTACTGAGAGCAGATGAAACCAATCTCAGTTACTTTGTTTGTACAGGACCATGTCCCTACTTGGACTTGTATTGGATTAGATGTAGTGAGAAAAGCTAGCATTGATTTACCTGGAATCTTAATATAGCCTGAGAGTTGGCTTTAAAGATCATCTAGAACATAGTTGTCCTGACTGGACTCTATAGTCTTACACACAAATTCACAAGCGCGATTAGGCATATACCTGTATCTCCCCCCCTCTACACACACAGACAGACATTACGTTTATTGTGCATGGGTACCCATTCACCTGACAATTAGGACTGCAGCAAATCTAAGCACGGTGACAAGCTGTGACAAGGTTATGAGGAGTCTCTGAATAAAAATAAGCTGCTTTAGGTTTCTTCCCAAACTGTAGTGGCAGTCAGGCATTTTTTCAAAAACACAGAGAGTTGACCATTGAGTTTATAATGGCCACATTTTATAAACTGAAATTTCCATCAGATTTAGAGTCTGGCCTTTATCAGCTATAACTCGCTCCATCCGCTCTAACCTCCCCATAAAATGCCTTTCTAGGAAAGCACCATGCTATAATCAAAATGTACCTCTTCACAAAGAGAAATAGCAAATTAGAACAATAAAATGCTTCATTTAGTGCTGAGCTGGCCTTTTTTCTTCTCTCTCAGTAGGTCATTCCAGCTCCACTCCTGTTGATCAGGATTTAAACAAAAGAAAACCATGTGGTCTCTGCTGCAAAACTATCTAATCTACAAACAGATAATAAAGACAGACTCAGTTTTGTCTTAACATGAAGCCTATTGCTTTGAAGTGAAATTCATCAGAAGGTCTTTAAGTGAAAGTAGAAATTGATGTCAAATTTAGTGGTTCTTCAAAGCCTTCGAGTCTTTGGAACATTCAGAGATCAGCCACCAGGGAAAGCAGAGAAGCAGCTTGTGTTCTCCAACCAACACAAAACACTTCTATGTGTCCCATTCTCACCTTGCATAGTGCAAACAGGAGATGCTCCAGGAGACTCAGTGGAAGGATTCTGTCAGCATAAAACACTCTCATACAGTCAAATATGCCAACATTTTTGTGATCATTCATCATTACAGATAAGAAACCCTGGCAAATGTGAGGAATAGAGGCCTGAAGCAAGACACACGGCCACCAAAATACCTCAACCTCACAACTCCTCCAGGTACCTCAAGTCTTCAGTGGATCAGAAGACCTTGTACCTTGTTGTACACTGTTAGCGAGTGACATGGTAACACAAATCATAGGCAGAGGTGTTCATTTTTTTTGTTGTTCTGACTCACATTTATTCAAAGAAGAGCCAGAATATGTGAATAGTGTTCAGTTCCCCTAGAAGTAACCTAAACTAAACATTAACGCATGTTTTCTTTTGGAAACAGCTGACGTCCACAGTGAACTAAGTGTCGTATAAAAACTGTATAAAGATGAGCCTACTTTGAAAAGCTCTAAGGACACAAGAGGTAAAAAGGGAAAAGGGTAACAGTAAGCAAAGCTCTGTGGCCTAAAGCGTGTGACTAATCAGGCACCAATAACACAACCTGTTAGAAACACAATAGACTTGCTGAGACTGGAAGGTGACATATTTTACACTGATACAAGGACACAGTTCTTCACACCAATTTAAATTCACCTCTCTTTGCCATGATATATCATCAATGCCAAGAGCTTAACAGGAATCAAAAAGGTCCAAGATTTTATGCAAGTATCAAGAATAGCCAGAATTATAGTAGCAACCCCCCCACACACCCAAAAAAACAAAAAAAAAAAAAAGGAGGGAGACCTGCAAACCTTCCTGCCTCCAGGTGTAAATGAATTTTCCACCCATGGAAGCTGAGAGAAAATTTCTCAAAGGTTAATTTTCAAATTGCCACTAGCTGTGAAACTTCTTGTCTCCTTCTTTGAAACAGCTGGTGTTGTCTGCTGCCAGCTGCAGAAGACTGGCCTTCATCAACCTTGGATCTGACCTGCTCTGGCAATTCTCCTTGTCCTATATATTGCAAAGTGGGGAAAAAAAAAAAAAAGTCTACTGTCACACAAGCAACCACAGACAAATATGTTTTAAAAGACAAGGTTATCCTTTTCTCCTTCGCCAGTGAAGGCTCGGAAATAGAGCTGCTTATATCAGGGATTTTCAAACATGCCAAATGTTTAGAAAGTAATGTATGACACCAAGAAGTCTGATAAAAAAAATGTTCTATTCATCTTGTAGCATAATACCACAACAAGGGGAAATTTAATAAAAAATGTGAGTGCAATGAACAGAATTTGAAATTGCCTTAAAACCTCATCTCCACTTCAACGATTAATCAATTTCAGCAGCCGCTTATTGCTTAATACACAGCACATCAATAGAGATTATTGCTGAAACAACAATTCCTCTTAGTCAATCCTAGAAGCAGCTGAAATTTTCCAGAGCAAAACAAATTATTCACACTGATGGGTCAATGATTGTCTGTAGAGAAGAACAGGTAACAGAATCTTTTCAAAAGACAAATATAATGAAAAATATGGACCACTAAATGTGTCAAATATTTTTTCCTTTTTACCTTTACAAAACACCAGTACAGCAGTTTCTAAATGCACTGTGACTTTCTAATTCTCCTGAAATAGAGGATAATTATATTAACAAGTGACAGAACAGATATTATTTTCCTAGCAATGAGAAATGTGGTTCTCAGGCTCATAAATATACTTCTGAAATCTCTATCTGCAATCCTTGCTTCATTACACACAGTTATTTCCTGTACAGGACTATTTTATTCTGAATGTGCATTTTAAGCCCCAGATGCTCCTCGTTTGGTGGAAGTAGGGATACTTCCTCTGATTTCAATAGATCTATGCCGACCTGCATCACCTATAGATCCAGGCAGAAAAGCAAAAAGAGACGAGACATAACCACTGGCTTAAGCATTCAGAACAAAGTTTAAACAACACTTAATATAATTAAAGAAAAGTCAGAGGGAAGGATCCAGACACAAAGCTGATATTTCTCGGTCGGGGCTTTGCTGCTGTGGTTGTAAGTGGGTAGCCCCACATCTGTATGTACCCATCTGCACCAGCCCTTCCTAGAAGGAGCGTTTTGCAGAAGGATGCCAGGGTCCTGCAGATGTGGAGGTCTGTCTTATACACCCAGTCCAGGAATAAAGTGGATGAGTCAGAGTGCAGATGGTGATTCAGAAGAAATCAGAAGAAACTTCATTACAGAAAATGTCAGCAGCAATTTTGGTCCACACCACAAAAATTAGGCTCTTGGCAAATGTTTGTTGAGACAAATTTCTTTCCATTTATTCTCAACAATGTCTTTTTCTACTTTCTCTACTAAACATTGATTCTTCTCTCCACGTTTCTCAACATCTGCTTCTGCCATCTCACATGCTACCTGCATCATAACAGAAAACTCGCCATGATGGTTCTTGAAGGGTTTATTAATCCTGGAGCTGTTTACTAAAAGAAATACTTTTAAGTGCCATAAACGTTGCCTATGCTCTTTAGAAAGAGAGATGGCAATCCCTTACCATATATAGAAGGAAAAACTTTTCATTTAAAAGCAGTAAATACCATCTCTCTCCTTGCTGACAGAAGCAGATCCTTGAAGAGACTTTTTTTGATGAGTGTCCCTAGCTGTGGCATTCTTAACCTGTAAATAATGGGGGAGGTCACAGGCACGTGTAAATGCAGCCTCCTGACAGGTATGAGCCCCCATAAAACAATATACTGATAATAAAAAGCAAAACCAAACATTTTCACGTGACTGGTACAAAAATTCCCCCTTCCCACAGAATGCACTCACAGATGGCTTTGCAAGGCCTTGTTTTAGCCCTAACTCTTATCAAAACAGGTGCTCAGCTTTGAGCCAAGGGGAGTGTGCATTGTCTGCCTTATAATACCAAAATGTTTATTCACATCTGAAGGGGATGGTAAACAAGGACTCCTGAAAAGGCCAAGCAGCTGCAAGGGAGGAAGCTATGAGCTTGGATCACGTGCCAAAATGCATAAAATTTACCATCACTCAGTTATGAAATGGATCCATGAGCAGTTCCCAGGACCATAGTACTACAGGGGACAAATCTCCCAGTCACTACATCCAACTGACTATGCAGGATCATCCACAGAACACAGTATGTATCTTAGACACACACACACACGTGATCAAACACATATTTATAAAATCCAAACCACTGGTTTTGGAAAATATTCACATTTCTGATCCACCCCACCTCCGTCCTTTAAAACCCATCAACGAGAGCTCAAGCGAAGATCCTGAGAAATGACTTGCTGAAGAAGACCCCACACGACTTTAAAATGGCCAGAAACCACCTGCTCCCAAATAAGACAGCCTTGTCTTTAGTGAAGTTCAAGATAAGGCTCTGAAAATGCAATGCTCACCTTGGCAAGTAACAGGAAACACAGGTGCCACTCCAAACTCAAGCATCTCTGCCAAAAGGCTCTGGATTTCCAAGAAAATATGACTCAACAGCACCAAATAACAGCAGTGCTGGCTCATGTTTAATCATGCCAGCAAGCAGGGACAGGAGTGATATGTGCGCTTCTGAGTCTCCCTGAGACTTGTTCAGACTGTCTTGCACCAAGCTCCCATCTGACCCCCCTCTCCCAGCACCACAGTGACTGATATTCCTGGATTACTTTTTCCTGCACACTTTATGTTGAATAACATTAGGTATGCTCATAGTTCATAATACTCAGTGCTGTAGCAGTTTCTGAAACTCTTGCTTTGAAGTAAAACAGTAGGAAACCAGCAGGAACATTTTGTCCCCGGAGGATGAGGCTTTACTTTGCCTTTTCGTTTATTCAAATCCTTTCCTGTAGCGCAGAGGAGCTATCTGAATAGAAAAGAATAACAAGCAGGTACTAAATTCTGTTGAAATCACTGATAACATTTCCTAACAGTAGTCCTGAATTAACCTTTTCTTTTCACAGATGGGGAGTTGTACTGGGTCTAACTGGGATGGAGTTAATTTTTTTCACAGCAGCTCATATGGTGCTGTAGTTTAGATCTGTGACTAAAACAATGTTGATAACACTTTGATGTTTTCCTATTGCTGAACAGTGTTTTCACAGAATCAGGGACTTCTTTGTTTCTTACTCTACTCCCCTCCCCACCAGAGAATAGATTGGGAGTGGACAGAACCAGGCAGATGACCTGAACTAGTGGAAGATATATTCCATGTTATATATATATATATATATATATATTATATATATATATATATATATATATTATATATATATATATATATATATATATATGTCATGCTCAGTAATAAAAAAAGAGACAAGGAGGTTTAGGAGGGTTACACATCTTTTGCTCAGGAACTGGCTGGGCATCATGCTACCCATGGGAAGTGCCTTTGCATCACTTGTTTTGCTTTGATTTCTTTCTTCTCTACTTTCTCCTCTGCTTATTAATTTGTGTGTGTGTGTGTGTGTGTGTATCTCACTTTTTCTCACTCATTCTTTCCTTTTCTTTTTCTCCTTCCCACTAGAAGCTGGGTTTGAGGGGACTGAGTGACTGGCTGTGTAGTACTTAGTTGCCTATCAGGGTTAACCCACAAGGAGGTTTATAATTAAAAACTTTTCGCTTCATAGCATACAGCCTTCTGCTGCAGGGTAATGCCTGTGACCAGTGGGTCACACTGTCACTGGCCCTCGGCAGCTGTACAAATGAATGTGGAAAGGGTACCGTACCACAGCCAATGTTTTCCCTAAATGCAGCTGCAAGATAGAGGGGGATGCTGACTTCCAGACTCCATCTCTTCTGCTGCGTACAGCAGAAGAAAGCCCCAGGCACGTGGTTTCTCAGAGCAGCTGAGTTTTCTTGCCTAGAGCTGAGGAAGGCTGAGAGGAGTGCTACACCACTGGAAGATCAGTTGATGACTTTTCTAATTTTGTCACCGCTGTACCAGTACGTAGCATTTTAACTCAAACTCCAGCTCCCAACACCCTGTGATTGCATGAGAATGTCTTGATTTATTTTTGAGTGTGTGTTCTTAAAAAAAAAAAAAAGAAAAGAAGTTTCTAGACCTTAGGGTCAGGCAGGAAAGGTAGAAAATGCAATGCTCAAAAAAACAGTCAACCAAGATCAGCTTCTCATTTCTTAACTGCACACTGTGTGGTTATTGATGTGTTAGAAACCACAGAAGAGCCTGAGAACAGTCACATAGGAATTAGGGATTTTGCCTAAAAATGGGTGGTGGGATCAATAGCCCATCTGAAGTGCATCTACACCAGTGCATGCAGCATGGGCAACAAACAGGAGGAGCTGGAAGCCATTGTTCAGCAGGAAAATTATGATATAGGTGCAATAACAGAAACATGGCAGGATGGCTCACACAACTGTAGTGCTGCAACAGATGGGTATAAACACTTCAGGAAGGATAGGCAAGGAGGGAGAGGCAACAGGGTAGCCCTGACTAGAGCCTGATGATGGTAATGATAGGGTTGAGTGTTTATGGGTAAAACTCAGGGGAAAGGCCAACAAGGCAGATATAATGGTGAGAATCTGTTACAGACCATCCAAACAAGATGAAGAGGCACACAAAATATTCTATAAGCAACTGGGAGAAGTCTCACAGTTGCTACCCTTGCTCTTGCGGGGGAACTCAACTTCGCACAATTGCTGGAAATAGAATACAGTGGAGAGGAAACAGTCCGGGAGGTTCCTGGGGTGTGTGGAAGATAACTTCCTGACACAGCTGGTGAGGAGCCAACTAGGGAAGGTGCCCCACTGGACCTGTTGTCTGTGAACAGAGAAGGACTTGTGGGTGATGTGATGGTTGGAGGCTGTCCTGGGCATGACAATCAAGAAATGATAGAGTTTGTGATTCTTAGAGAAATAAGGAGGGGGATAAGCAGAACAGCTACCTTGTACTTCTGGAGGGCAGACTTTGGCCTGTTTAGTAGTCCAGCTGACAGAGTACCTTGGGAGGCAGTCCTGAAGGGCAAAGCAGTCCAGGAGGGCTGGACATTCTTCAAGAAGGAAGTCTTAAAGCTGCAGGAGCAGCCATCCCTATGTGCTGAAAGATGAGCCAGCGGAGAAGAAGACCAGCCTGGCTAAACAGAGAGCTCTGGCTGGAACTCAGGGGGAAAAAGAGAGTTTATGACCATTGAAAGAAGGGGCAGGCAACTCAGGAGGACTACAAGGATGTTGTGAGTCATGCAGGGAGAAAATTAGAGGGGCCAAAGCCCAACTAGAACTTAACCTGGCTACTGCCATAAAAGACAATAAAAAATTAACAACAACAAAAGGAGGGCTAAGGAGAATCTCCATCCTTTACTGGATGTAGAGGGAAACATAGAGACAAAGGCTGAGGAAAAGGTTGAGATACTTAATGCCTTCTTTGCCTTGGTCTTTAATAGTAAGACCAGTTGTTCTTGGGGTATCCAGCCCCCTGAACTGAAAGACAGGGATGGGGAGCAGAATGAAGCCCCCATAACCCAAGGTGAAATGGTTGGCAACCTGCTACACAAGTTAGACATCCACACAACTATGGGGCTGGATGGGATCCACCCAAGGGTACTGGGAGCTGGCACAAGTGCTCACCAAGCTACTTTCCATCATTTATCAGCAGCCCTGGCTAACCAGGGACATCCCAGCTGACTGGAGGTTTGCAAATGTGACACCTGTCTACAGGAAGGGCTGGAAGGAGGATCCAGGGAGCTACAGGTCTGTCAGCCTGATCTCAGTGCTGGGGCAGGTTACGGAGCAGATCATCCTAAACGCCATCACGTGGCACATACAGGACAACCAGGTGATCAGGCCCCGTTGGTATGGGTTTAGGAAAGGCAGGTCTTGCTTGAATAACCTGACCTCCTTCTGTGACAAGGTGACCCACTTAGTGGATGAGGAAAAGGCTGTGGATATTGCCTACCTAGACTTTAGTAAAGCCTTTAACAGCATTTCCCACAGCATTCTCCTGGAGAAACTGGCTGCTCATGGCTTGGACTGGCATAGTCTTTGCTGGGTAAAAAACTGGCTGAATGGCCGGGACCAAAGAGTTGTGGTCAATGGAGTTAGATCCAGTTGGTGGCTGGTCACAAGTGGTGTTCCCCAGGGCTCAATACGAGGGTCAGTTCTCTTTGATGTCTTTACCAGTGTTCTGGACAAGGAGTTCAAGTGCACCCTCAGTAAGTTTGCAGATGACACCAAGTTGGGCAGGAGTGCTGCTCTGCTTGAGGGTAGGAAGCCTCTACAGAGGGATCTGGACAGGTTGAATTGTGGCCAATTGTATGAGATTCAACAAGGCTCAGTGCTGGTTCCTGCACCTGGGTCACAACAATCCTGTGCAATGCCACAGGCTTGGGGAAGAGTGGCTGGAAAGGTGCCTGCTGGAGAAGGACCTGGGGGTGTTGGTCAACAGCCAGCTGAACAGGAGCCAGCAGTGTGCCCAGGTGGCCAAGAAGGCCAATGGCATCCTGGCTTGTAACAGAAAGAGTGTGGCCAGCAGGACTAGGGAAGTGATGATCCCCCTGTACTCAGTACTGGTGAGGCCACACCTCTAATACTGTGTTTGGTTGAGCCCCTCACTACAAGAAAGACATTGAGGTGCTGGAGCTTGTCCAAAGAACAATAGAGCTGGTGCAGGGTCTGGAGCACAAGTCTTATGAGGAGCAGCTGAGAGAACTGGGAGTGTTTAGCCAGGAAAAAAGGAGGGTCAGGGAGATCTTATCAGTCTCTACAACTACATGAAAGGAGGTTGTAGAGAGGTGGGTGTTGGTCTCTCTTCCTAGGGGACAAGTGACAGGATGAGAGGAAACAGCCTCAAGCTGTGCCAGGGGAAGTTTAGGTTGGATATTTGGAAAAATTTCTTCATTGAAAGGGTCATCAATCATTGGAACAGGCTGCCCAGGGCAGTGGTGGTGTCACCATCCCTGGAGGTGCTGAAAAGGTGTGTAGATGTGCCACTTGAGAACATGGTTTAGTGGTGAAGTTGGAAGTGCTAGGTTTATGGTTGGACTTGATGATCTTAATGGTCATTTCCAATTTAAATGAGTATGAGATTCTGTGATTAAGGATCTGATGTATGAAAAGTCAATTCTCTGATGTTGTGGGAGAAGAATTGAGGAGGGTCAGAGCAATTGCTCCCAAGCACTTTGAGCTGGAAGTAAAGTTGAATGACACTTTGGTTCTTCGCTCATATGATACGTCCTTGCTGGAGGATAGCGGTAGCATTGATCATCTGGCATTACGTATAACAGTGCAAATATCCTTCAGTCACACCTTCAGACACAATGAGGAAGGGAATTCACACTTCCCGTTGCAGACTATTGAATAGTGAAGGTGTCTAACTGCACCGTGGCCAAAGTTAAGGATGCAAATTCTCTGTAAAGCAAATGGAAAGAGGTAGGTCCCTAAGCAGAGGCAATAATATGTAAGTTGTCTATTTAACATGTATCATATGTGACCTACACACACCCACAATGAGTATATAACATCGTAAAAATTTACCAGATGAGGTTTCCATCACCCAGAACAGGGCAAAAGACAGTCATTACCTTAGTTACCTGCACTAGCTTCAGGCTAATTATTTATAGACCAATTTATTTTGATGTTCATGAACCACATTCTGCATTTGATTGTTTCAGTGTGGAGTAACTGAATGGTATAACTAGAAACACTACAGATTCACAGCAGTGTGAAAGCTGAGTCCCTGCTCTTCCCTGTCCCCCACATCGATGGGTCACATCTCCAATGGACCACCAATGATTTCTTGTGTGGGAGCAGCTGGGTATGAAAATTGGATCTGCTGAAGTTCAGAAAAGAAATAAAAACATAAGCAAACAATAAACAGCTACTCTTAAGCTCTAATGAGTCAACCATGAAACTGCCACAAATTTGAATATGCAATTTAATTGACCAGTAGACTCACAGACCTTGGCATTGTAAGTGAAGGTAAACAGCAACATCTTAAAAATTCACCACTCTATAATTAACTTTGTTATATGTTTCTAATGAAGAGTGAAGTTCCACAGAAAATTATGGGATATTTGTGCCATTGATTTCATTAGAGTGTTTCATGGCAAAAATAATAAAAATGGTCTTGTAGGCTTATGTGAGATTCTTAAAGACAGAGTGACACCATTACTGCATTGAGTCTGGCTTGACAGTGTTGTTATTACAGTAAGAACCACACTTGTCACACATGCTATACATTCTTCATAATGCTCCTGAGAGAAATATGGTCTTAATATTCCTACACAATGCCTCCAATTATGGTTTTCTGTTATGCTTATAAGACTGCATTTAGGTCTGTGAGTTTTCATGTTGTGAAATAACTTCTCTTATGTTTGCTTTGCAGCAATTAAAGCAGACCTTGAAAAGGTTGCAGGGTGAAAATAGGAAGTAAAATAAAATAGTAGTAGAATACTAGCAGAATAGTACTAGGATAATACTAGGATACTGTTTATATGAAGCTACAGTGGTTTCCTGCTTATAGGGAAGTCCTTGGTTATATCATTCTGCTCGATTATTTTGAAGTTTTTTGGTCAAAGACATCTGTTTATCCCCTTCTTGGATACACTGAGTCCCTTTGCTCCCTGGATTATTCAGAGGGAGAACGATACAGGGGCCGGAGGCAGCAAACTTTACATTTCAAGCAGTACTGACAGATGGAATAAATACAGCATAGACTGCTTTAACCTTTAAGAGGTCCCTGACATATGTAGATGTTTATGTAGAAACACAGTACAGAGAGAGATGCAAAGAAAAACGGAAATGGAGAGAAATACACAGGGTGCATGTCCGTGGCAACTGCACACCTCTGTCTTTGCAGGTTCTCCCAGCTTTGGAGACATTTTGCCACCAGCCAGAATTTCTGTTTTCCCCAACACCTGAGTGTTGTGTGTGGTGGGGTTTGGTAGCAGAGGAGGGCCTACGGAGGTGATTCCTGTGGGAAGCTGCTAGAAAATTCTCCAGGTCCAAGCCAGATCCACCTCTGGCCAAGTCCAAGACAGTTAGTGATAGCGGCTGTGTCTCTGCGATAACGTATTTAAGGAGGAGAACCTGATAGGAAGAGGTGTGAGGGACATACCTACCTAAACACTGAGGTGAGCTGAAGAGAGGAGGAGGATGGTGGGAGGTGTGCTGGAGCAGACACTCCCATGCAGCCCATGATGAGATGGCAGGGCTTCCCCCCTGAAACTCATGGGGGTCCAAGGTGGAGCAGATGCCCACCTGCAGCCTGTGGACGACCCCACACCAGAGCAGGTGGCTGCACCGGAAGACGACCAGAACTCTGAGGGAAACCCATGCTGGAGCAGTCTGTTGCTGGGAAGACTGCAGGCCACAGAAGGGATCCAAGGTGGAGCATTTCCTGAAGAGCTGCAGCCCTGTAGGGAGGATTCATGTCAGAGAAGATCATGGAGGACTGCGTCCCATGAGAGGGACCACATGCTGGAGTAGGAGAAGAGTGTGAGGAGTCTCCCCCTGAGGAGGAAGGAGCAGCAGAAACAATGGGTGATGAACTGACTGCAACCCCCATCCCCTGCTGCCACTCAACACTTGGCAGGAGGTAGAGAAATCAGGAATAAAGCTGAGCCTGGGAAGAAGGGAGGGGTGGGGCAGAGATGTTCATAAGATGTGGTTGTATTTCTCTCTGTCCTGCTCTGTTTAATTGGAAAATTGGTGGTGATGGTTTCCAAATTAAATTGATGTTCCTTTTTCTTCCCTGATCAAATCTGTCTTTTGTCTGTGACCATAATGTCATCCCTCCCTGTCCTTGTCTCAACCCCCAAGACTTTTCTTGTATTTTCTCCTCTCCATCCCACCGTGGGGTAGGGGAGGTTGGGAGTGGGGGCAGGCAGGAGCGAGCAAGTGGCTTCATGGTGCTTAGTTGATTCAAACCATGACACTGAGTAAAAAGGCAGAGAACAAATACTCTGCCCCTCACACTTCCTGCTACACGGGTCTTAGGGTCTGGCCTATGCACAGCACTAGGAATGTCTTACAGGTATCTCACTGTCTGCCCTCGCTGCTTTCTCAATGAGCAATGTAGTGTTAGCTATTTCCCAAATATATTCATGACTATATCCGCAGCAGAATGGCACAGGCATACTCGTACAATCAGTGGAAAGGTCCTCAGCACTGAGGGCAAATGGAGGGCAAATTAGTGCCACTTCTCTGGTAAAGAATCACAGGAGGATTGGACTGCTGTTTGACTCAACTCTGCTTTATGGAGACAATGGATATTTTGTAGGATAAATCATAATGGAATTATCTGCAGAACAAAATGATTCATCCTGTGCATTGGAGCTATAATGCAGAAAGCAAGGATTACACTAGAATGAAAAATACAACCCTTCTTGTTAAACAAATGAGAGATCTACTATATATTGTGCAACTCCCTATAAAGACTGCAGTTTCATTTACTCACTGACTGAATTTCTGAATCAAGACATGCATAAATGTGGAATAATCTTTTTCAGGATATTTAATTAACTTTCAGAACATTCTAAGCAAAAGCATGTGAAATAGGTGTGTAAGTCAGTGTGTTTCCCAGAAAATACTTCTAGATCCTTCTAAGGAAGTTAGATGATGCATTTGTAGGAAAATAAAAAAGTCAAATGCCTTTTGGTACATGGTAATTCAGTCTGTGACGTTTATATATCCTAAAAAAAAAAAAAAAAAAAAAAAAAAAGTTTTGGGGTTTCTTCACGCAAAATATTTGTCCATGTGGATAATTCAGATCTGCTGGTTCTTAGCTGGGACACAGAGTCATCGACCACGCAGGCCATCAGGCTCTCCCCTTCAGGCAGGTCCCATCTGTCACTGGAGATACGAGTGGTAAATGGCAATCTAGCCACAGAAAGAAATGTGCCTTCAAGCAGCTCATGCTCCAGAGTAGTCAGGGCCAGAAGGACATTGCACATTGACCATGAAGACAGACAAAATCTGTGAGCAATATCTGTTAAACAGAGATCAATATCTTACTCCACAGTGGCTAAGACCCAACTGATAAAGCACATGGAGGTGGGAAAAGGTCAATCCTAGGTGTAAAGCAGGCAGCAGTGATTGCATAAATTGCTTGAATTCAAAGTGCTTACAGCTGTAACAAATCTTGGATGTCCTGTATTGAATAAAACAGGGTTCAGGGGCTGGATTTCAATACCCCTTCAGATGTAAAGGCTGAAAGCCTGCAGGTCTATCTCTTATTTTGCTTACACCAGGTTACTTCCCCTCTCTCCTAAAACCATGCATATGCACTCAGGCTTTTACACCTGCTGTCAGATCAGGTTTGCATGTTGTGTGAGCAACTATGGGTAAAAACAGATGTTGAAAGGATGGTTTTAAGAACTGTATTTGTAATTCCTTTGAATTCAAGTATAAGCTGGCTGAACTGATTCATTAACATAAGAAGCACTTTTCTCATCCTTTGCTAAAACTGGAATTTAAGCCTACCTGGAAGTTTCTAAAATTGAGGACTCCAGTCCTCCATATGTTTACTTTCCATTTTTCTATATGTTCAAGCTCCTAGCAAACCAGAACTCAGAATGTCTGAATGTAGGGTTCATGCTGTGCATTTGACCTGATAAAAATCATGGACTCTAAGAAAAGCTGGTATTTGGAAAAACGATTAGTACGTGACTACTTGTCTTGCCAGGAAAATGAAGGTTACGCCGTTACCCTTACCTTTACATTTGGAGACGACCTCTCAGTTTTCCACTGAGCAATCCGATTCAGCTGGTCCTGCTTTGAGCAGGAGGTTAGGCTAGAGGACCTTCCAACCTAAATTATTCTGAGTCCACAGAAAGCATATCAGGTGTCTTAATACCTGTGCAAAGGATGCTCTCAGAGCTGTCACCCTTTTGAGTATGTCATATACATCTAAGCTGTCTGTCACTGACCTACTTTCCTTCCTCCCCCACAGCTGGAGTCAAGATCAGACACATCCAAAATAACTCGTACTCTGGCAAGTGTTAGTTGTAACACCCATTCCAGAGCAATTATTAGGCAGCAGCATTTAGGGAAGCCCTAAGATATCTCTGCTATATGTCAAAAGCTACACCCAGTACTACACAGTCATAAGGAGGTTTTTAGATTCCTCAGTGCACATTTCAAGTTCATACCCTTTTTTCTAATGTTCTTCACAGATAGTGTCAAATTCTCTAGTTGGCTCCATGCTAAGGTCTGCAGAGTCTCAATTCTTCTGATTAGAAATAAGGATCACTTCATCTCACAAGTATTTCTGCCTTGCTGACTCCCTCCCCTCCTCAAAGAAGCATAATCTTATTATCACTCTGTAAATTGCATTGGCAGGGTGGGTGCAAGGGTTTTTGTTGCCATGTGTAGATAAAAATTACTTCCATCCATTCTTATCTGTCCTAAGGTAAATTATGCATGTGTAAGAGCAAGATATATGCTAGCTGTCCCCTCATTTCTACCAGGCATGAGGAGCCAAAATATCATAGGTCTTGGATGTGAGCATAAGAAGCAACCTCTTTTGCTTGGACTGGCTCCAACTTCATTAAGCGAACTCTTTCCCTGCAAGTGAAAAAACACTGAGTCAAAAATAGGATTAGTAAGTCTTCATTCCACAGATCTCTGGGCATTTTGTATCCTTTGGTTTTTCATAAAATCATATTTAAATGAAAAAACAGTTTCCCTCCAAGTCTTTGATTTCAGTACAGTAAACAAGGAGTCATTTTTCCATCAAAATAAAGCAAGATAAACGTAAACTATGTCCTCTTGGACTTCCATTTCTTATGGTGTCTTTTCTTTTTTGCCCTGAGAGCTACAAATCTTTAAAAATCCTCATCTTTCTGCCTCCCTCCCATTTTTGTCTCTTCTCTTTTTGGAGCTTTCAATTACCTTTGCCAAGCTACACCCTGGCAAAATGCAATGCATCCAGTTTAATTGAAGGCATCAGAAACAAGATGGAAAACTGAAATATTCTATTTTAAGAATTTAAGTCTGTGAGAACTTGTTTCACGAGTTTTGAACACCTGGAATTTTGAAGGAATTGAGAAAAAACAGGATTTGACCACCAGTAGCTTGAATTGGGACAAACTGCCTGGCAGTTAAAGCCTAAGAAAACCAAGAACTGTCTTCCAGAAATAAGAACAGATACACCGTATCCTGATTTCTAAGGGTATTAGAGATGGCCCTTTCAGAAGACTCAAAATCTTAATCAGAATTTATTCATGCTGGGGAAGTTTAGATCTACAACTGAGAAAGACCAGGTATGATTCAAGGTAAACTGTCCCAAGCTAGATCCTAAGATTTTTCCTTTCCAACCATTAGTTAAACTTCCCATTTTAGGTGAAGCAGTGCTTGTGGAGATGAGTCATTCTTGATAAAAGCTACATAGCAGATGCTGGAAATTCCTAAATAGAAGAAACAGACTAGAGTTTTACTTACAAACTATTGCTTTCTTTTTAAATATTTGGGGGTTTACACTATGAATATAAAACCAAGTGACTGTAACAGCTCCAAACTTGTTCCCTGTGTGGAAAAATGGAAAAACAAACATAGATTTGCAGTGGAAAATTACAACTATGCACACAATCGGCTTTCAGCTCTTAATTTGAAAAGTTAGTAGAGAATTAACTTTTTTTTCATCCTTTAAGGCATATTTTGTGCCATGGGACTGAGCAGCTGGTATAATGCCTCTCTCCTCAGCCTCCGTCAGTATTTTGTTTCCAATAGGCACAGTGCCTTTGGAGCCGGAGTGAGAACAGCTATCAGAATAAGGCTGCAGAGCTCACCAATACTGGATTGCCAAACCCAAATGCTCTATGTTAAGGGAGAACAAAAGGTGATTGATTAAAAGTGGAGTGTGTTAGACACCTGCCTAGGGGGGCAAATAACTAAGTAAAGCTCCTTTCACCCTCTTCTAAGCATTTGCCCATGCCACTTCACCCCGTATTTTTGAGTATTTATGATGCCTGAAATGTTTTGCAATCTACTATAATATTACTATTATTATGATATTTATTTTCCTTTGTGGAACTTAGCAACCTGAAAAAAAAAAAAGTCCTCTTTGCACTCTTAAGTGTACCTGTATTTTATGCTTCCCATGGACTTTTGCCCCACTCCCACCTTTTTTCACACGTCCACACTTTTGTGTGTGTCTGTGATTTTGACACTGTTCCTGCATCAAGCTATCCCTTTTCTACCCACTCCCCATGCAGACCTCCCAGTTCACTTCTGTCATTCCACAAGAAGTAGTAAGTTTTCCATAACAAATTGTAGCCAGCATTGACTAGATCAGAAGCTTCTCCAGTGCAGACGCATGGCTTGTCTCCAGTGGTGAACTAAGCCTCTTGCCCTCAGTCCTTCAGCTCTTGCTCCACCCTGGGGCAAGAGCTGTTGTGGAGTTTAATCAGAAACATCAGGGCAGGCTGCTGTGTATCTCAGCTCCTTCCTTCCAGAGCTGTCAAACTAAGAGCAACCCTTAGGCAGAAAACCTCCTGTTAGTTACAGTGAAGATTTTGTATGGTAAGAGACTGGGAGCCTGCAGAGACTTAATTTCCATCCTAAGGAAATATTTCATCAATGAATGTTTAAGAGCTCTGAGTATTTCTCACTTTTGGCAATGCAATGGCTGAATTTACAGCCATGAAGTAGCCAATATTCCCTTCAGCCTCATCAGAGTTTTTGCCAATAGATGATGCCCAAGTAGAGATACCCAAGAATACTTGCAGGAGATTTTCTTGAGAATTTTTAGAATATGTTTAATGAAGATGAGGCTAAATGGTACCTTAATGAGTAGTCAGAATCAACACGTGGTTATTAAGTAACAATTAAAAAACAAAATCAATCATTACATATTTAAGAATATGTAATGTCAATCATTTTGACATAAAGCAAATTTTATATATGTTGGTGACACCAGATGATAATTTGATGAAAAGAGGAGAGAATTGTACTGCATATTTCTGTCTGGAATAAATAGGCAGATTAAGTCTCTTAAACTTTGGCAATGCAGAGACTGTGTGGTGTAAATTTATACATTGTGTCAACTAAAATTGAGTTAAAGCATCTGTAAATGCTGGGAGCAAGTTCTATGCTAATCCTCCAAAAAATGAAAAACTCTCCAGAAACCTCTCTGAACAGGATAAGGTTGGTTTTGTGCCTGAGCATTGTGCAATTTTTAACTTTCAACATTTCAAAAAATTTTCAGTCAAACATAAGCAGTAAAAAATATGCAGTCATCCTCCGAACGAAGATGTTTCTATTACACTTCTATCCCTGGCATATCAAGCATGAATTCATAGTATTACAGAAAAATGTTAATCTCTTCAGCTATTAAGGATAAACAATACTTTCATTATAAATTCTTTCCAGTTACCTTGTCCAACTTTTCTGAAGTTATGTCAGTCTCATAGAACTGATTGTAATTCCTGAATTTTTCTGGTCTACATAAAACCAAATTAAAACATACTTCTGAGAGATACAGGTAAAAGGATAGCAAAGTAGAATAAATTACTCTTTTCCTGCATCTCCTGGAATCCATTTTATTATAGCATAGCAGTTTCTCTGCTTGACACGAAACTGGAGCTGTGTTCTTACAATCCACAGTTCTCCACAGATATGCATATAACAAAGGAGTCGCAAAATAAGGCATATAACATTGTTCAGGAATCCACAAAAATTCAAAAACACACAAAAAAAAAATCCCTTAGGAACAGAATTCAGAAACAAAAATCAAAATCTCTGGGAGGGTCTTTTTTCTACTAAATTGTCTCTTTTTTATAGAAAGTTTGCAAGCATTCAATTTCTTGTATCCTAATCACTTGATACAAAAGTGAAACTCAATATATGTCAATATAGACCATATGTACAGCATTATTTGGTGCTCAGCCACTGTGGATGGATTATGGCAGAATAGAAGGCAAATAGGTGTATTCCAGATATATAGAGAATAAATCCCTATAATTCATAATTTAAACCAGTTATGTACAAGAAAACTAAATGAATACACACTCTATCTTGTCAGACTTTTCATAGCATCATAGAATTGTAGAATAGTTTGGGTTGGAAGAGACTTCAAGGATCATCTAGTTCCACCCCCCTGCCATGGGCAGGACACCTTCCACCAGCCCAGGTTGCTCAAAGCCCCGTCCAACCTGGCCTTGAACACTGCCAGGGAGGGGGCAGCCACAGCTGCTCTGGGTAACAGGTTCCAGTGTCTCACTGCCCTTATGTTTTAAGAAAGTAAAGAATTTCTTCCTTACATCTAACTTAAGCCTACCCTCTTTCATTTTAAACCCACTATCCCTTGTTCTATCACTACATGTCCTTGTAAAATGATCCTCCCCATCTTTCCTGTAGCCCCCTTGAAGTACTGAAAGGCCGCTATAAGGCTTTCCTGAAGCCTTCTCTTCTCCAGGCTGAACAACCCCAACTCTCTCAGCCTATCCTCATAAGGAAGGTTCTCCAGCCCCTGATCATCTCCATGGCCCTCCTGTGGACTTGATCTAACAGGTCTATGTCCTTCTTAAGTTGGGGGCCCCAGAGCTGAACACAGTGGTCTATGTGGGGATGTTAACAGAGTGGAGCAGTAGAGGAGAATCACCTCCCTCGACCTGCTGGCCACAATTCTTTTGATGCAGCCCAGGATACAGTTGGCTTTCTGGGCTGTGAGCACACATTGATGGGTCATGTTGAGCTTCTTGTCAACCCATACCCCCAAGTCCTTCTCCACTGGGCTGGTCTCAATCCACTCATAGTCCAGCCTGTATTTGTGCTTGGGATTGCCCTGACCCATGTGTAAGACGTTGCACTTGGCCTGGTTGAACTCCATGAGGTTGGCAGGGGCCCACCTCTCCTGCCTGTCCAGGTCCCTCTGGATGGCACATCCCTTCCCCACAGCGTGTCAACTGCACCACACAGCTTGATGTCATCTGCAAACTTGCTGAGGGAGCACTTGATCCCACTATCCATGTCTCCAACAAAGATGTCAAACAATACTGGTCCCAATACTGACCCCTGAGGAACACCATTTGTCACTGCTCTCTGCTTGGACATTGAGCCATTGACTGCAACTCTTTGAGTACAACCATCCAGTCAATTTCTTATTCACCAAGTGGTCCATTTGCCAAGTCCATGTGTCTCTAATTTAGAGACAATGATGTCGTTCAGGAACATGTGAAGTGCTTTACACAAGTCCAGGTAGCTAACATCAGTTTCTCTTCCCTTCCCCACCAATACTGTAACCCTGTCATAGAAAGCCACCAAATAGGTCAGGCACAATTTGCCCTTAGTGCAGCCATGTTGGCTGTCACGAATCACCTCCCTATTTCCATGTGCCTTAGTGTAGTTTCCATAGCATAGTTTTACAATAGAAGCCTCTTCTGGAGGAAGCTTCTGACAACTGTTCAGAAATCTTCCCAGAAAATATGATATTACAAAATCTTCCTGTATTTGGATTATGCTACTCAAGATTTCAGCCAGAATTACAATTTCTCTCATCCCAGTAAAGCAGCAGAAAAGTCAGGATCTCCGACATTAATTTTTGCATCTGAACTTGGTAACTGAAACCCTCATCCAGTAACATGGAGAATTTCCTGTCTTAATCCAGGTGCAAACACTGGCAGGGCCCAGAGGTGATCCTATCTTGAGCCCCAGCACCAAAAACTTGCAGCAATAAAAGACAAACACCTGATGAACCCCTAAGACTCACAGGGTTTCAGATGTGAATGCACCTAGCAATATCTCCTATGCTTGGAAGAGCGGGAAATCCTCTTTCAACACAGTGAGCAATGCATACAACCAAATAGTAAGCCAATTAGCAAATTTGATAGTGCTGGAATCTGAAATAAAAAAAAAGGCCATAGGATCTGAAAAGTTGAGCTGCTGAATGATCATGAAGTGCATTGGTACTGAGTAGTTTTCTGTACAAGACATTTTTGTCCACCAGGGTTTTATTCAGAGAAGAAATAAAACCGAGATAAGCAGTATTTCATCACTTTGTTTGTCAGCCTTGAGTCCATTACCACAGCAAATTGGAAGATGGAATGTCAAATAACACTAACAATTACAAGTGAAAAATGAGAGTGGAATTGCAGACAAATAATCTATGATGGCTGAAGATTTTTTTATGTATAACAATCAGTCAGTCAGATATGCCTCATTCCCTCTGTGGCTGTTATAGGGGCCATAACTGTCAACCCTACCCTGGTTTTGCTGCACTCACTCCCAAACTCTCTTCCTGGATTAAATAATCATTAGGCATCTGTCTGAGGGCAGTAGAAAGACAATACAGAGCCTTTAGAGAGCGGAAGAGCACCTAGGGACAATATGAAGGGATTTGACACCTAAAGCTGCAGTAGAGACTTACAATGAAATGATTTTGCAGACTGAGTCCATAGTTAAAAAACATTCCCTTACATGTCCATGCTAGAATAATAAATTTACCGTGAGAAATCAGACAAAGTTTCAGCTGTAAATTCCAGATCAGAAGGCCTCCTTCCTGGTTAGGAGGACGTACTGACCTATAAATTTATAGTATTTTCCCAAGCATTTTCTAACAGACACTGTCAGAAAGACATGCTACTAGCCTATGGTTCATTTCAAACCTTCTTTGTTTATATTTTTGACATGGAAAACCATCAGAGTGATCATGCCAGATCAGACACCCAGTGACACCAGAGCCCCATGAGGATTTTTCCCCAGTGCTCAGAGCCCTCCATTTCAGGAATTTTTCTCCTGGCCTTAAGGGCCACAGATGCCTTGGCAAGTCACAAGGGGTTTTCAGTAGGTGACAACCACTTTCCCCTTCCTCCTGGGCTAGATGAGAACATGTTAATAGCTGGATCCTGGTGAGAAGAATTGGACCCAGAAGGTGTTCAGTGTCTCTGCTTGAGGTTCACTTAAGGAGCTCACCCTCTTTTATATTTCCCTTTAAAATATCCCAGTGTTCCTAATGTCCGTAAAACCTGCTATATTAAAATGTTAATCTCTTAACTACAACAGTATTTTTGTAGCAGTGCATGCTATGCTGTAATTTTACTTTACATTAAAAGGAATTCCTTTTATTAGCTGTGGATCCTTGTCTTAGCTGTTGCCTTTCGTTTTGATTGTCTTTTTGTCCCAGCTAGTTCAAGGAGTGAACTGAGGTTTCTGACTGAGTGAACACTAGTTACCAAATGTTTTGTTCATGTCTGTAGTGGATGGCTGATGCAAGGAGTCTGCCAGGAGCATACAAAGGGGCTTCAGAGTAAAAGAAAGCAAGGCCCAGTAAACCAAATACAGCAGTAATATCTCCTAAGTTACAATATTAGAAAGGAGCATGAAAAAAACCCACACCACACTTCAAGGCCCCAAGGTCACCAGATCCAGACTACAGTCAGACAAGAAATTAGAGGAACTAATATAAGCTGTAGGACAAAGGGTGAGGGTGACTTTTGTGAAAGTAACCTCTGCAGTATTACATACTAGTCATTCAGAGCAAAAGGAGAGGACAGACTAGGGACTTCACTAAATGACTGGAGAGCTAATATAAAGAAAAAAAGAAGGAAACTCTTCCTTTTGAGCTGTGCAAATGTCATTTTGAGGTACAAAAAGCCTATCCAGATGGGACAGATTTCATCCAAACAGTGATTTTGTGGAAACAATAAGCTCCTGAGAAAGAGCTCATGGGGGAACATAACTACACAGAGGCAAAAAAAGAATGAAAAGCGTGAGGATCTGGCTGAAGAGAAAAACAAAAGGGATGTTTGTGTTGTAAATGAAATTAACTATCGCAGAGATTAAATCTGGGATTTGAGAGTACTAATAAAGGAACAAGAACTAAAACCTCCTGAAGAAGGTCAATAAAGGCCTAATGCCCAAGTGTAAGAAGTTTAGCAGAAGATAAAAGAAACCCAGGAACACCTATATAAAGAGAAAATGGCAACAGAATAGCATGCCTGAAAACATAGCCATGAAATCATGAAGGCGTGCATGTAAAAGTGTTTGTAAACAATTTTGTGAATGATTTGTAACATAGTCCCCTATGGTAGAGGCCATTCTACTGAGTTAAAGGTGGGAAGCATGCCACCAAACAATCTGCCATTCCCTGATTTTTTGGCTGTTGGGAAGATGGTGTTGTCACACCACCACTTATACTTAATTTGATAAGGTGTTTCCTTATCTTCATGAACCTGGCAAGTTTACTTTACTCTCCAGAACCTTCTCTTCTGATGGTTAATGGATGATGAATCTACAGCCCATTGAAAATAACTACTGTTATTAACTAGAGGGTAATTTCTCTGGTCTGGTCCCAGATACCATTTTTCACAGGAGCATTCTTGTCCCAGGAGAGAAGCAGACCAGGCTCCTGGGAGCAGAGAAAGCCTGCGAGCCCAGATCGGGGTTCTGCTCATACAGAGGGGCCAGGAGGTGATGCCCAAAGGACCTTTGGAGAAGAAGGGAGCAAACCACAAGCCAGGTTAATTCCTTGGCTGGAAGTGACTCAGCCATCCTCACACTGGAGAATGTGCATAGAGCAGACACCATTTGTATTGGCACCATACATCTCATGCCTTCAGGCACAGTAGGCAGGTAGGCAGCATGGCCATCTTCAGCAGAGCAGACCCACAAGGGTGGGCAGCTGGAGTTACCCTAAGGGCTATAAGGGATGCTCACAGATTATTTTTTTTCTCTGACTGAAAGTGTTTAATATTAAAGGAGAATGAAGACAAAGAGAGTTGCACAAGCAGCATAATGTCAGCTACTACACTTCCCAGCCTTAAATTTTATTTCAGATATCTTTATTGAGACACTGAGCGCTCACTGGTAGTCACTTTGTTGGACAGTTGTCATGAGTTGAACTAATAGCCCTGTAGGATTGATTTCAACTATCACATAAAGAAAGTGGTGGATGTTGCAGAGGCTCAGCATCCCTAAAAGAAGCACATGTATCCCTGTGGATACAGCATATAAAATGTGCTATCACTGCACAGTAGAAATATAAAAGTGTCTGAAAAAAAGCCTGGTAAAGTGTCCTCCCCTAGTCTTGCAGACAGCACAGCTGGCTTGCAGCTGGAAAAGGCACCTTGTAGCTTTGGTAGCCCAGATTGGCCCAGGCTGCAAACAAGGAGATTTTCCCTTAGAGCCCAGCTAGTTTTCTCTGTCTTTGTAAGCATCTCTAAGCAATACAAATGCAACTGGAACAGAGAAAATGCAGTTCCAAAGCAGCAGTGTGCTTTTTTTCTCTGACAGCCTGGAGAAGAAGCAACATCCCTCAGTTTGTTTTCCAGTAAAGTCTTAGCAAGTTATTAGATGCTGACTTTTGTACTAAACTTCTCGTCCAATAATCTCAGCTAAGAACCTTACCAAAAAACCCCGATGTGAGGACAAAGAGAGGCACATAGGATTCAGGAAGCATAGGATGTAGCTAAAATAAAAGTGTATTTACAAGAAGGGATAATTTCTATGTTTATCCTGTCTCATGAATACCTCCAACAACTCAATTTTCCTGTGATATAACAGAATCTGCAGATATTTTATGTTTCCAGAAAAAAAATTCTGCTCCAAAGACCTTACAGTATAATTGTTTTTCAGAGTGGATTCTGAATCAAGCTCAGAGTTAACTGAATAGCAAAATCCACAAATTAAATATGCACACATTCCAGAAAACAGAACCAACCACTCTGAAAAAAATCTTCTACTTAGCATTTGTGGGTCCTTGATTGCTTCTGTAATGAACAATGACTTCAGTACCAGATCATGATGCTGCACTGGGTCCACCAATGTCTTTGATCCATTAAAAAATAAAAAACCCCAAACCAACAAGGGGAGAAACAGCTCACATATATGCAGAAAATTACTAAGTTTGCTGATTTTTCCTTTCTCCATATATCCCACATCAACCATCTCTTGCTTCCCTTCTTATTGTAACTTGTTATCTGGACCTTTTCCACTGCATATCTTCTACAAGTCTTCTGCTGACCATCTACCTCCCTGACTCCCCAAGAATCTGCACTGAGTACAATAACAAGGAAAAGCAGTTTCTAAAAGCTGGTAATTCATCTACTCATGTGGCTTGTTCATTGTCAAGAAGTAGAATTAAGGGTGTCATGTTGAATGCTCTGTGGGCATATTAAATCATGGCTGTTTCACTAAGGCAGCGACACATGAGACAAACAGCAACATTTCAGAAGGTTTAATTTAAGAATTTTTGCAAAAGTAGTATATATTTTATTAATAACATTACATGGGAAATTTAGTTATGCTATGAAGTTACTGAGCAAAGTTTTGAGACAGAATTCATAAATTATGAAGCCAAACGAAAACACTACAATTTTTAATTTACCAACTACATGAAAGAACCATAAGACACTGTTGAATTAACCCTGTCTGAACTAAAGCATTGGTACTAGAAAACAAGTGAAATCTTAATCTCAGATATTTCTGTAGCGTAAATTTTATCATTGCTTTTACTGAATTGTACCTGTTGCTTGTTACTCATTGCTTTACCATTGTAGTAAAACCTACAGAAATATTATGATAGACTACATGTAACTACACTGAAGTACGTGGTCCCTGCTTGCACCCATATATGTCAACTTTCCCCCCTACCAGTGCCCCACTGCTTTACAGTACTTCTATAAAGTCCTTTCACCTCCCCCTGACTCATGCTGCTAACTGTTTTGGTTTGATTTTATAGCTGGCAAAGCATTCTATTCCCATTGTCAAAATGTAGCTTTTGAAGCATCCAGTGAAATGTTCTGCAACTGCTCTCAATCATAATTCATCAGTTTGTTGACAGTCTCTTCCCTAGTTGATTCACCTCCTAATTGTTTTCATTTCTGTGAAATTGAATGTTTTAAAACATCAAGTATCTATTTTAGTCCATTGATCTTAGTTCTGTTATTTTGCTTGCAAATGTAATCAGGTAAAAATCATTTGTACCTAAGCAACCGTATCTTTCAGGTTTGTGATCTATTTCTCTTAATCTTTCAGAATGATGTTTAAGTTACAGTTCCCCAAGCTTAGATGCTAAACCTAAAGAACTTTTATTTTCTTTCAGCACAAGAAATTGAACATATCTCACACAATCTCCCACTCCACATGTTAGTGCAGCTTTCCCCCCCCATACATAAGAGGAGAGGTTAGTCATCCTGCACTCTGGCTTGGCTTGACAGTCTGTTGCAGATACTGCCAAGTTGTCATTGCTCTGGCAACTCGTAAGTGAACTTTGGAAGAATACCTTTCTCCTTTACATAGTCCACTCACAAAAACCACCGTGCTTTTTAAAAAAATTCAGTCACACAGACCTTCCTATCAGGCTTTACAAATGCCCATATTGTTAATAAATTCTAACAAAGGAATAGTTTTAAATTGTTACTATTCTTCACTTCATCTCCCAATTATCAACATAAAGCTAATCAAAGATCTTGTCTCCATATTTCTTGATGCTTTGATTAATTTTATTTTCAATTTATTTTGACATTATGCTGAGTTCATTTTAATCCATTTTGTTATTAATTTAACCTCCTCTAGTAACGGCCTACTTCCTCAGAAAACTGGCTGCTTTTCTGCTATTGAGGATTGAAAATTTATCATTCCCTTGTCTCCTTAGTAAGAAAATCAGTGATCCAGAATAACAAAAACCTACCCTTCTCATCAAGTGAGCTCCTCATTTCCAGAATACTCATTCTTTACTTTGGTTTCCTTTCTTCAGAAGCTTCCTGAGCTTTCTTGGTAGTATCTCAATACACCAATGTCAATATCCATCGTCGCCAGCAAATCCCTGGCCTCCCATAGTCAGAAGTCTATCCAACTCTCAATGTTCATTTCTTATCATCATTCTGGAAAGTGCACAGCCATATTTACTTGTTTCTTGAAAATATTTTCCCATCTTTTTTGGCACAGAAGTCTTAACAGGATCATCTTTTCTCTTTAGCCTGCTGGAGATGGCCATTTATACACACTCAATTGCTTTGCAGTCCAGGCTGCCAGCCAGCCACAGGTATGGCATCTCATAGCTGTCTAGTTCAGTCAACCAGTTGTGTCTTCATAAATGTTTTCTGCTGTTTTCATATTAGACATTAAATTAACAGGGATACTTCAAATTCTGTTCCTTCTATTCTTTTTCCTCTTTGTCTGAGTGAACTGAAGGAGCTATAAAGGAGGGTTGTACACAACAAATTCATTGACTGAGTCTTGTTGCAAATTTCCTTAAACTTCCTCTGTAGCCACAGGAAAGAGAAATCCCTCCAGGGAATGATTCAGGCACTAAATAACAATTCTTAGGAGCAGCCCTTTTCCATCTGCATTGGCTAGAAACCAAAGGAAATGTCCTTCACAACACACCCATGTATGCAGAGTACTTAGCATGAAGAGATCTGGGTATCTGTATTTCACAACTACTGTCATCTGTCTTGAGCCATGCTGCATGCCTGATTGCCACACTGACACTTCCACCTGCACTGATCAGTAGAAATTTCCTTATTTGAGTTTTGCTATTGCAAAACTGATGCTTCCTCCATTTTCTTATTCAGAAACTCTTTAGTCATTATAGCACACGATATCTTCATTTGTCCTTCCGGTCTTTTCTTCCAGTACAGCCAATGACTTGTATTCTGGATAGAAAAAGTCCTTACAGGCTTCAGGCAGGAAAAAAACCCACAACTGTGGACACAGTCACTGCTCCATCTCAAGTGCTTGTATACAGAAGAATGTCATCTAAAGGAAAGTACATGTGCTGTATTTTCTAAATAACCCAAGTATCCAAATCAGTCATTTGCTCTTCCTACTGCCCCTCTCCACCAGTTTAGTTTGTTGGCAGAAGGGGACTGTCCCCTCCAAGGCAGAGGATGACCTCTGTCTCCAAGGTCCCAGCCACATGACTTATAGACATGCATAAGTTTCTTGTCTGCCACAAGCCTAATCACAGGAAGAGCAAAATGGAGTAAAAATACCCCCATAAGCCTGCAATGGGTAACCATTTTAATCAGCTGCTGTGCTCCCCTCCCAGAAGTGTCTGTGACTAAAATGATCATTTTTATGAAGAACCCAACCTATAAACAGAACTAACTAAAGCAAGGGGCATAAACCTATGATTGCACATCTCACTTCTGCCTGAGGACTCTTTAGTAAACATGCAATGTGGTCAATAACAATAGCAGCAATAATAATCATAATTATTAATAATAATAATGATGATGTGAATGGATCTGCAGGAGTACCAATGATCCGTGGTTTTCAACTAGCCAGATGACACCATTTCTCAAACAAAAAAGACCATCCCACTTACCTCTGGTGCCATTGCCTTCATCTGAAATTGCAAACACTGAAACCTAACAGAGAAATCAAGTGAAGCAGGTTCAATGCCTACTTTCAGTCACCACATTTGTTAGTTCCACAAAACTGTATAACAAAATTTTGACCATAAAATATACTACACTATTTTAGCACTCAACATGTTTATGCTTGAAGCTGCCTCTTGAATTCCCAGGGAGGCATTAGAAGAAAATTAAAAAGCACAGCCAAAAAATATAACTGTAGTCAACCCCCACTCATAAAGTTTAATTGGAAAGCAGATATTAAGTATGTATCTTTATTACATTTTGAAACAATGAATAATATATGTTGTCGGCTAAAGACTCAGCTCTGAAGAGTACAGTGTTTTATTATTCAAACGCAAATGAAAGTGCACTGTATTACCAATTAATATGGGCAGTACTTTCTCTGAAATAAATAAATAAATCCACCAGCCTCAGCTGGTGATTTACATACTCCAGTACCTTTAATCACAAGCATAAAAGCAAGGGTGGGAAGAACAGTAGCCAAAGCTGTTGCCAGGACAACTTATCCCTGGATTTAGCATTATCATGAAGGGAAAACTTACAAGGAATTTAATTAACCAGTACCTCAGCCTTCCAGCCTGCCAAGCACTGCTTGCTTCCTTTCAACCCCAAATCCCTCAGGAATGGCTACACTACTGGTGGCTACACCAGCTCAACAGAGAAGCAGCGTGGGATATGTCCACATGATATCTTACAAGCTGGCATGAGCCTGCTCTGCCTCCTAGACCACAGCAGGAGACATGAGCCAGCTCTCATGCCAAAACCAGCTGTCAGCCTGGAGCCAAGACCCAGCTAATATATCCTTTCCTTTTAACAGCACATATTAACCTGAGTTTTGCATTACACTAATGCGATCACACTGCCCTTGGTGAGCCGAGTGAACAGGCAGAGCTCGCTTGCATCTGTCACTCTCTACAGTGCAGATTTAATCCTCGACATGTTCACTGACAGTGAGGTTAAGGAGAAAACCAATCTATCCAATATATTTGGCTCATGCAGTTGTGTTGGATGGCAGACAAAGGTGTGACAAAATACAGAGGAACTCCCCCGTGCTGCAGCTACTCCCTACTCCTACAGAGTGGAGTGCATCTTGTGCATCCTGCATTTGGATGGGAGACAGCAGAATTTCTCCCATCATTTATGACTAACCTTACAGCCTTCCTCAAGACTTGGATTGCCTCGTGTCCACACTGCTGCCGTCAGCAAAACACTGTTGTTCAGCTGGTGAAGCCCCATAGAGAGTCTTCCTACATTTGCTAAAAGGAGCAGGTGGGATACCTGATTTCCTTTCACAGTACCCTACCTGTTTCTTCTTCTGGTGCAATTCCAGAAAAGTGTACATGGAAGCATGTATGAAGATATGGCGAATTTAATTACACCACTCTTCAGTGAGTAACACATTATGGATTTTTTCACCTTAAGTGTATTGCAAATAAATTAATTGTCACATTATACTGTGTGGAACAAAGACATACACTGATGTTACTAGGAAATAACTAGAAACTGAATTTGTTTCTCCAGCAGGATATGTGTCTAAAATTAGTCCTGTTTATTTAGACTTTACACATTTTAGGCTTATAGACCTAACCATTAGAAGAACTACAGCTTCTTTTTCACTAGATGCTTTTTTTTTTTCAAATGTCATCATCCATTAACAAGTCCTGCAACAGTGTTTTGCCAATTATCAGGCCTAGCATAAAGGACACAGGCTGCATAAAGATGAACCAATAACTAAATTGTATTTGATACAAAAGGGTCAGTACATGGGTGAGTGCTGGGTGTACAAACAAGGCAGATTATACATAATCAACATCAATACCACTGACCCCCAAAACACCGCATAACCAACAATGGGTGGAACAAATGGTGAAATACAGTCTCCCATAGAAAGTATGAGAGACAACCAAGTCAACAAGCCAAATACATAAGACCAAGGAAGCCACATACTGAACCTCTACACAGCCCACACTGACAAAAGCCAGACCTGACTGGAGCCCAGTTCCACAGAGGCAGGAGATCCTTCCCCCAACAGGAAACTCTGCAAAGCACGTCCACCTCACAGACAGACATTCCCCCGCCTACAAGGGGTCCCAGCTTTTATCCCTCAGTGGGACACCTGACCTTTGTTTACTCAATGCAGGACACCTGGGGCTCATTTACCCAATGGCTCTGTCTGCAAGGCCGGCACCACTCTGGAGGGAAGCCTAAAAGTAAACTCACCCCCCCTTTGGGAAGGGCTGTGGGAATCACCCATACGTCAACCTTAATTTGGGACTTGGGGTTGAAACCCCAGCATTTCAAACAGGAACAATAACTGAGTGTGGGATTTTCAGACAGAACAAAAAATGTGCTGTCCAAGAATGGGTACCCATTCTATTAAAACATGGACCAAGGCTATACGAAGATTGTCCAATGTCTTTCCGGGAATATATTAAGCAAAAGATTTAATCATATTTATAGAAAATCTGTCACTGCTTCAGAGTAGCAGATCATTGAATCATAGAATTGAGAATCATAGAAGGATAGAAAGGTTTGAATTGGAAGGGACCTTAAAGATCATCTGCCATGGGCAGGGACACCTTCCACCAGACCAGGTTGCTCAAAGCCCCGTCCAGCCTGGCCTTGAACACTGCCAGGGAGGGGACAGCCACAGCTTCTCTGGGCAACATGTGCCAGTGCCTCACCTCCCTCACAGTAAAGAATTTCTTCCTTACATCTAATCTAAATCCACCCTCTTTCAGTTTAAAACCATTACCCCTTGTCCTATCACTACACGCCTTTGTAAAAAGACCCTCCCCACCTGTCTTTTAGGCCCCCTTGAAGTACTGGAAGGATGCTATAAGGTTTCCCTGGAGCCTGCCCTTCTCCAGGCTGAACACCCCCAACCCTCTCAGCCTGTCTTCACAGGAGAGGTTCTCCAGCCCCCTGATTGTCTCCATGGCCCTCCTGTGGACTCGCTCCAACAGGTCCATGTCTTTCTTATGTTGGGGGCCCCAGAGATTTATGCAGTGCTCCAGGTGGGGTCTCACCAGAGTGGAGTAGAGAGGAAGAATCACCTCCCTCGACCTGCTGGTCAGATATTCATTCAGACTTGTCGTAGATGGCGTGATTCACTTCACTTTTAAGAGAGAATCAACAGTATATTTTATTGATATAAGACAGTGAGTTAACAAAGTTCAATGGGAAATGCAACAGTGGTTTAATAAGATTCAATGACAAGATACAGTTGATTATTTACTGCATAGAGGACAGGACCAGATAAAACTGTCCAGGAGATCCTCTCATTGAGTTATGAGGTTCAGAAAGGAACCCCCTGCATTCTAAACTCCTTCTCAGATGAGAGTTTAGGTGAGGCTGGATCCAGACTTAGTCCCAGACTTGGTCAACAATTTATGTCTAAGGAATTACACACAGTCAATCCTTTATATCGCTTATATAAAGGATTTCAAAGGTTCGGAGCACGTATTCCCAATTCACTTATTGAGTATCTGATTCGATAAGGATTCTCTTAACCTCGAGGAGTAACCTTGACAAGTGTCCCTACTCAATGGGAAATCCTGTTGTGCGGCCTGCTGCCATGCAGGAGAGCTCAATGGGCCCTCGACTGTCCACTATTTATGGAGAAAGATTATTGAATTATAGTCATATCTGCATGCCAGCCTTATTTTGCTCAGCTGTTGAGCAAGATTTATGGCCCTTAGCTATTGTCTTGATATCTGTCTCCCCAGAGTCCAACTTAAGCCCGACATAGCTGTCATCACCGCCTCTGGTAGCTCTTGCTTAAGCAGAAAAGGGATGGGGAGAGCACACTGCCACAAAAATTCCTCACTTTTTCTGTCAAGAACTGAATTTGGTTTAGAGACTGTAGTATATCATCAAGATACAGGGGGAAACACTGCTCAGCTAATCCTATAACTTTTAACACCAGTTCAGCTACACATCCTTCCAACTGCAAGGGTTACTAGATAGAAAAAAAGAGCAGATTCAATAACAGAAGTTTGAAGAAAGTGAACCCATACTTATAAATGAACATACAGAGTTTGACAAGAGGATCCATCTTGGTGAATTTTAGTTGTCCAAAAGTTATTCTCTGGAGTGAGTTTTACTAGTTATTCTGTTAGTTATTCACTAACAGAGGCAAGCAGTTACCTCCAGAGGGAATCCACCTCTTTCTGAGGTGGCATATGAGATAGGTGAAGCCAGGCACATTCTGGATATGTTTTTCTCTCCCCACTGGACTCCTGAAGGAGCCTAACTATTTTGTGTTGGTATTATATTGTTAGTCTAGGTATTGGCAAAGCTTAAAAGATGAACATCTACAGAGCTAGGCAGAGGGAGTGAAGGGGTGGTGGGGTGAAGAGTTTGTTGACCAGTTCTTTTGGGACTTCAGAATGAAAATTTATGGTGAAGGTTCTTGCTGAAAAGTTCAGTGGTCATAAAAGATCTTATAATTCCTGAATTTATTCAGAACACCCATAACACATGCACCTGTAAGTCAGTTCACCAAATCACTGCTTAAGAACACTGATATTTAGCATACTATGATTTTGGCACTTTTCTTTGTAGGACGACCTATTGTCCAAACTAAGAGCAGTGTAGCAGAAATCAAAACATTTCTCAAACATTTCTTAAATTTGTTTTAAAAGGTCATTTGACTGCACATCCTTTTTCTTATGATCTCTTTGCAACAGTTTTCTTGTTGCCTTCAGATATTTACACTTTAGTTGGGATTTTAATCGAAGCCTGTCATTCATCTAAGTGAGACTCAAACAGTGAATTGCAGAGACTCATCAATGGATATGCATATACCCTCCGTATTAACAAACACACCACATTCACAGCTCTCTTGAATATTAGCATAGGCTTTCAGCTCACCATCAGTCCAGATCTTAGATCCAAGACCCCTTTATTGGTCACCAACTCAGAGTCTGGATCTTACCATGTGGTGGTCTCCTCCCACTTGCTGGCTAGTCTGGCTTGAAGATCACTAGAAAAAAATTGCATACACCCCTACATACAATACCTATAAAGTAATATCATAGAGAAATAAGAATAGCATTTAGTGGACAGACTACGTTTAGTCAGATAGACTACAGTGATCAGGCACAGGGCTGTGTCCAGGTCTAGTGCTGGGCTCCCAAGTATAAGCAGGACATGGACATACTGGAGTTAGTCCAGCAAAGGACCACAAAGATGACTAAGGGACCGGAGCATCTGACATACAAGGAAAGACTAAGAGAGCTGGGAGTTTTCAGTCTGGAGAAAAGAGGGCTCAGGAGATCACATCAATGTGGATAATTACCTGATGGGAAGCAGTATGAAAGACAGAGCCAGCTTTTCTCAGGACAAGACAAGAGACAGTGGGCACAAACTCTAACACAAATACAGGATATTCCACTTAAAAGCAAGACAAAGCTTTTTTACTGTGAGATGATCAAATACTGGAGCAGGTTGGTGAGAGAGGTTGTGGAGTCTCCATCCCTGGATATTCATACAACCCTACTTCAAGTTAGCAAGTAGATAACCATCTGGAGCATTGTTTTGCCACCATCAGGGCTGATGCTGCAAAGTGATTTTTTTTTTCTTTTTCCTCCATTCTGAAAAATAATAAATAGCTGTTTGCTAATCAACAGTTGACACCATTTTTACTTCTCTTTTTTTCTTTATTTCTCCCAGGCATTATTTCCATCAGTGTTAGCCTGTTTGTGCTATATGAAGAAAAAGTATTCAATATTATTTTCTCCCTTTTTACATTTTTCTTTTTTTTTTTTTTCAGAACCTTCATTAGCAATTTATCATTTAAAATGTTAAACTGTGGTGGAGAAAGAAGACAAGTTGTTTAGGTTGAGGTGAAAAAAGTGGATTTAAAGCAGCATCCAAGGAAGTTTTGAATTTCAATAATACCATCAAGCCATAAATCAATATATGGAGGAGAAAGAAACAACAGAGGTTTGCATGACTCACACAAGAAGAGAATAAAAGAAACGTCATCAGGCTTTCAAAACTTGACTTTTATTCTTCTTTTCTGAGGTTCTTTATACAGTCATGTTTACAACATACATTTTTGTAGTCTCTCATTCTTCACTTTACTTTCAAGAGAAACTTCAGGGATGCAAGTATGGAACAGATATTCTGTATTACTTCATCATGTCAGAATAACAATACCAACACATCAGCACTTCAAATACTGTTGTATGATGAAAACAAATTTTTTACAGGCCTAAGTGCTGATTAATAGTCTAATCCTTGTCTTTCTCTTGCTGTAACTGGCAAAGGCAAGGACTGAATTCTTTTAACATTGTGTGTCAGGAAATAATCGGTCAAGAGTCTTTTAATCATCTTTCTTTGTACTAACAGAGAATCCAAGCATTTCAAAATGTAATACTGACACCAAAGCTTACACAATGCATGTATTATAAATACACCATTCACAAAACTGCCATTCAGCATTCAGGCAGCTTATGGGGAAAGATGGAGTGTTTGACTGAAACAAAAATTCTTTAGGTACCTTCAGACTACACTGAAACCCAAGTTTCTGGAGTCCCTGTCCTGCTGATGAGCCATGGCACTAAAGCATTTTCATGTTTGGCCATTATAAATAATAGGTATGCTCTTCCTCCAACATGCTAAAACACCTTACCCATTATCTTCAGGGAGAGCTGCATAGTGTCTCAATAGTGGGTTAAATTATGCTTGATTCCAAAAATGAAAAATCCAGGGAACATCAAGAGCACACTGGGCCGTTTTCTCCCATATCTTTGATGCTTCTTCTAAGGGGAATTGCAAAGACAGAGCTGTAACATGTTGTTTACATCCCCACGCACTGATGGAAGTGACCTTGGATGTATCCTCTACAGAGAACTTCATGTTTAACAGTCACAGTTATTGTCTCTTCCCCTTTGTATGTCATGATGTACACATTTACAACATTGTTGAAAGTCCATAGAGCCTTAGTGATTGGTTATGTGATGCACAGAATGGTGATACACAAAGAGGTTGACCTAAGAATCCCATGTATTTTTAAAATTTATATATAATGTGTCCTCTTCTCCTCTGTGTAGGGCTCAGTGTAACAGTAGCATCCAGCCTTGGCTCAAATCCTGCATATTCTTATGCATCTGTTTAAATCTACAAGTCCTACTGTACTCAGATAAGGAATCCCAGAGTGAGGATCATGTGGGGTATTCATGATAGTAAAGGAAGGTAAAATCATCTAGATAACACAAGAGTTTGTCATAATCAGAAGAGTGGGAATGAATGCAAACACAAGTCTTTGAGAGCTCCCAGGAATCGCATGGAAGGTGTGGAAGTGCTCTTTGCCTATGGAGATGGAGAAAATGTAGATTTCATTTGAGGAAGAGTTAAAAGAATGTACAATTCCTGCATTAGGATACTCACTAATAAAGGGGGAAGACACAACCCTAGGCTACTGGATGGAAATGTCTAGAGTATATCTGCACATGCCTATGCTGATGGAGATCAGATTCACAGTGCTTCCATTAGAACGCGCAATGTCTCACTGTAATGTGTCCTGTAGCAGTCCTTCCTGCTTACAGAGCTGCCTGGCTCAGAAAGAAGACAGAGAAATACATGTTAGTATGTCTGTGTATATTAAGAGGTTTCGGATGTAAGATGAAGGCAGTGTCCAGTCTTAATACTTCTACATGGAGGTAATTGTACCTTTGACCTTAATTACCTTTTTCCCCACCTCAAAACCTCCTTTCATGTAATCTTTGTCAGACCATTCTTTTCTGCAGTCTTTGTCACATCTTGCTGCACTGTCTTTAAATGTTCCACTTGAGAAAGGAATTGCTGGATGTATGTAGAGGGTAAAAATACAGGAAGAAGAATGATGAACCCATGAACACAATCATTCAATAGGAATCACATGGCGCAACTGGCAGAGAGGAGGCAACACCAGAATCTTTATGTCTGGTGCACTTACCTGGTTACAAAGGTGGAGAAAAAGACCCAAACATATTGATGCTGCACAATAGTTAGAGCAGCTTTTAAGTTTGAACCTTTAGGCTACCAAAAAGATGGTTGCTAAGAGCAGTTGGCAAACAGGAGGAATAGACACAGAAAATAGGCAGACACAGCTGGCAGATAAAATCTTGCAGAAAATTTAGCCTTAAGTTGGTTCCTTTGCTTGAAAACACAGACCTACCTGGAATGAGAAAATCAGTCATACTGGCTGGCAGATGAGCATGAAGTGTCAAAGTGAAGGGAGAAAAAAAATGCAAATATTTTCTGGGAGAAACGCAAGAGATGTAATAAGCCTTCACATGTCTGTTTAACACGTCTGCAGGAATCAGTCAGTGCTGTGAAAACTGAGTTACATTAATTGAGCGTCTGGGCCAGTATGGTCAACTATTATTTTGTGTTCATGTAACTCTACCCTGAGTTCAAAATACCAACTATCTGCACACAAGACAGCTAAACTGCAGCCTGAAAAAAGGTGGGAATGGAGCAGGGGAAAGAAGCAACCAGCTGGTATAGGCAACAACACTCAAAAAGTGGCCAAAGACAGAAAATCATTGGTCTTCGAAGGAAGTCATGGGTTCATTCTGTGTTTTTTCCAGCATACATTGCTCAGAGCACTCACAATCACATATTCAATTATTAGCCCGACATGTTTTGTTCAGATTTAGGGACTAGGTATTTATCACTCAGATCAGCTTTACCATAAATTTACATTGACCTCAGTGGAATAATCCCGATTTATGTCATATTAAGATTTAAGAGTAAACTCTCAATTTTTAACGCCTCAAGTGGAGCATGAGACAAGGCAAAGCTAAGCCTCATAGCTGAGATTCACACTTCAAGGTGTTTGCGTGCTTTTGGATTGTCATACTCTGTTATGAACAACAAGTCTGCTTTGAAAGGTGAGTCAAAAAAAGAAAAAGTAGAAAAAAGTCTAGATCGTTCTGGATGCACTGGTCTCTGCTCTACCAAACTAGTGTTATTTAACACCTCAAAAGCTGATCTAAAAGCAAGACACACTGTGTAAAAAGGCAGAGTACTGAAGAGAGTAAGATTTGCTGTACCTAATTTTCTACTGAATTAACTTGTCAGATGTCTCCCGCTCGGGTTGTATCCGGGTTTATCGGGTGGGGATGGAGAGCTCCCTTTCTCCCTGTCTGTAATTCAGGCCGGTGTTGCAATGAACCGGTGTGGCCCATGCAGTGTCTGACCATTTGCACACACAGCACCTCCTGCAGAGCCCTGTGAGCCAGGCAGAAATTCAGCAATCAATTTTCATATGCCATTTGCAGCAGGGCCCCTCTGGGATACGAGACAATGGCGTTCGGCTATGGAAACACAAATACCTCAGGTGAAATAGCTTCACAGAACCTTAGCAAGGCACTAAGGTTTCAAGGACTGAAAATATGACCTTTCTGTCTTGTACCATTTTGGGAAATCAATACTTGCATGCTTGTTCTGCTCTCAAAATAAATATTGCACAGCTGGTTTTCTTTTTCCTTTTTTTTTCCTTTACCCATGTCTGATCTCCTGTACTCACAAGCAGCTCTGCAGTAAGTAGCTGTCAAACTGGGAAGTGCACAAGGCAGGAACCTCGGTGATTACAGACTCCTGGGCTGAACATCTGTGCTAACGTGTTTCCAGGCTAACAACACCTCCCTTGCACTATGTCTTTGTTACCTCTTCCCCAAAAACTTTTGTACTATTTAACCTATGTCACCTAAATTCATCAGGTTTAACTAATTTAACTAATTCTGCTAGACACACAGTAACTTCTGTAGAGGACATCGGAGAGACAAGAGTCTCCTTCCCTCCATTCTTGTCTTTCTCAGTAAAATCAGATAAAAGCTTTGATTTCCAGTCCCATCTAACTCATTGTGTCCCTGTGGCTCAGGTAGTTGTGCGATGGTTACCGAGAGCCTGCATCCCTGCTACACAGAGCAGTGCGTGGCACACTGAGAAATGCAATTCAGCGGAGCTAAAGCTGTCCTCCATTTTGCTCCCTAAAAAACTGTGCCTGCTACATAAATAGTGAATCTTCAGAATAAGGAATTTTTCTTTATGCATCTTTAGACAGTGCCTAATAACACAATAAAGCCCTGGTCACCTCAGAAGCCTCTACGTGCTTCTATAATATAAATAAATAATCATAAAAAATGAGTTGTCAGAGAAAGAGGTCATGGATCAGCAGAGTAAATCAAACTTTAACAGCCCATCAGGGCCAGACTGCCTAGCAACAAAACAATTCATCATTAAGAATTTTTTTGCACTTTATTATAAATTTAGATTTAAAAGAAATGTTGAAATCCCTGGGTCAAATTTTGCTGTTACTTTGGTGCAAACTGAGAGCAATTTATTGAATTCAATGAAGCTGCTATAAATTGAAGAAAAAAAAATTACCTCCATACATTGTAAAAAATAATATTTTGTGCTTTAAGTCTAGGGAGTATATACTACTGTTTTAAATATTTACTGCTATATAAATACGGTTATTTTCCCTAACAAATTATTGATTTGGATTTCTGTGTTATTTGCACTTCTTGTGCCACAGTCATTTCAAACATATATAAAGCAAAAGGCTCGAGTGGTCTGAATAAGTAATTGTGTTAGAAAGTTGAAACCAAACCAACAAAATCTTGGTGTTTTAATTAAGACAAAGAACTACAACTACTTAAACTATTAAAAAAAAAAAAAAGTCTAGATTAATACTTTTGAGACTTCAGGTTTTGCTTGTCTTAGTCTTAGTAAACTGATTTTGAAAAGTCTATTTGCTTAATAAAATATGTAGTAAGATATTCAGGAAATGTCTTAACTGTCCGAAATCCCTTTTCCTTCTGTCCTGGCTTTGGTCGGGAGTTAACTTTCCTCGGGCTGAGAGGGAGCACAACTAGAGGGCCAGGCCTGGATTCATCATTGGAGTATTCCATATCATGTGACGTTATGTTCAATATAAAAAGGAGGCAGCTGCTCTCTCATTTCTGCTTCTGGTCGGCAGGACCAGCGTGGTGGTGGGATCTTTGGTTGGTTGGGATGGCTGCTGGGGATGGGCTGCATTCCGGTCACCAGGCGGTCAGCAACCGCATTGTGTATTACCCATTTGGACTTCCTATTGTTACTGTTGTCTTGGTACTATCACCGATTTATTTATTTTTATTCAGCTTACAAATTTTCTTTTTTTTTTTTCCCTCTCCTATTTCACCAGGGAACCAGGGGCGGGGAGAAATAAGCGACTGGCTGTGTGGTGGTTGGCTACTGGCTGAGTTCAAACCATGACACCTACACATGTAAGTTTTTTCTTCTCTCATACACAGTCAGAGATTCATCTCATCTGTACAGTATATTACACCAAATCAACTGCTGGCTTCAGGTTTGGTTTGGCACCTCATCTTCTATGCAGTCTTGGTGAAGCAGCAGAGCTGATAAGCAGATCACCCCACAGGACTGCACTTTGTCAGGAGGGACACTATTGGATCTTGTCTAGGAACATGCCATATATATATATATATATATATCCTCCAATCTTTTTTCCTTTTTTCTGCTGTCACAGAATGATTTATAAAGCATCCATGTCTTCCTTAATAGGACTTTGTAGCTAGTTCTTGCAGATCTTAAAACCAGAGATGCTTAATAACTTTCATATTAGAACCTTGTCTCTTTTAGCTTTAGGTGTTGCTACATCTTGGCTGGCAGTTTTGGGTGTGGTACTCATCTATTTCTGTAGACTTTTCAGAAGGGTTTAATATCAAATTTTGACTATGTTGTCTGAATAATTTTCTGTAGGTTATGGCTTTGTCATCTGGCAGTGCTTAACTGACCTCTTTCCCTCTCCTTCCTCCTCTGCAAAAATAACAAGAAAATAAAATGGACTTGGCAGATATTAATGGTTTTCACGGTACCAGCTCAGCTTAGAGGCTTGAGATTGTCAATTTCATCTTGTCTTTGATTATGTCATATAGGCCAGTTTGATCAGAATATAAACTGTGTTTGTCTTTCTGATTCTAATTCCAAAAGCCTGGTAAATTTTTTGAATAATGTCAGAAAATAGACATCTGATTAGACTGATAAATTTTATAACATGAAGCTGTTCTGTATTCTGATAGGCTAGGTGATTTTAGTGCTTTGAGTGTTAGATTTTTAATTCTAAACAGAAGGTCATCTGCATAGATTAATAATTGGTGGGTGTCTGGCTTGTCCTTTTATTTGCTTTTTGCATCCAGTAGTGTTTGTTAATGTTTCTAGTTATAGGACAAGTAATTGCTTCTCTCTGTATACAGTTAGTGGCAGGGGTTTTACTATCACAGATCATGACAGATGGGCATGTGTACAAAGCTTTGATTAACACCCCAGATTTATTTTTAAAACCCTATATTTCTTGAGCCTGTAGCACAGATAGTCAAGAATGAGACTGACATTTTTTTTTCCTTTCCTAATATTATGTCATTAAGACTCACCAGAAGTCAGTATTACAGATGGCCTGTAATGGTACATATACTAAGACATTTAAAAGCATCTGAATTACTTAGGACCTCTAAGCTATTGAGGTTTAATGAAACTTTCTGAAACTGAATGTTCAACCTCCATGAAAATCTATAAGAGCTGATAAAAGAATTTAACTTAAGAATGACCAAAAATTTCTGTGAGTTTTCAAAAATATTCAAATAAGAGAACAGAAAATCACTCAAATTAAGCAGCCAGAAACAAGAAGTAATCAAAACAGAAAACCATGGGCACTTGGTGGCCATCTTAGATGGTGTTTGGTTACCTATCTCTGGAAAGCTTGATGAAACTCTAAAGCACCAAGAGGTTTCCTGGGATTTATGTTTCACTCAGACAAAAAATCAGTACCTTCTGCTACCTTGTACAGCATCTCAACAGCACAGAAAGTCTTGGTGACTGTTCACACAGCCCCATCAATCTGTAGCACCCCTTGCCAAAATCCCCTGGGGCATCCTACCTCGCCCCCTTGATCTCAGGATGAAACCCAGTAACTTCAGACACTTCACTGAAGAATGTAACCAGAATAAAGAAAAGAAGAGGTGAACCAGGAGTTAGTCAACAATTTTTAGTATGATAACCTAAAGTACTTATTTGGACAAATCCTTTTTTGAATCACATCTTCATGCTGAAGGTGTTCAAATCCATATCTCCTACCTCTTGCGAGTGTACCCAATCACTAGGTTTTCTAACAGCTGTGAAGGAAAGAGGGAAGAGACAATCTAACTCACGTTCATGGGAAGGTGGGCAAAGAAAGGGGTAGATAATGGGGACAAGAGGGTGGATCATGGAGTGCAGAGAGCACAGAAGGAGGAAGATTCTTTTCCCAATCTTTTCTCTGCCTAGTACTCTGATATTTTGCCTTGTAACACCATCAAATAAATGCAGTATGGTTTTTTCTTTATTCTCTTTCTGACCACCCAGGTTAACTCTGAAATGAACGAGGAGGAGGGAAAGCTGCCACAGGACTACCAGTACAGAAGTCCTTTTCACAGGTGGTAACATCCATGTCAATATAAACCAGAATGCACAGGAAAGGAAGAAGATAAGGAAAATAATTTGGAGATATTTCAAAGCTGAGGGTAAGGGGTGGGATTGTTGAATACACACCACTGAGCTTATTTAGGATAAATGAATAGAATTAGTGCCAATGAGCCTTTTCCCCTTAAGGGGTAACATCTGTGGTTGATTTATCTCTACATATTCATGGCAACCAGAACCATCCCAGATATCTCTTTGTCCTGCTAAAGCAGTTCATCACAGATGAAAGCTTTGCATCAGAATACTTGGAAATTTGGCTCTGGTTTGAAAGAAGGAAGAAAAATATATCCCTATTTTTCATCATATTAAAGTGGACTTTCTGCACTTCATGGTTTAAGACCAAATCAAACTGCTCTACAGATTTATGCTCACATAAATATAATCAAGCAAACGGGAGTTATCTTTTCCATCAGGTTACATACTGAACCTTTGTTAAAAGTTATTCACGACCTTTATCAAGAGTCAGATATAATTGTGACTCTGATGGTTTGACCCTATATTATGTTTATCTTTCTTCAGCAGGTATAACCCTTAGACAATCATTACACATAAAGATAATCAGAAAGAAAAATAACCTGGCCAGAAAAATGTCTGGACAGAAAAACGGCACTAATCTTCTGGCCAAATATCTTTAGGGCCTCACAAATGGCACTAGAAATCAATGTGTGGCCAACTGTTTCAAGCACCAAATCATTCTAATCAGGAGACTCCAAAGACCTCTCTCTAAAGCAGAACCTGTTGACGTCAGCTCTGTTGGTGGCATCAGTCAGTGGGATGAATGTTTGATTCAGTTGTCTAAATACAGGTATCTAGTGCCATCAGGATATGCCACCTGTCCTCCAGCTGCTCTTCCAAAAGTTACAGCTCTTCCTTAAATCTTCTGCCACATCTGCAAGTCCTCTAAAAGCACTGACAGATCAACGTTAGTAAGATACCCTATGACACCACAAATGACAGACAAGACTAGGCTTCAGAAGCCGTATTCCACTCCACTTCTCCTCTACGTAATGGAAGCTCAAGCACTGGCAGTACATGTAGACTCCTGCACATCGACATCTACATTTAGGTGTCCTTGACTCCATGTCTAGAAGTCTGCTCTATACTCCCAGAATAGGGACAATCTTGGACTCTATGTCAAAAGTACTGTGCAGAGATTGTCTCACTAGGTACCAAAAGTAGCATGCCCTGGTTTGCATGGAGTTTGTCCTGACCTAATTAGCCCAGCTTAGAAAAAATAACTGTTATTCCTGACTGGAATTTATAGCTATTAATGACTTTACTGCTGTCATGATTTAACCCTAGCCAGTAACTAAGCACCACACAGTCACTCACTCACTCCCCCCTAGTGGGATGGGGAAAAGAAGTGGAGGAGAGAAAGTGAGAAAACTCGCAGGTTGTCATAAAGACAGTTTGATAAGTAATGCAAAAGCCACTCATGCCAACAGAACAAAGCAAGGAATTAATTCACCACTTCCCATTAGCAGACATGTGTTCAGCCGTCTTCAGGAAAGCAGGGCTCCATCACTTGTAAACGGTTACTTGGGAAGACAAAAGCCTTCACTCTGAATGTCCCCTCACTCCTTCTTCCCCCAGCTTTATATGCTGAGCATGCCATCATATGGTACGGGATATCCCTTTGGTCAGCTGTCCCAGCTGTGTCCCCTCCCAACTTCTTGTGCACCCCCAGCCTACTCACTGGTGGGGTGGGGTGAGAAGCAGAAAAGGCCTTGACTCTGTGTAAGCACTGCTCAGCAGTAACAAAACCACCCCTGTATTATCAACACTGTTTTCAGCACAAATCCAAAACATATCCCCATACTAGCTACTATGAAGAAAATTAACTCTACTCCAGCCAAAATCAGCACACTGCTTCTTGTGACGGGTATCTCTGTACAGCCATTTATCTTACCTTAAAAGGCTAATCCCCTGATTCCAGGCGTCTGCTTTGATTTCATGACGTGCTGCCCTGTAATGTTGTATTAAATTTGATCAGTGAGCCAAAGTGGTAGCAAAGACAAGAGTTCCAAGGGAGATACACCAATCTGACCAGTGAAGTCAGTGTTGGAGTTCATGGCTTACATCACTATGCAGCACTCACTGTTCCTTTTCTATTTTCTTTCCAGACTAATTCACCCCTCTACAACCTGATGTATATCCCCTTTACAGCTCTCTGACTCCTGTTTCCTTAAGATCATTTCCTCTCATCTCCTCTGCTATTCCATTTTCACTGTTTGCATTTCTTTCCAATAGCACTTCTTTCCTCCTGCTAATCTGAAGGGAAGCAGAAACTCTGAAGCACATTAAGTTTGGCTCATTTAAGTTTTTTCACCTCTGCTCCTTATCCTCCTACGGATGCTGCTCTGTGCCAAGGGAATGGGTAGGAGAAGAGTAGGAGGAAAAGCTATTAGCATACACTGAAGCACAGCTGTATTAACATGCTCCAAAGCACCGTGTTATTTTGGTTGAGCAGGCTGGAGCCAAGATGAATGTGCTGTTGCATGGCATGGATATTCACTAACCTTGTATAACTTCTGAAGAAGGCCGATTCTGTTTGATTTCCACAGCAGCTGTTACTGTGTGACCTGCAGAATTATTCAAGCTCAGACAAAGATACTGAAGCAGAGTAACATCGCAAGCTATCCTATTTCTTTGCAGAGTAAGGGGGGCTCAGAGTGAGTTGAAATTACATTCCTGTGGGGGGAAAAAAAAAAAAAAAAAAAAAATTCATTAGATAATGTCTTTCTCCTGTTAGCTGAAAGAACTCTGAAGCTGAACAGTCATGAAAACCTATAAAGGGGTTCAACATTTCTGTACAGTGCAATGTAAAATAGAGGATTGGTCCAAAACTGGTCAGCAAGGAAAGCTCAACAATCCCTTTTTAGGCTTAAACGTATAATATTTTTTGTCTAGAAAATAAATATAATAACTACAGGAAAATGTTAATCATTAAGTGCATGGTTCAAATATCTACACAGAGGTGTCCAGTGCCATTTTAGACACCACTCGCCTTCAGGTACTGCTATACAAAGATGTTGTTTCCAATGCAACTCATGGCTTATCTGTGTCCTGTAGAGCATTCTAGAATTCTTTTAGGCAACAGTACTACACACCTTCGTTACAATAGACCTCGGGAGGTAATCTATACCAATGTCATGCTCAAATACTGAATAACTTCAAAAGTTACATTTTAGGAACAATAAGATGCACAAAAGAAGGTAAGAGACTCTGAAAGCTAGAAAAATCTCTCACTTCTCTGCATTTGGGCAAAACGCATTATTATATTTAAAGTAAAATCTAAAGATGGTCTTATATAAACTTAGTTTGGTATGTCAGTCCAGTGAAGTGTAGTGTTGCTTTCTTCAGAGATCAAGCCAAGTTGCAGAAGTCCAAGTTACTGTACTATTTCCAACAATGCACTTTATCCTAAACCCAGGGAGTACAGCTTAATTATCAGTGTCTTCAGTCTTCACAGAAAATGCCAGCAAAAACACAACATGGTGCCAGCACTAAAGAATTATGTCCCATTAAAATGGGATAGAGACCTTTAATTGAGTACTGCACAGATCTCAGGTGGTCATAATTTTAGGTTACTCTCTATCAAGATTATAATTCACCCTACTTAGTAGGATTTCAATAACTTGTAATTGGCATGGCAGTTACAGAGACAATAACATGCTAAAACTTTATATAAATGTGTTTTCATCACACATCTGAAAGCTCGCAGGTCCTATGCTTGCATAATACAAGCTCATGTTGATTAGATTCTTTACATCCCCCGAGTTTTCTTATGCCCTGTGTGTACCCATGTCAAATGCAGATCCAAAAAGCTTTTTTAATTTTAGACCACAATACCGACTGTGACCATTTGTCAGACATTAGAGACAGAACTAATATAGTACTCACATTCATACAGAATTATATTACTCCAAAACTGGGTTTCAGTGGTCTGTTAAAGTAAGGATGACATTATGTGCACTTATTTGTTTATATATGAATGCTGAAAAATCTTTTTCTTGTGTTGGTGATTAATTCTTTGATAATCCAATATTAATTTTGACCTCCACCTGGTATTAAAAATTTTGATGTATTAACTGTGTGAAAGATTGAAATGCAATTATTTGTTTAGGACAGCAAATTAACATTTTGATAAAGATGGATAATGCACAAGCAACTGCTTTTCAAATGTTTAATTTCAGTGATTTCCCTATTGGCAAGTATTTAAAACAGATACACAATAGGTCAGTCAAAAAAAAAAAAAAAATCTTTTTCTCTTCTGTTAAGCTATTTCTGTTTCCTTCTTTGTGGCCAGAATGAAAAGCAGAGAGTAAAAGAAGTTTGCCTATTGCTTTTATTTCTGGTCTGCCAGAGGGATATAGAAATAGACATTACATGGGAGAATCACAACACATTCTTGTAATTCTCCACAGATACACACAATCTAGAATGGTGGCAGCTAAAAGAAAAATTATCTCTGAAAATAACCTTAAATGTGTGCATATTTGGGTGGGTGTGTTTTACTGACTTAACCTTTTGGAGAGTTCATATTTACATGAATCTTTTATTTCTATATCAAGAGGCTAAAGCAAGTGCTGAATAACATCAGAATACTAAATATATTGTTTTATTCCGTCTTTCTGAAGCCATCAATACCCTCTGGTCCAGGAACAAAAAATACAGCTGAAAATACTCTCACATATTTGTGCTGGTAGTTCAAGCCATGGGGATACTAAAAAAGTTACAATCACAGGTATTTTATTTTAAAATATCAATGTCAGTTGCAACTTTAAATATCCCAACAGTTCCTGAGCTGCCTAGTCCTGAAAGAGCACTGTTTAACTAAGGGTCAACTCACTGTTAAAAACCCCCAGTGCTTCAAAGAGGGCAGCGTCTGCCTCCATAAACATGACCCTCTACTTGTTTCGCTGCCTGCTTCTGCTACCTGTCTGTCTTATTACCTCGACCTAAGAGAAAGGACTGGACATTTTTTGTACTGAGAAAACACCTGATAGTCCCTGCTGAGTCCTTTGGCATGCTTCTGAATCTGCTCGCTGCATTTTAAGTTCACCCTGCTTTTTTGAAGTTAGCCCTTCTCTGAGCACGTGGTTGGAGCAGACGACCTCCTTGAGGTCTCCTGCAACGAAAGTTGGTTTATGATTTGATGATTTTCAGGGGTGTTTGCATCTGTCTCACAAAGTATACCCTCTGGGAAACTTCAGAAGTTTTACTGAAAACAAACCAAAAGTATGATAGTTAGCACAGATGCCTAACTTATGTATTTTCATGCTATGATGCATTTGGATTCCCTTAGGATGTAAACAATTCCATATTTCCTATAGTGCAATAATTTTGGGGAGCATAAGTGTTACAACCATATAATGGTTCTTATACCTTTAAATTACCCAAACATACTCACAGACTGAATGAGCACAGTAATTCTCTTAGAATAGAAAAACATTTATGGCAAGGCAGCAAAATCTCAGAGATAACCATCAAAAACTGTCCGATGCTTACGTCATACTTCAGTTGCCTAATGCACAAGTGTCTGGAGGTATTCATGATGTGATAAGGTACCTGAAATACCTATCTACTTCTGAGAGAGCTGCAACTGGGCCTGTGGTGTACAGCAGCTGGCGGCCAGGTAACCTACAACCTCCAGAACAGCGCTCCACCCCTCTGTCCATGCAGTCAGCTGTCCCCCTTTATGTAGGGCTGAGTTCCAGATTAGGACACTTAAATGTGGGCATCTTAAACTGAATTTTAACTCCCTATATACAGACATCTGGTCGCATTCCTAATGCTCAAGAGTAGCCAAGACCTACAGGCGGGATGGGCAGATATGACCCAGCACCTGTGGGAGACGTGTGGCGTCTGACCAGGCAAAATGCTTTACTTTCTCTCAGATGATGAGTAATTTCTATTTTTAAGAAAGTGAATCAAACCATTAGTTAATCCAGTCAATGGTGCCTCTGGGGTGATTCGGTCCACTCTGATGAAGCACATGTTAGTGGGTCGGCTGAATACCTGTGAGAGTCCACCAACCAGACTCCCTGCATCTCCACTGACCATAGCAAGAGTTCATACAGCATGCACACATTAACTACATTACACCTTTCAGATACCTGAACGTAAGTGTCTTAATGGACATTGAATCCCATACTTAATATAATTTCTCTGAGTAAGACAATATCTGTATCTGATCAAAGCTAATATAACAACCACCCTTAAAACAGTAGGATCAGTGAACTTCCTGGTGTTATTTATAGGAATTGTAATGATATTTATGAGACGAGTTAAAGAATTAATTACAATTTAAGATTGCTCCAGAACCTTCTTAAGCCCATAAGAGTCCTGTGAACTTCAGTTCAAGAATCAAGAGCTACAATTTTTAAGAGAGGCTTGTAGATGTGTATGAGATGGCAATATTAAGTCATAATTAAGTCATAATAAGTGTGGGATGGAGCAAGAATCCTGCCTAAATTCTTGAGCAAGCTGTTAGTCCTTTATAAGCAGATCTGTAAAAGCATCACAACCCTCCTGACCTGAGTGGATAGGAATATGGAGGGAGCTGGTTCTCATGTATTTCTTTCTCTCATGTGCTTATAGCATTAATCCCAGCTTTTAGTCTAACATTGCTGTAGTCACTGTTGCCAAACTCTTCTAGAAATAACAAAAAATAACCGTAAGTCACTGTCCATTAATAATTTTATTTTGGCAATTTTTTAAAAATAATATAACAAATAAACCTCTTCCTGTCCTCTTATTTAACCCTATGCTTGAGTGCCAATTGATGGTCAGGCATAAATTAAAAGTAGAAATGATTGGCACAAGCATCTTAAAGTTCATTTTGCATTTCTGTACCACAAAAACTACAATTCTTTTCCTTTCCCCAATTCTGCTCTGCAACTCTGTTCTGTCAGCCACTCAAAGACCAAAAGTAAATATGGTCCCTTTTAAAAACCCTGTAACTTGCCATTTGCTCATCTAGGGATTCCCTAAAGCTAGACCATCACTGAAGCTGACTAAAATATAACAGTAACACAAGCTCTGCTCGTAGAAGCCTCAGAAATGGTAACAAGACCTGAGACAAAAAAAAAAACCCAAAACTTTTACCCACAAAATTCAAGCTCACATTTTTACATTAATGGTCTACACACAGTGCAAGGATAGTTACATCTCCATTATTTTCTCAACCTTAAACCTAACACTAACACTGGTAAAACTGACTGTTAAAGGTGACGCTTTTAAAATCTGACTGTCAGACCCTGAAACCAAAGGGTATAACAGTATTCTAAGCCTCACGTAAAAACAGAAATGTTTTTCTTTTCTTTTCTTCTCTGTACAGTCCACCATACAAATTTTAACTATTTCCATGATCATTTGTTTTATACTAACCATAGCCCTAATTCTAATCCTGTTCATTGCTTACTTTTCAGCCACACCATCAAGCTGGAGAAACAACAGTAAGTCACTTGGCTCATATACTTGTTTTTTTTCTGTAGTCTAGAAACTGTACCACAAAAATTGTATTTCTTCCTCATTTTCTGATCCCTAACACTAGCCTTAACCTTAGCTCTAGATTTCCATATTCCCTAGTCACTGGTAAGAATTAAATTTTAACTATGATCCATTGGCTAAGCAATTTGAAATTATTTTACTCTGAAGGCTTGAAGTCAGTCCAATAGTGATCTACTCTCACGTTTTTAAAATTAACATTAACATTGCTATAGCTATTTTGCAATCACCAGGCATAACTTGAAAGGAAAATACAATTATGAAGAAGTGGTATGAAAGCACTGTGGTTCTTATGATAGCAATATACAACCATAATTATAGCACTTATGTCCCTCATTCCCATAACTCTAACCCTAACTTTACTGTGCTTCTCAGTCACAGCTAAAGTAATCAGATAAGACATTATCTCAAAAAGACACAAGAAGGAATATTATTTTTCTTATATAAGATATAGCCATATTATATCATTTATGCTATTCCTTTTCATATTCAGAAAATTATCTGTTAAAAAAATTTCATGTGCCCTTGAAATTGTCACAAATAACAGTCATACCCCCACCTCATGTTCTCATTAACACCTGTTTTCAGCTTAACTCCTGGGTAATACTTAATCCTACCACAGAATATTACTGGCATTTCCTCCAATCCAGCCCTTATCCTTCCTACTGAAACAGTAACCCTTATTAACCCCTAAGATGTGGTATTTAAAAAGCTGCCCAGTAACCTTGGAGTAATCAAACAAAATACAGAATATCAATGTCAGTGCTCTTTCCAGTACACTTACCTTTCTGGATTGTGCCACACATACACCACCACCACAGGTATGTTTCAGTTCTTCCAAACCTGACTCTAACCAAACTTTTATCTATCTCGTGATCTCCAGACTGCACTAAAAGCCTGTTCCTCAATAGCAATGTTTGGCCATTAGTTTATGTCACTAATCATTTTATTATGAGGGTCTATTTAGAATACACCAATAGACCCAGACCTTTCTTATACTCTTTTCTTAAGGCTGCTGCTATCCTCTGTAGTTTGAAAGCACCCACAGAACCTTACATGATCCCATCACAACAACCAACCTCAGCAATATTTTGCCATTATCTCCAGCTGCCCTCAGAACTCATTTTGTCATGTTGACCATTCTGGAGTTCCCTGCCCCAGATCCTTCCCCTCAATGTATTGCTATCCATAACTTTAATTCTTGTTATTTACAAAATTCCTCAGCTCTCCTCCCTGTCTCTCTCCAGGAAATAAATAATAGCTAAAAAAAAAAAAAAAAAAAAAAAAAAAAAAAAAAAAAGTGTGCATTTTCCCATTTTCCTTTCCTGGATACTCTCCTAATGCTAAACATAAACCTCTCCTTTTGAAAAGAGTCTGGGGACCCCAGGAATTAAAAACCTAAAAATAAGTGATTCTTATGAACAGCAGCATTCACGATATCCGTAAAGTTTGTAATTAGACTGTGTCTAAAAATTTTCAGCAATTTTTTTTTTTTTCTAGCCATGGATCTAATTATCCTTCTTTAATAAACTCAGGGGACTCCAGGACTTTCCAGTGAAAATGGAGTGTTGAGCAGGTGAGGTACAGGTGGGGTACAAGAAGGAGTGTCTGGAGAGAGTCATGAATGAACCGTTGCTTTGAACATAGACCAGCCAAGGAAGAATGGAGGAGAGGAGGAATAGATTGGGATGACTTGTAATGATTTTAGTACAGATTGGTTGCTGTGAAATGACATGCAATAGGCCATAGCTTAGGGTTAGAGACTGAATTTTGAAAAGAAATAACAGGACTGAATATTAGGAAAAAAGACATTATGGGTCACTCCTTCAAACTTTAGCTTGATAAATCCTTCAGACAGCACAGTTACTGGCCGAAGTTCAGTCTATACTAGGAAAATGGAAGGGCAAAATTACAGCAAATAGGACCTGAAACAGCCAAACAAATTAACTCATTATCCATGTGCTCATACATCCATAAACCCCATATTTAACACATCAAATGGGAGCATATGACTAGATACACATAAAACTGGGAAAGAGTTAGAGATGATAATAATATAACAACAACAACAATGAAGAATTGCGTAGAAACTGTCAGATATACAAAATATCTTTAATATCATTGAAGGAATGATGATGATAATGAAACTCAAACGACCTTCCTGTTCCAGCTTTTTTTTGCTCCTTTTTTTTTTTTTTTTTTTTTTTTTTACTCCTTTCCTTTGACAGGAATGGACTATGGATGGGGGGTTGTGTTTAACACTGTTAAAGGTGATGGAATTGGCTGTGTATTGAGACACAAATATTAATGTCATGTTTCACTCAGGAGTACAGGTAAGACTGACAGAAGCTCACAATTTATTCTTCATTTACTAGGAAGAGACTGATTAGAAGTATATCTAGAAAGGTTTTTTACAAAAAAAATGCCAGTTTTGGAAAAGCTTCCAAACTAATCTAGCATAGGTACTGATATGCTCCACAAATGCTGTGACTGGACAAGCAGTTGTTTTGCTTGGAAAGATTTAGTTTGGAACCATTGCAAACTGCTTAGAAATTCTGATATCATGTTTACCAGAGAGAAAATCACGGAAGAATGTTTAACAGTCTCACAAACTGAATCTCTGTCATCCTTTTTTGCATCGCAGGCCACCAGTCATGCATGTACAATAAAGATTTCCGAGGTCTCAGTGTTGAGATGTGTCACTAGGTAGAGTGTAACTTTAAAGATTGTAAATGTATTCCTGTAGGAAGAAACTATCTATTTCCCCAGACTTGCTGGCAGGATTAGACTGACTTTAGCACCGTATATGTATTTTAAAAATCCACTGCAAAGTGCTCAAGAAGAGTGCTCCACAGAGAACATTGCATAGGAGATTTTTCTTAAACATATGGCAGAAAGCATATTAACATGAGTAGCTTCCATGACATTTCCCCCTCCTCCCATCCCCAGAATTGCTGTGAGGCATACACAAAGTGTAAGTGAGGATCTGGAAGAAGAAAAGAAACATGTAGGAGTTGGAAATCAGGGCTGGAATTAAAAATCAAAGGGTTCCTGAGACCCAGGTTTTCTTCTTAAACAGGCAGTTGCATTTCAGTAGTTCTTGTAATAATAATTCTTGAATTTCAAAATGTCCTAAATCAACTAATGAACCAGTAAAGGGATTTTTGTGATTATTTACACATCTGGGTAATTAACCTACTAATGAAATTCTTGTGACTGGGACTCTTAACAGTCCTATCATCTCTACCATAGAGCTACTTTGGTAAATTATATAATTGCAATGTGTCTCAGCTCCCCATATGCAAAATTAGAGTAACAGTGCTTTCTTTCTGTAATCTATTTAAATTGTGAGTAATCTGGGAAGGAAACTAGGTCTTCCAATGCCAGAGGCTACCCCAGATCATCTGTGTCCACTGCTAACAATGAAAAGCTTCAGACACTTGTAATCCTGCAACATTAAAACCAAATCTGAGCAAAAAGAAGTGCAAGAAATCATTTTCATCCTCTCCTAATCTAGTCTTTGTGATGCTCCTGGTAGGTCCAACAAGGCTACAAACATAATTATCAGAAGTGGTTTCATAAAAAATAAGCAGCAGATCACAGATTTTCTGTCCCTCCTCAGCCATCCAGTAGCAGCAACGTGATAGTCCTGAACTCCAAATAGAGCATTACATCCATGCACTGATCTGTATGTCACTTTGTACAGTCATGACCATATACTAGGGACAGCATGATAGGGGAATGTAGCAGGTTTTCTTGTACCAAAACCTTGACAGCTGAGTTCCAAAAAAAGAGCTATCAGGACCCCAAGAGACTTCATCAACTTTGTTTATTTTCCTGATTGAGACCTCAGCTGCTCCAGTCAGTAGTTTCACTGTCCTGCCTGGCTGTCTTTGCTCTTCTTCACCTGAGACAGGAACTCTGTGCAATGCCTTAAATCCATAATGCCTGCACGTGGTCCTGCAGTTTTGGAATAAGACCATACTAAATGGGAGTGAGCATCACAAATTTTGTGTCAGAGTGATGCTAAGATGTGATTTCATAGAACAGGTGGCACATTGACTTTTCAGACAAAAGGCAAACAGCCAATCATATACCAGTTGCATAAAGTTTCAAATCTTCACTAATAAATGTGCTATGAATGAAAACATTTTAGTTTGTGAAATTGTCAGGAAAACAAACAATAAAAATCAATTATTATAGTGTTCTTTTTTCAGCATTATCACATTCATGGAAGCAAGTGAAACAACTGAAACAGCTGTTTAATTGATAAATTCTGATTTTCAGTCATGCTATTAGCATGTTTCTCTACTAGAGTTTTCAGACTCAGAGATTTCTAATTTGGACTTTCATAACTGGAACAAAGTTGGTCTCATTGAAGCTGACAGTGGAGAGACTAAGTAGATTCTAAGAGTAATTTTGAATGACAAAAAAAAAGTCAAGCAGCATTCAGCTTCAAAAAGTTAATGGTCCTCTAGGCTGAGATCTTAATACAACAAGAACATAGTCAAATTATCATCTCACCAAGACTCAGAGAAAGTGACACTTTTGGGTATCATCCTATAGACTGAATAGTCCAATCCAGGTACGACATAGATAGGCCTTCCTGATCACTTATGAAAAGGTCCAAGGTGTCTCAGTCAGAAGCTGGAACAGATTTCAGAATGTTTATCACTGCTCAGAGACAACCCAGGGTCAGGCATTGTCACACAAGTGATGAGTGGACAAAAAACTTTGTAAAAGTCTGGATTTTCCAGTTTTATATATTTTCGTAGCACTTCGGTGCACCAGGCTCGTCCTCTACATTGGTGTTTGTATCCAGCCTTGCCATCAATTTTTGCCATTCAGAAATTTGTGGAGTTTCACATTTCTTACCATACTGAAGGTTACCAAGTTATTTAGCTTAAGTTCAGCTTTGAGCTGTAAATAAGAACTGAGGGTCCTGTTACACTGATGGAATCAACAATGTATTTTTAATAAATTTTGATTAACAGCTGTTTAGATCTTAAGGCAATTTGCATAGCTATCATCCATCATGGTATTTAACTGAAGTTCCTTAAGAGTCTGTAGTATAAAAGTCAGAATAAAACTGTCTTCAAAATGCTAATTCTGTTTAAACGTTTCTTCAGCCAGGCCCTTATAAGAAGAATGTGTAATTATCTGTTCAGCAGTGATTCCAGATAGATGACCACGTGTCTCCTTTATTTTAAAGAGAATTTCCTTACAAAATTTCAATACACTATTTTCCACTATGAAAGGGAGTATGAAATTTAAAAAGCAGAATAAGATGGTTTAGGATGAGGATCAAGGGATGGAGTTTGAGTCTGAGAGGGGTTTTTTAATCCAGATAAAAAGGCTATGCAGTTGTCCTGCTTTTTCTCATTCTCAGTCTTTTTTATAAAGCATGAAGCTGATGGAGAATGACAGAGTACTTTTCACTGACAAGACCCCAGACTATTTACTATACATAATATCTTACAAAAGCAAATTTAGATTACCACATTCTTCAAGCTTTTAACAGGTAGATTGTGGTTTTGTTGCAACCTTCCCTCAAAGACATCAGACTTCTCAGGTCTTGGACTAATTTGCACAGAGGGCAAATCAGAAGGACTTTAACAACCAATATAAATGCATTAATAAGCCTTAACTAGTTCATTGGCTGGCAACCAGGAGAGCTGTGGCCTCAAGCAGCTACAGAGTAACTGGCCTGAATTTTTGTGTAGTAATTGTCACAAAGTGGCAGATGTTGTTTACAACCAGTGTTAGAGGATTCCCCTTGAATGCAAACTCAGATTGGACTGTGACAGATTGATGCGACACTACAGAGCACTCTGCTCCTTTTTAGGTAAGTTTAACAAAAAATAAATGGATTCCCCAAAGTATTCACAAATAGCTCTAGCCCTGAAACAATTATACCTCTGTTCAAAGTTTTAGAGCCTATGCCAGTGTATCTGAATAAAATTACAAGAAAACAAAAAAAGAAACCAAAAACCAAACCCAAAACTTTCAAAAGTATAATTTTGGTAAATGGTCAGCATTAAGTACTCTTTCAATCTCACAGTACGTTTTCAACCATGATGCTCATGTTCTGTCTCAGAGTATAAGGAGGCATGGGCACACATACTTATTTTTTATAATATGTGTGACATAAAACGTACTGCCCTGAGCAATATTTTGTAGAAAGAATTAGGAACACAACACCTGACCCGTATCCTCACTAACTCTTGTGCTTAAAGATTTCCAGGACTTCCAATGATCCCTTCAAAGAATTCTTAGGTTTCCTATTCCAGACTGTTGCTCTGGTGATAACCATGGTTCACACCTCCCAGGGAAGACCCATGGAACTCAGCATATTCCTTTTTCCTTTATCTTATCTATAAGGAGTGAATTCTGCCTTTACACAGATCTACAGTCACCTTATTCTGGTCACACATCTCCATTTATCCTTTCCATCAATCCATAGAGACTAACTTCACTGGAGTGCATCTGATAATGAGCTATGAGGCTGTCACAGGCAATTCTGATCCATAAAAAACCTTGAAGAACAGCACATATAGGAATTGCTACAATCCATCCATACACACCAGTACCCATTTTCAAATTTTTGGCCTCATTTTTGTGTTTATACATTTTTTATGCAGAACTGTGACCACCAGATATGTATGTACATCATGGATGCAGAATCTCCCGCCATAATAATGACACTTGTGTGATATGTCACAAAAATTCACTATGGGAATGGTAACATCTCAGTTGAGTAATGCTTGGAGGATGTTCTTCACAAAAGGAAATAAAGGCATCTGCTTTGTCTGGAAAATGCAGGTTCAGGAAATTTCTTTCATGCAGTTGCTCAGATCTCAGCTACTAAAAATTTCATCTTGGAACCTGAATTCTCCTGCAGTAAGACTATATTCACACTGAGATTGAGATAATTTGTCATTACTTCCCTTCATCTGGGGGGAAGACTTCTTAAATAGTTTAAAGAGCTCCCAAGCAGATGGATAATACTGCTGCATGATCCAAAATGTAGTGTTAAAAAGTGATAGTTTACATTTAATTTTTAAAAGATTAGTGCATTTAATATTGTCAAATTAAATGTCATGACTGGTGGATAAAAATATTCCTCCTCCTTATAAGCATCTCTTAAAGAAAAAAGCAGGATGCTCCTGACCTGTATATGAATGATATCTCCTGTTTTATTGAAAATCCGTGCCTTCTGAACAGGGTCTAAACAAACAAAATAATTTTATGCTTTCATGATAATACAAATATAATCAAAAATGCATTTTAAAAATAAAAATGTGATGTTTCTTTCTTTAAAAAGTCATAGTCCTTCAATTTCTGAATGATTCCTTTCAATTATTGATGAAATCAAATCTTGTAAACAAATTATAAGAGAAAATACTGGATTCAGCAAAACAGCATTTTCTGATGAAGAAACTTCTGCAGAAATCTTCTGACAAGTTCCACAAAGTACAGCCTATTAAAAGAAATCTAGCAAAAAATTGCTTTTTTGGAAGTTTTACAAGAGGTGTTTATATGCTCTGCACATAATATTCTTTTCTCCAAAGATTTATTTCTTTCTAATATAGATTTGGGGTTTTTTCTATGTCAGTTGGTCTCATACCCATATGAAGAACATTTCTTGTGAACTGGTTTCTTCCAAAACTTCACAGTTCAGCTCCACACTGGAATAAAATTCATTCTTGAAAAGAAATAAAAAGTCTACCATAATCCCCATGTATACACTGTGAAGCAGTAACAATTTACCTTCAATCCCTTCCTGCGTTATTGTATTTTTGTAAATGTCACCAGTCCACCAAATATAAAACTAGTTCTATCCTGGTATTTATATGACTGCAAAAATCTGAACATCTCTAGCTGCTTGGAAGAGAAACCGATTTTCTACCTTATCTGATTTCTTTGAAAATTGCAAGAGAAAGATCTTTGAAAAAATGGAGCTTTGTAGCACTTTTAAAATAAGCAGAAGTGTAATGCTCATTGAAGGAAGGAAAGATCAGAAGATGGCTTTTGGCTGTAGTTCTAGGAATCATCTAAATTGTAGTTTTCAAATAAAAAGACTATAATCTACCCTTATTACTTTTCTTCACTACCCCTGGATTGGGATGAGAAAGCCAAGTACCTCGTTGCTTTTTACAGATGCTGGTACAAAATTTCATTGTCAGAGCAAGCCCCGGCAGAGTGACTAACCATTTAATCCCATGGGTTTCCAGGCATGATACGTGTGCTGCAAGGGGCGGTAGACAGGCACTATTGGGTAGCTGAACAGTAGTTCTGGAAAAATTTTTAAAATAACACGTGAAACACTGAAATTGATTTAAGACAGCAGGGAAGCTTATGAGGGAAAAAAAATAAAATAAAAGAGCATGTAGGTAATTTATCCTATTGACTGCCTTACTCAGATGATAGGCAAGGTTGAGCAAGAGGAAAATCTGTCTCTGCTTTCACAGAAAATGAAGAGAATAGCAGTAGTCTACAGGTGGGATGAGAATACAATCCAGTATAGGTGAGGTTTCCTCTGTAGCACATGCATGCAGGCATGGGGACTGACTGCTTAATGTGCATCAGGGAGGACAAAACCCAGAAGATATCCTGACGTGGTTACTCCTTCCCAGGTGAAAATGTCTGTTTGTTTTATTCCTTCTCCTTGCAAGGAACTAATGCATCATTGTGGATCCCCAAGCAAAATGCTGGATTTACCAGCCATTTCTTTCAGTATGACACTGAGAAAAAAATGAGCGAAAGCACAGAAGACAAATTAATTTCTCTGAAAATGTTAGTTACACACCCCTCACAAAATAAGGATGGGAAAGAAAACAGTTAGATACACCTAATGTAAACCACTCTGTGAGTGGAAAACTGAAGGATGGGTGTTAATCTAGTTTCTTCCAAGATAAATCTTTGTGTGCTGTGGCAAGTTGCAATGCCACATCACATAACACTACCATGACTACAACAAACAGAACATCTCAGGAGTGCTTACCATGTGTAAAGAAATAATAAATAATAACAGGCATTTTACATATATATAGCAACTTCCATCCCAAAGGATTCTGAAACACTTGACAAGTTTAAACATCTACACCAATTTATATACAGAAAACAACTTCTTCCACTGCTGAAACTTTCATAAACAGCAGTGTGTAAGTCAGGAAACAATGAAAATTACTTAATCTAAATGAATCCATGGAGGAGATCTCTCTTTCTTTCTTGTCTTGTAGTGCAGAAGGTCTGACAGAAGAGGAAGGAGCTAGACTCTGGTCTAACTTGTTTCTCCTAATTTTAATTCTTCATTTGTTGTGGAGCACCCATTTGAAGAAACCTGATATTGAAAAAGCATCTGAACATGGTCCTGAGCTCTTGCTGATGTGGCTTGAGCTGACAGGTTGGACTAGAGGACCTCAAGATGTCCCTTTAAATCTAAATGATTCTGTGATTTTCCTGTATACGTGAAGCAAAAATTTTTTTGGTGGTACATCAACCTGGAGAAGAGAAGGTTCTGGGGAGACCTCATAGCAGCTTTTCAGTACTTGAAAAGGGCCTACAGGAAAGATGGGGAGGACTCCTTATCAGGGAGTGTAGTGATAGGAAGAGGGGTAATGTTTTTAAACCGAAAGAGGGTAGATTTATATTAGAGATAAGGAAGAAATTCTCCACTGTGAGGGTGGTGAGACACTGGCACAGGTTTCCCAGAGCAGCTGTGGCTGCCCCCTCCCTGGCAGTGTTCAAGGCCAGGTTGGACGGGGCTCTGAGCAACCTGGGCTAGTGGAAAGTGTCCCTGCCCATGGCAGGGGTATGTAACTAGATGGTCTTTGAGGTCTTCCAACACAATCCATTCTATACGATTCTGTTCTATGATACATGGAAGTAATCATACAATTGCATCATAAAATACCTACCTGCCTATTTACTCTTGATCTGTGAGAGGTCCCAATAAGGGTTTCAAGCTGCTAAGGCATCAGATTAAGGACAAGGAGATATTTTTCTAATAGTGGTATCAAGTACTCAGCCTAAGGAAAATATTTTTTTTTTAGCACAAGATAATGGACTTTTTTCCTCCATGGAAAACTGTGAAAAATTACGATCTAACCAGCTAGTAATGGTGGCTGGTGGGGAATGAAGAGTCTACAGTGGTCTAAAATCCTTGATCTTGTCATCAGTATTGCAACGTATGCCCATCTGCAGCATTTGTTCTTCACCCATATTGCAGACCTGGAAATCCTATAGTGCAAGAGACCTCAGCAGTCTCACCAAGAACATCATGTCTTCAAAGGCCATCATGGAAAGTCCCTGTGGCATAGAAAGACAGAAGCTTTCACACACAGAGTTTATGAAAACTCTAAGGTAAATTGTTACCCATCCTAACCTAAACTTAGGAAGCTATAATATATTTGAAGATGTTAGGGAAGCTGTCAAAAAGTTCAGATCAAGTACTCAAGTAGGCAGGAGATTTTATCAACACACAAAGCTCAGGGGTGAATACCAAGCAGATATTTCAGAGACTAGAGTTCCCAATATAAAATATGTAGCTGATATTACATGTGAGGTAGGCAAACAGTAAAACCCAGAGAAATGCTTCAGAGAACAGTTCAGTGCCCAGCTAATTGTTCTGGAATAATTCCTGACAACTAACCATGGGTTGGGCATAGCATAAATAACCTTATCTTAAATCCACAGTGTGAAGAAAACATCAGAGAATTAAAATTTAAATCTTGATAAATATATATACACACACCCATGCACACACACTGTCCTGACATTTAAAGGGCAATGCTTAGCCAGCTGTGTTTCTATTTTCCTTCATGATTCACAAAAGTATGATCCAGGCTAATAATAACACATAGCGAAATACCTTTTCTCCATATTGCTGTGCTTTATGAAAAGCTTTTTTAAGATAACCATGCCAAAGCTCCAGGTGCTCACCAGGTTAAATTGATGTTGGAACAGAGGGAAGCACTCTTCTCTATCATTGCCAGGAAACAAATATCATCTGGCTCAGTATTGGGGTTTACAGAATAAATGAGGCTATATTTTAATATAAACAAGCAACTTGAGCTACAAAGCAGAACTGCATAATTTTACATAGCTGAGCAGTAATTTGGGTATCTGTAAGAGTCTACTGCCACAGTCAAGGAAAGGCCAGATATTTAAGCATTTCTGAGGTTTTATACAGTGGACTAGCACCTGAAATATCGGTAAATGAGAAGTAATCTTCCTTCCAAACTCTAGATCTCAGATCAGTGCCAGAAACTTCAGTGTCCCGTCACCTTCTGACTTGGTGTGGACAAACAAGGCTCTACTGGGACAGTCACGTTATGGAAATGAGTAACCTGGCACCAAAGAGCAAGTGCAGTACCGAAAACTGAACCGGCCTTCAGCTTATGCTACCCTACTTTGATATTGATGTCTCAAATTGACTTTTATAGGGTAAAAAAGGCAGAAGAGTTCTGGCATGATATGGGAAAAGAAAGACAAGAAGCTGGGACGACAGAGTCATTTTCCCCATCTTTTCACTGTTAATGAGAATATAAATATACTAAAATGATTTTTCATGTTTGGTATGCTGAGTCTTTGATGGCTACCAACTCTGAAGTCTCAGAAAATAAAAGGAATATTCACAGAGTGGAGCAGAGGGCTCCTGCAGCGTTCTTATGTGCACAAACCCCTTGAGTCGGTCACCTTTCCCTGGTACAGGCTTGGGTAATGCAGAAATGTTTCCATGGGCACTAAAACTGCTACTAGTGTCTACAACCATGTGCATAGGAAGCTGACTTTTCTAGCAAGTATAGAAACAAAGCAGTCATCACACTGATTTATTTGGGCATTAATACACAGAAGTGCGCCAAGTCCGGCTTCAGTGAAAGGGAACATATGTGTGCGATAGGAGCACCTAGATAGGTTTGGGTTTGCATCATGGTAATGCTGAAGACCTGCAGAGTGCGTTCTGTTCACTGGAGGCAAGGCATGGGCTGTAAATAAGGAATAGTGCTCCAGGCTGCTTTGTCTGCATCTCATCTGCTGTGGAAGGGCAACTGGGAATGAATCAGCTCTGCAAGTCCCCATCCAGTGGTCACCACTCTGACAACGTGCCAGAGGGACTTAGTTTTTAATGTATATCCATATTTTCTGTAGGGGAGAAGATTTTTTTTGTCTGTATCAGAGGAAAAGCAATAATCCTTGGTTAGTCCAGTGTCAGGACCCTTAAACCCAGGATTAATGTGCTGAGTAGCATCAGAAGACACCACTTACCCTGGAGATACAGAAAAGGATTTATCCTCAGTTAGGAAGCAAGAGAAGGAAGTCCAAGAAAAGGGGTGATCAGGGCAGTGCCAAGCACACAGTATAACACGTGTGCTGTGTTATCATCGCTATGCTCTGTCATCCAGAGTTTCCTGATAGCCTGTCATGAATTCAGGAGAGGAGTTTGATTTCTGAAGCAAAGGCAAAGGGATAATTAATCTGTAAAGTATGAGCAATCTATTTATTTTTTTTTTTAAGAAGGAACAGATATATTCATAATGCTATGTCAGATGAGTCGAAAGGGGAAAAACGCAAAGGATATAAGGTACAATGGTAAGAGTAAAGGACATGACCAATAACATAGCCTTTCTGACATTTAAAAAAATGCATGGGCAAAGTGGGTCTAAAGTGTGTAACAAGTAAATGTGGTTCACATCCCAACCAGGAATGCGAGAATTCCTTAATAAAGCTGCAAGTGAGACTACTGCAGCTGTGTATGAGTCTCATTAAAAATAAGGTGGAGGCAAATGTCTGGATCACATTCACTCATGATGCCAAAACTCAGAGAGTAGGAAGTGCACCAGACAGAAACAAAATACTCCTTGGGCATAGGAACAGTGGTCTCCATTCCTCTGTCCACTGTAAAGTGTTATCTACTCCCAGAAGTCATGGTCCATGAAGGTGGTTCATTGTATGCTAAGGAACTGAAAATCAGTCCTAAGGATGGATACAGTCATTCCAGAATTTTCTTGTCAAAAAGAACTTCAAAGTTTAATCTGAAAAGACGAAGGACTGTAAAGACGTGAAGCCAGATAAGATCCTGATGATACTTCATGTGAAGTTGTCTGGGGAAACCTCCAGTGAAGACATCAGCCTATAACAAGAGTTAATATGTATATTTACAAAGTCTCAGTAAAGGCCTGCTTAGACAGAAAAGAAAATAGAACTCCTGAGTTTTAAATCTAAGTTTCCAAAAATTTGTTGGATAACTGTTATACTGTCATTTTTCTATAGATTATTTCACGCACGTGACCTTGTTGTCTTCCTGGATCAACCATGCCATTCAGAACAATCCGTTTTATTTTCCCACATTTTCTTTACAGAGATTTTTAATTTAGTTGTGCTCCAAAGCTTGGTGCAACCCTTCAGGACTACACTTTCTGCAACAGCATGTGGGTGTTCAAGGGAGATGCACCCCTGACTGAGGGAAGAGGCATTTGAGTTCAGCTTTTCTAAACTTATAATATCAAAAATTACACAGGGAAGAGCCCAAAGAGAAAGTCTTATAGATTCACAGCAGGACTTCCGGAAACTGTTGGGTAGGATATCAGTGTGAAAAGAAGAGCTAAAACAGTAGGGACCTCATCATAAAGGGAAAATTTGAAACCTGGCTCAGTGAAACATATAATCTTCTTCTGTTTGTTAAAACAAAACAGAGCAAAAATACGTTTCGGAAACCAAATTTGCTGCAGCTCCCTTATGGAGGAAACATGGCAATAAGCCTGCTGTGAGACGCTGAGCTGTTCAGCCATGGTGAAGTGAGCACAGATCCAGACTGTAATGTTTGATGATCAATTTGGTGCTTGTTTCTTTTCTTTTTCTTTGCTTTATTGTACTTTCATGATATTCCTCAGACAGATCCATATTCTTTACACAGAACCATAATGCCTGAGGCTTGTAACTGTATAACCGCTCTCAGTGCAGTCATAAATCTTGCCTTTAGTTGTCTTTTCTCAGCTTTAAGTTGTCTTTTGTGTCACATTCACTTCACTTTCTCAAACACCTCCTGCAGGTTTGGAGGGAGTTGAGATTTTTGTTATTTTTTTCCCCCTGTCTACCACTGCCATGCATTGTGGGTTTCTTGATCCTGCTGCCCTTATAAAGAAACTGGATAGATCATAGAATCACAGAATTATAGAATGGTTTGGGTTGAAATGGACCTTAAATCCCCCTGTCATGTAAAGGGACACCTTCCGCTAGATGAGGTCACTAAAAGCCCCGTCCAACCTGGCCTTGAACACTTCTAGGAAGGGGGCATCCACAGCTTCTCCGGGCAACCTGTGCCAGTGCCACCACACTCATAGTGAAGAATACCCACCCTCTTTCAGATTAAAGCCACTACTCCTTGTCCTATTATACATGTCCTTGTAAAAAGTCTCTGGATTGTAAAATCGTCTGTGGCTGGCAGAGGTAAGCTCTTCATGTTCTTGAGGACTTTCTGCCCTTCGCAGGGACCTTTCCTTCCCTTGCAGTAATGTCTTGTGTTGTGCCAGCACCAGGTGCTATAGGGCTCCTTAAAACTACTCACTCAATACCCTAGGGCTCAGATAAGTTTTCCTTGAAGCACTTTGTTTAAATAGCTTTTGTTATTGCTCCCTGAAATACATGGAGCACACACCACCTGGCTGGTCTCCCTTGCCTTGTCCCTGCCTGCAAAGCATATGCACGTTAATATTTGAACTAGCAGTCTGGGCATGGGCTGTCCTGAAATTCTTACTCTGCATGACACATCAGCTTCTACCACCCCTTCAATTAAACTGCTTGTTTCTTTGTTTTATTTGTTGATCTAAACCCCTCTGTTGGATATTAAACATCATTTGCAGCAACCACACAAACTGGGTGCACACAGGTTCTAGAAAGTGAAAATTACTGTGAGTGAGGAGCGACAGATTATTATTTGTGTTCTATTATAATTAATTACTTCGCACAGCTGGAAACCACGTTACAAGTCTTATGTGTTTGCAAGAATGAATGGCCTTGTAAAATGTAGCTGGCAGCTAAATCCATTCTTGTCATCCATGCTCAGTTTTGGTGCTCTCAGTGCTGGATAGATGTGCCTGCCAAAGGCTCTCATAGGCCCATTAGTGTCTGGAGTGGCTATGCTCTTAAATAGACATTTTTATTGTTCTCTGCCCTTTGAGTCATAGTAGTTCTAGACACCTGGGAAATGCATGATACACATAAACAGCAAGGATGAGCCAGATAAACAGGCCTTGCACAAAAACTGCACATTACATGTATTGATAATTACACATCAGAAGCCATCTGTTGAAATAGAATTATTTTTCAGATCCATTTCTTAGCCTGCTGCTATAATTCAGGACCTCACATGGCTGTTCATGTAAAGAATCATTAAATTGCCATTTCAGTTTGTGAAGGAACGATGAAAAGAAATGCAGCTCATATGAAATTTTCTCCCATTATTTTCCCCATGGTTCAATGTATTCAGACCCATGAAGCAGTGTGACAACAACCTCTGAAGCTTTCAGTAGCGCACATAGGAGTGCCAATATTTGCTGTTTGTCTGTGCAGTGCTTGAAAAGGCCTCAGTACCTGGTGTATCTGTATCTGTAAGGCTGACATGGGTAATGGTTCTGGCAGACAGTGGGGATGACAGAGACAATAAAGTCTGGGAAGCAGGTGAGGTCTGAGCATCCTGGTGCCTGCCACAAGAGGATGCAGCTCCCACAGCTGGCTCAGGACATGGAATATATTATCATTGCTGTAACCAAAGAGGGTAGAAAATAAGATTCTTCTTAGGGCATTTGCGTCTCTTCTGCCACAATGCAAGGTAGTTTGATTCTTAGGCCAAGGACTATAAATATAAGTATGTACAGCTACCAAGGTCCTGATAAGGAACTGAAGAAACCTTTGCTGTCAGAAAATCTTTTGATTTATGTGTACCTGGCAAACACTGCATTATGTAGTCATTCGAAGGTAGGATATATTTCCTTCCATGATGACTACTTTCTCTTTCTAGTGTTTATAAACACTAAAGGAATTGTTTAAGAGAGAGACAAGCTAAATCTAATTGAATCTCAGTGTCTATGACAGAAATGGAAGTAGGTATTGTATGAAATGGAGGGGACTTTGATCATACAAAGGAACTAGAAGTCATTCAGACCTTTCCAAAATATGTCTTAATTTAGATGATAATAATTAATAACTGATGTAGGTTTGCTGTTCAACACAAAATGCAGTTAATTTATCTGGGAGTGAACTCTGATTTAGTCTATTATTTCCCCCCAGAGACAGGCTGCTGGCTCAAGACCAGTTGAAATCTCTATCAGGATACGGAAGCAAGGCTTAACCAACCAGGAAACCAACGTGAAACATGTTTGTATTTCAGTTGTCACAAAACTTCCCACAGACCTTTAAAAGGTCATCAAAAGGTATGTTGCATGTTCGAGTAAAGACACAAATAATGGCTTTTGACCAGCCATATATCAGCGTGAGAAGATATTTTATGTGTAGTCTAAAGTATGAGTCACTGGGAAAATAAACACTAAATATAGTGAAGAAGAAGAATTATCAAAGAAAATCCAATGTGGAAGGTAGTGGGAGCAGTCAGTGTCGTGAAGGCTTGAGTGTCTTTGTACATGAGAGGTGTATGATCAGCCCAGGAGTGCAAGAAGTTCAAATACATTTAAAAAGTAGTATGGACCTTCATCATACAAAGTGAAAGTGGACAAATGTTTCTGATGGTTAAAGAGTGTTACCAAAAGTTACTGTCAGTCAAGTTCAAGAAAAAAGCTAGTTTCCTCCAGATTTTTATCCAAATTAAATAGAAGTCCCTTGGTATCACCATTCTTAAGAAGGCCTGGCTGAAGAAAAAAAAAAAAATTAAAACTAATATTAGTATTTAAAGAAGATCAGATGTGATAAGATTTGCTGATCCAGTTCACTAAACTTTCTGATCATAAAAGCAAGCATATTGTGCTATTGAGTAGTACTGTTTTATAAGAACCTATGCACTGAGGCATTATTGTCACTGATTTCATGGTATGATATTTAAATACATATATGGGCACACTGACCTCAAGAAGTCTTGACAATACTGGTGTCAATTGCATGAAGCAATAGAAATTATTTATTTACCAAATGTAATACCATCAAGAAAGGTCTTTCTTGTCCTCACCCTTTAGCATCCTTAAGGCTTCGTTCCTCGGTTCTACTTTTGCAGTACACACTACAATACTTCTCAGTTGCTCATGGGTATCGATTGACAGGGTAACAAGGCATAAGGATTCAATCTACATTTCAACTTCACTCGTGATGTTGAAATTGGAGATCGTGGCAGGGGAAAAACAGTTGTTCCCTGAATCAGTACTGGACATAAGAGACGGAAAAAGATACTTGGATGTGTATGTAGGTCCTTTCACCTTCTCAGCAATAATTCTTCCTAGGAAAACATTGATGGTCCATGGAAGAAAACATTACATGAAAGCAGGGATTAGATTCAGCTCATCTAAGTTTAGGCATCTGCTCTGCAGCTGTTCTCTGAGTTATCCAGGCTCCCATTATAGCGATCTTGGGGTACAATTCATGTGTTTAGAAAGGGATGTTTATTTTAGAATCAGGCTTCCTAATTTATGAGCTTACTAAATTTGGAAACACTGGTTTCTACCAACTGATCCCAAGATCTGTTTTCCACTGGTGTGAAATGGAGAAATACAATTATTCTAGGTAATACGGTGCTATTTCAGTCAATACACATAATCATTTTTTGAGACTTGAGCAACACTCTATTTTCTTGCTTAATAATCTAAATGATGTGGCTGCCCAGCCTTACTCCACAGTCTTTGCCAGCTCAGAATCTAATCTGCTAAAGGATTTTAGTAAAAGTTGCTGTGTAAGGATTAGATGTCATGAACACACTTGTCATGCAGGCCACAGGGTTTTTTTCTTTTGAGCAACTGCCACAATATGTTCTATTTCTAGTGATGGACAGGCATTCACCTTGATGAGGCAAAATGGTTGCTCACATCTTATTTAAATGATAACTACGGAACAATTTTACCAACGCAGGCTTAATATGTTATATTGGAAAGCATGGGGTTTTTTTCTTAATTTGCATATACCTGCCGATAATTTCAGAGGTTCAGAGAAGCATCCTGAGAGCTCTAGAAAGATAGCTGTAGTTGGCATGAGTAAATCTAATTAGGTTAGTTAGCATAATTTAATCCAGATAGACACTTATTTACAGGGTCTCTGGGGAGATAGTGCCTTTCAGTTGCATTCACAAACAAACCTAAATATTATAGGGGAGCTCCTGAAGGGATGTACCAACCCAAACAAACCCAGAGTCTATTAAAGGTGTATATGTTGGCTGGAGAGGGATATGAGGAGGTGGATGGGCAGGTAGTCCCAAACATTTGAACAGAGAGACAGGATAACCTCTGAGAAGGGTCTCTCTGGCACATGGTCCAAGACAGATTAGTCCAAAACATCTGCACATCCCCTGCCCCTCTAGCAGACAGCATTTCATAGATACTTCTTGCACTGGGTACCTACTTGAAGCTTCATGTGAGTACAAATTAACACATTAAAAATGTCTATTATGGGTAAGGAAACATCTGAATAACATCAGTGAAGAAATGTTGCAACTAGAGGACTGGGGAAAAGAAAAAGAGAAAAATAATCATGGGCAAAATCGTGGTAAACTGGTGCTGCCACTAAATGTAGTCTATAGAGCTACAAGACAGTCCTCTGTACTATAGAAGGAGCAAATGGTCCTAAACGATATCTTGTAGGATTTCACACAAGAAATTCCAGCCATGTAGCTGTACAGTTTGTGTTGCAAGCACCCATCCTGCTCTGCCCTAAAAAAAGTAAGTGTTTCAGGGCAATTTCTTCTTGTGTTTAGATACAGTAGTGATAAGCCTGCATATAAGAGATACTTTTCTCTTGGGGAAGATTTACAAAATGTGACTGGGAGACCATTTAGGCTGTACAGGATGGTCATGCCTGAGCTCTGCTCGAATTTCCTTGGGTACTGTAGCAGGCAGTCTGGCTCTCAATATGTGGTGTCTCTGGAGCTCCCAAACCAGGGGAAACTAAAAGAGAATAGATGGAGGCAGAGAACATCCTGAAGAAGAGCTAGAGCAGCAAAGGCCTGTGCAGTTAAGACAAGGTTATGGCTAAGGGAATTACAGAAACACAGACACATTATTTAGCTTCTTCCTGCCAACTGCTGATCCCTGCACTGGGTCAGCTCTGCTTGGACTGACTTGGCTCCGTGGTCCTGCCTCACTCTGCTTGTGGTAAGAAAAATTATGCATCAGCTCTAACAAAGAAGGAAAGACAACGGTGGGAAAGGAAATCAGAGCCTGTCCTCCTTGATGTTCAATGTAGGGAGGAGAAGAAAAAGGAAATATCAAACAAAGAACTAGGGGAATCAGATGTGGGAAAGAATCTTCAAACCATCACTGGGAATCTGAATTCTGACAGAAAGGACCTGTAGCAGCAGCTGCTTTATTGCTTATTTTGTTTCTGGAAGTACTGAAAGAGCCTGCCAAGGATGTGACGACTTGAAGCTGAGGGAAGTCTGGCATTATCCTGTGAGTGACAGGCTAAATGCACGACAGAAGAGAGCTGTTATTTTCCTTGTATGTTTTCCATTACCGTCTAACTTTATGGCCCCAGGCTAATATTTTGCACATAGACACCGATAAATCTGAGCTCCAATATAGTGTACTACTCAGGTAGGCAGTACAGATGCAATTGCTTAGCTGACTGTTACCTGTAAAACCTAATTAAAATCAATGAAGATTTGTAGCTGGAGGTCCATGTTTTATCAGAGCATGAAAATGAGACAAAAGTCTCAGTAACACTGCTTTGGTTTTCTGTTTATCTTTGCAGGTATCTTACAGTAGCCTGTGAACAACCCTCACTTCAGAGTATTTACAATAGACCCAACCAAAGTTTATCTGTCAACCCTGTAGGAATACTGGCATAGTTAACATTTTCTTCATCTCTAAGGCTGTCATGGGATTAATCTTTTGCTCTCTAGTGACAAGAAGGAAAGTAATTTTAGGCTAACATCAGTGTTAAATTCTGTAATAAGCTTTCTAATGACATGTCTCTGAGACCCATCAGCTTGACTTTCATCCAGGACATTTTAGCTTAAAAAAGCAATTTTTTTTTTCCTGGAGAAGCCCCAAACAATGCCTTTAAATAAATATAAGAGAAGAAAGGTCAAAATATGAATTGAGAACTGATGAGCTGCTTCTTCACAGACAACATTTCTAGCAGAGGTTTGTCAAGCCGTGAAAGATACAGGGTCCAAAACTATGGTTTGGGATCGTGTTTCTGACTGGTGTTTCTTTATTCCTCTTTCTTTAAAATGACAAACTTTGACCAAATACAGAATTCTTAGGTGATATTCATTGATACCTATCATGCTAATGTTTGGTCACCACAGTCAAATCCTTGTTTTACCAGGAAAATGGCACAAAACCAAACAAAAATCAATTTGTGTCTTTTTACCCAGTTCTCCATGTACAAGGCTTCTGAGCATCATGGAAGAATTTTAAAGGAGAAATAACAGCAATGATGTCTTCTTTACTTGCCTGCAATGTCTCTGAAGTTCTTACAGAGTGAGAGGCATATAAGACACCTTCATTTTCCATGTAGCTCTGCACATCATAAGTTCCATGACAAAGGCAGATGAGCTTTCTTTCCTTTCTCAACTGTAGGCACCCATCTCCATCACTGAGAAACATTAAACAGTTTGCAAAGACTCCAAGTCCATGTCCCTACAAAATCAGCTAGAGATTTCCTTGCAAATGAAGAGGAATTAACCTAACCAAGTGCATGCAGCTCCATTCCTATTTCCAGTACTCAGTACTGGGTGTCATAAGCACATCCATCTTGGGGATAAATATGGAAGTCTCCTTCTGCCCATTTGGATACCATAGAAAATCCACTCATCTACTTTGTAGGATCATCAGACCAGGGTTCATGAACAGGGCAGCAAATTAAAAGCAAAGCAATCCAGTACTGCCTGTGTGCTGCAGCTTTAAAACACTTCAGTTCTCTTAATTTTTCCTTCAGCAGTTCACTACTAATGGCATACTTTTCAAGTGGTAATATAAAATTAAAATTAAAGAATCATACCCCTTAATGATGTCATCAATATTACAATATCTTAATATTAAACATAAGAGTTGTGACCAAGTATTTACTGATTATACTTGTTGAGACATTTGTGATGGTATATTTTTTTATTTCTGCATTACATATGTAAAATAGTTAAGATCTGTAATTTATACCATTGTGAGGTTTTGCTGCTGGTTGCAGCAGAGGTAAGGTCAAGGCTCTAAGTGACTTTTAAGACTGGAATGATTTGATATAGAAGCAAAGGGTCGAATGACTTTCCCATCTCCCAGTCCTGTGTCCAGAATATTCAGTTGTTGCTAAGCGCTCTGCATGTTGATAACAAAAGCACCAGATCTGCAGCAGCTGATACACCTGGCATTTAGCAGTGCTTTAAATTTTGAAAGGAAAATAATAATAAAAACAAAACAAAACAAAAACCCTGAAGCTTCTACTTTGAGCACAATTTCTGATGTATTTCTAAAACTGTGGCAATGGGATCACTTTGCTGTTAAGGGTGTGCAATCAAACTGACAGATAAAGATTGCTTTTGGCTTTCGTTCATTATTCTGTCAAGGATTTAGCCATGTCAACCAATTAAAAATTATGTGAGATGAAAATAATTGCACTTCTTATGGTTTTTTTTACCAATTACCATGGTGCCAAATCCTTGAGAGAATAGTGATTTCTGGGCAATGCCAGTTGTTCGTGTTTTTTTCCCTCTTCCAGCTGTGTATTTTATCTTCCTCTGGTGTTTTATGAAATATAATGCCATCCTTTTATTTATCAGAGTTCTATGCCTGGTTTTTGATATGTAGAGATATCCACAGGCTCCCCTAACCTTGCCTCATGTTGCTGTGTTTTATGAATTATTCAGAAAGTTTAGCTTTTGAAGTGGTCAGTAATTACATAACTTAACACCCAGATAAAAGAGAGAGAGAGAACATGAAGAGACATCACATAACAGATTTTCTATCCTTCAAGTAGGGCCTTAGCAGATAAATTTTAGAGGCAATATGTAATTAAATGAGTATATTTAATGTACTCATTGGCATTTTAGTGTTCAAGGTTTCCCCCCTGCCGCCTAAAGAGCACTTAGCATCTCTTTTCTCTTATCTACCTGTCTACCTTTTGAACTGTTCTTCTTGGGATTAGTAAATCCTTAAAATACCGGATTATAAGAACTAAGAATATAAGAAATGCCAATCATATATGTATAGGTCAATACCAGATCTGTCTATGACACAAGCAGAAAGAGGTACTATTTGAGGAGAAGGCAAAAGCCTCGCCTCTCTCCATGATTTCCTTCAGCACTTAAAATGGTTCTCCTAGAATGTTAGGGACTCATCTCCATCTCTTTCATTTAGTATTTGTTTCGGATCTGTTGCCCATGAATTTGCATTTTTTAATCACAGTATCACAGAATCATCAAGGTTAGAAAAAACCTTGCAGATCATCCAGTCCAACCATTAACCTCACACTGACAGTTCCCAACTACACCATGTCCCTCAGCGCTATGTCAATCCAACTCTTAAACCCCTCCAGGGATGGGGACTCCACCACCTCCCTGGGCAGCCCATTCCAACGCCCAACAACCTGTTCTGTAAAGAAATGCTTCCTAATATCCAGTCTAAACCTTCCCTGGCACAACCTGAGGCCATTCCCTCTTGTCCTATCACTTGTTACTTGGTTAAAGAGACTCATCCCCAGCTCTCTGCACCCTCCTTTCAGGGAGCTGTAGAGGGCGATGAGGTCTCCCCTCAGCCTCCTCTTCTCCAGACTAAACACCCCCAGTTCCCTCAGCCGCTCCCCGTACGACCTGTGCTCCAGACCCTGCACCAGCTCCGTTGCCCTTCTCTGGACACGCTCGAGTCATTCAATGTCCTTTTTGTAGTGAGGGGCCCAAAACTGAACACAGGAATCGAGGGGCGGCCTCACCAGTGCCGAGTCCAGGGCTCAGATCCCTTCCCTGTCCCTGCTGGCCACGCTATTGCTGACACAAATCAGAATGTCATTGGCCTTCTTGGCCCCCTGGGCACACTGCTGGCTCATGTCCCCCAAGTCTCTCTCTGACTGGTAATAATATTTTGGAATTGTTTACCTCCAAAGCCTCCTGTGGTAGCAAGTCCCAGAAATTGCACTTTTTTTTTTTGTAACTTGTCTTAAGTCAATCTCATGATAGTTTCAGCAAGTGCTCTCTAGTTCTAGTGTTGCAGGATTTGAGGGATAGCAGTTCTACGTTTACTTTTTCTACTGCCTGTGTGATTTTTTAGAGTTCAACACTATGTGAGTTTTGTTTATGCTATTTCTCTTGGATACATTACATTATGTTTATCAACACTAAAGCTCATCTGTCACCTTTTTGACCATTCAGTTTCTTGACAGCCTGATGTAATTCTTTGTCTTTGGTGCAGCTTTGGCTACCTGAAAGATTTTAATACCATCTCAATGCAGATCCACATTAGGACCCACTGTTGAGTCTTATCCAGCTGAAAACCACTAACCCTACTCTGCTACTCTTATCCTTTAACCGACTCCAAATTCATAGAAGGACCTTCCTTCCTGTATTGGGGTTCTTTGTGGTGGGGTTTTGGTAGCAGGGGAGGGGGGTCCAGAGGTGGCTTCTGTGAGAAGCTTCTAGAAACTCTCCTGACTCCCAGCTGGACCCACCTCTGACCAAGACCGAGTCAATTAGCAGGTGGTTGCACCTCTGTGATAACATATTTAAGAAGGGGAACCTGAGAGGAGAAGGAAGTGTGAGGGAAATACCTATGCAAACACATAGGTAGCTGAAGGAAGGAGGAGGAGAAGCGGAAGGTGCACCAGAGCACAGACTCTGTGAGCTGTGATGAAGAACTGCAGCCCTGAGGGAAGGACCCCCATCCCCTGCCCGCCTGTGACACTATGGGGGAGGAGGTAGAGAAATCAGAAGCAAAGCTGAGCCTGTGAAGAAGGGAGGGGTGGAGAGAAGGTGTTTTTAAGATGCAGTTGTATTTCTCACTCTCCTACTCTGAATGGTATATTGGTGGTGGTGGTCTTCAAATCAAACTGATGCTCTTTTTTGTTCTACAATCGAGACTGTCTCCCATGACCATAACTGGTGAGTCATCCCTCCCTATTCTTATCTCAATCCCTGAGCCTTTTGCTGTATTTTCTCCTCCCCATTCCTGAGGAGGAAGGAGTGAGTGAGCAGCTGCATGGTGCTCAGTTGCCCTCTAGTCTTGAACCATGACACTTCCAAGCTCATAACAACTTTATAAACTTAATAAACTTTTGCTACAGACAGTTGTCAAAAGTCTTTTGAAAACCCATTTTTCTCATATCCACAGGGTCTTCTTCCCCTATACACTTGCTGAAACCATGGTAGAGCTAGAGCAGCAGCACACGGGTGAAGCAGGATTTCCCATTACAGGAACACTGCTGACCCCATTCCAACAGGCTGTGTAGTCCATGATCTTCTTCTGCCCTCTGACTCTTACATCTCACTGGTCATAGAAGTCTTCTTTGTCCATAAGAGTTACACTGGAAAACTTGACATATCTTTTGGTCTAATACTTCTTGTATATTTACCTAAAATAAGTGTAGATTCTCTAACTTAAATATTATGAAGAATACATTAAGTACAGAAGACTCCCCATCATCTTTCACAGTTAAAACTGGTACAAAGAATTTATCAAGCTTCTCTGCCCTAGCCTTATCACTTCTCAGTGCCCCTTTGACACCATGGTCATCAAGCAAGCCCAACAATTTCCTAGCTTGTTTCTTTCTTTCTGGAATTGAAATAATATTTTGTTCTCAAATGAAGCATTATTTGCAAAGTGCTCTTCAAATTGCTTTTTAGCAATCTTGACTTCCTGCTTACTTTTGACCTGCCATTAATTTTCTCTTTATTTGGTTAGATTTATCATTTAAAAAAAAACAGTCTTCTCCATGGGAGACTGTCCTTGTATTTCATAGAATCATAGAATGGTTTGTGTTGGAAAGGACCTTCAAAGGTCCTCTAGTCTAACCCCCTTGCAATAAGGGTCATCTTTGACTAGATCAGGTTGCTCAAAGCTCAGTCCAGCCTGATCTTGAATATTTCCAGGGATGAGGGATCTACCACCTCTCTGAGCAACCTGTTCCAGCGCTTCACACCCTCATCATAAAAACTGTATTACTTATATCTGGTCTGAATCCTTCTTTTAGTTTAAAACAATTACTCTGTGTCCTATCACTACAGGTGTCACGTCCCACTCCAGCGAGGGGGACAAGTGACTCAGATTCGAAAATCCCCAATTGGAGCGGACAACAAGTCTCCAAGTTCAAGCATTTATTAACTACCTACAATGCACTAATTAAACACATGATAATTGGCTAAGTACAGAGCAAGCTGTGGCAAGCAATATAATATGCTTTACATTTCTTAACAGAAAAAAAGGAAAAGAGGGAGATAGAGGGAATGGGGGAGTACAGATCACCGGTCTGGGTTCCTGCGCTGCTCCTGCCGGCGAGGATTCCAGGAGGCAGCTATCTTCTTCGCTGGCATCCGTCGTCTTTTCTTCACTGATGTTATTCAGATGTTTCCTTACCCATAATAGACATTTTTAATGTGTTAATTTGTACTCACATGAAGCTTCAAGTAGGTACCCAGTGCAAGAAGTATCTATGAAATGCTGTCTGCTAGAGGGGCAGGGGATGTGCAGATGTTTTGGACTAATCTGTCTTGGACCATGTGCCAGAGAGACCCTTCTCAGAGGTTATCCCTGTCTCT
>NW_020799095.1:142327660-142350994 GCF_003259725.1 Athene cunicularia | reverse complement strand
ATATATATATATATATATATATATATACACACACACATATATACTTCCTTTAAAATGGTAGGGCTGCTTTTCTGTCAAGATGGGAGGTCTCTTCACTGTGTTGCAGGGTGGCTTCTCAGGACCATTTCTATTGATTGGAGACTGTTGCTTTCTGGAAATTATGCTTCAGTGTCAACAACTTACCTCACCTTGTCTATGTTTACCAGGACTGGTAAACAAAGACTCTAAGGAACAGCCAGTTCAATAAAATTAGTTCTTCCTGTACCACATCAACCACATTCAACATGTCTAACAATGCTTCTAGGTCTTCTCCAGATTTCTAGACAAAAGTCTTTGTTGATATGTATACCAGGAAATGGTTGCATGAAAAAGAGATGTATGGCACACTACATTAATTACAAGAAAATACAAGAGTAGAATACAGCTCATACAGTTACAAACATCCTAAACTTTTCTGGGTTAGTTTATGAAATATGTGTCACTCACAGAATCACAGAATCACAGAATCATTCAGGTTGGAAAAGACCCTTGGGATCATCGGGTCCAACCATCAGCCCTACTCTACACAGTTCTCCCCTACACCATATCCCCCAACATCTCATCTAAATGACCCTTAAACACATCCAGGGGTGGTGAAGCCATCACCTCCTTTGGCAGCCTATACCGCTGTCTGACCACTCTTTCTGTGAAAATTTTTTCCTAATGTCCAGTCTGAACCTCCCCTGTTGGAGTTTAAAGCTGTTCCCCCTTGTTGTGTCACTAATCACCTGTGAGAAGAGACCAGCACCAACCTCTCTGCAGTGTCCTTTCAGGGAGCTGTAGAGAGTGATGAGGTCTCCCCTCAGCCTTCTCCTCCTCAAACTGAACAGTCCCAGCTCCCTCAGTCTCTCCTCATAAGATTTGTTCTCCAGGCCCTTCACCAGCTTCGTTGCCCTCCTCTGCACTCGCTCCAGCACCTCAAGATCTCTCTCATATTAAGGTGCCCAAAACTGGACACAACACTCACAGGAACTGAAAAATATTCCTAAGACATACTGCCATGTCTTTAAAAGTCAGTTATTTTTTTTAAATTACCCAGGGATAATGGTTTCATTTGGAATTTGGATTGTGCCCACTTTTTCTTCCAGCAGTTAGAGTACCTTTCTCTACAAACCACAGAGAACACATGAAGTAGCTGAAGTAGTAGTGTGGGAGACCTCATAGTGGGAGGCAATCGGCAAATGATGTTCCTATCATGTATCCTGAATTCCCATTCTTAGCTAGATTCATTTCACCATGTTTTAGTTCTTTACTGAGATGCTAGGGTGCAGTTCCTCACATCTGACTGTCTCCAGTGCGGATGTCAGTGTCTCAGCTAGCAGACTCCCATTACATTCAATGGAAATATCATGCGAAGGCAGACATCTACTCCAGGATGAGAGGAATCATAATCTAGACTCACTCACTTGTAAATTCATTCACTTGTAAAGTGAGTCCAGCACAACTTGCTTAGATGTGCACCTGCATTGCTCTCAGCCATAGCTTCTCAGATGAGCTTCACCTTCACCCTTCACCCTTGCCATCCACCCAACACAAGGAGATTGAAAGTCATACCCAGAAAATTTTTCATATGCAAGAAATTCATATTCACATCTCCCTTCTAACAGATTCAGAGCACGATTATACCCATGCCTCAGAGTAGAATCCAAAGCGCACAAACATACCCTTGTGTGACCCACACACAAGATTTGGGGTTATGATGAACAAACAAGTTACTTTAGGATCCAAGGTAGTTGTAAATAGGTTGCTTTGCAATAATTGTCCCTGTACATGTTCGTCCTCACTGGTACCCTACAGTAAATGGAGGGTAATCAGAGGAATTTTAGCCCTTAAAGAGGAAAAGCCTGAGCTACTTTGCTCTTATTGAAGAGGACCGTGTGATAAAGGTAAGTGGAGGACAAACAACTGAGTGACTGACCTAAAGGATGAGATTCATCTGATCACATGTAAACATCTTTTACCTGTGTTTAGGTATAAGGTAGTCACCCAGGGATCTTTCACTCAATTCTTCTTATCCTGAAGTAGCTCTCCAGAATATGTCAGATTAATTTCTCCCTAAATTCACATATTCTTTCTACTGACTGGAAAAGGAGCAGTGACTAGGTCATCTAGAGATGTATACACACACACTTAGATAGGATGAGCCCCTCTCATGGAAACTTTTTGTTCTACAGCAATTTACACAAAGTGATATGTGCACATGTCAATGACTTTTCATGAGCTGGGCCAGAGATTAGATTTTTCCTCCTGTTGAGGAATGCCTTGCCTAGAGAGAGGTGATGAGGCACACAGCTGCAATAATGATTTTTTTATGAGCCTTTTTTGTGAGAATCATCTTTTATTCCAAACCTTTCACGAGAATAACATTTTTACATTAATTAACACTTTTATTTGTGTATTGAGGGAAGCATTTCACAAATTTCATTTTTATTCATGAAAGCATTTTATGTTGCCTTCCACATTATCCCTAGAAACATGGATAGTTTACCTTAAAAATAATAAATATAAGCAGGAGTTCATTTGAAAATAACAAGGTGTCTGAGCAATTTCATTATGTCTGGAAAGAGGGTCACTACTGAAAGCACTTTCATTGAGGCTGATTAGATAGAGCATGGGTTTTTTTCGGAAAATATTTTTATTCCATCAAGGATGATATTAACCATTTAAAGGCTGACATACAAAATGGAGGCAGAAGAACAAGACTCAAATTATTCACTGGAGGCCTGTTTAACCTGCCTGGCACCCTCCTATGAGCTCTCTTGTCCACTCTGCCAATAATCAGAAGAGCACCAGAAAGAGCTTTTAGGTGAGAAAACCATACAGGTGCTGTAGGGCAATTTATCAGAGTATGAGACTGTCTCGCAGATTCTCCATGCTACATGGCTCCAGTTTCAGGACTGAAAGAAGAGCCATGACAAATTAGGAGCTCTAACATTCAGGCTGTACATGTGTGACTAATTCTTTCTATCCTGCCATTAACCCCTATTTGAGGCAGATCAAGTGAAGCCCAGCTCAACACCAGCTGCAACCACCCACACACTGTGCAGTGAGTCTCTTGTATGGTGAAAATTATGGTTGTGTCAAAACACACTGATTTCGTTCATGTAATCAGTCTGCAGCCCATCGCACTGATTCTCCTGAAGAATGTAAACTGAACCAGCTTTTGAGATATCTCTGATGGCCCCCATTGCTTTACTTGGGTAGTACAGATGGCTCTGTCTAACTTGAAAGTCAGAGAAAACAGTTCAGGATGTGTGGGCATACCCAGGCTAGATTTAATCTAGCTCAGTTCAGCTCAGGCTAACCTCTTCAGCGTGTTCCCAGATGGCAACCTGTACAGACTGTGCTGCCACAGCTATCCTCTTGCTGATGACAGCTAGTCTAAGTGTGTCTACACTTACTCCAGGCATACTTCTGGTTACTTAAAATATAATGCTGCCTGGAGTTTAGAAGAGACTGCCCTGAGCAAGGCTGGGAGTAAGTCAGTGCATATTCATGAGAGCAGAGCAGGAGCTGTGGCCGGACCTCTGGGGAAGTACTTTGAAAAGACAGAGAGAGAAAAATGATCACTGATCTTGCACTTGACAAACAAGGCAGTTTTGCTCTGCAAATCTTCTAGTGTTACCATGCATTGTCGACCAGTGCCTCGAGGCCCTGCACCAACAGGGGCAGAATGGATGGCAGACAGATGGTGGAGCTACATGACTGGGACGTAGGTCTCAAAATGGTTGCAAGAGCTTTCTCAAAGCTCTGGCATTTTTTGGTTCCCTTCTTGTGGAGCAGAGACCTCTGGAAAATGTGCTTTGAGGAAATCTTCTGGTTGACAGACCACTAGTAGCTCCTGAGACCAAGTCACCCCAGAACACTACTGTGAAACAGGAAAGTGTCTAAACTTTTATTACAGTATTTTTCTTGGCAGAATGCTGGGAAGAATGATTAACATAAGCAGAGAGGTAAGGAGGACAATATTATAAAGATATGACTGATTTGGTTTAAGAACCCCTTGGGATAACATAAAAACTCTAGTGTCTGGAGCTGGAGAAAGTGGTGGAGATCAGGAAAATGCTGCTTTTCTGTCCCCCATGCCCAACATTCCTGGGGCCAGGTGGGTTATACCTGTGGTCAGGTATCCAGTGAGTGCAACAGGACAATTTCCTTAAATAACTATTTATTACAGTATGCTCAGTACTGCTATACTGAGCTGTGTAGCAGCTCAGAAAACCTGGGGGAGAGAGAAACACTCTGTCTACCAGTATCAGCTCCTTTGCTGCTGCTTTAAACAGTTATTTTATTTAAACTTGTCTTAATTTAATTCTTCTGCTCTCAAACTGTCAGCTCCTGTCTCTGTAGTGCCAAAAAGGCCAGCCTTCACTGCCCATTAATCCAATTTATGCTCAAGAACCATAGCCTTCCTCCCAGGCTGCCCATCATCCAGAGAGGAACTCCCTGTAAAATCTGCAGAGCTTTAATATGTTCATCTTGTGAATGGCTCTTCAGCCAGGGTATTTGCAAAGCAGCCTAGACATAGATAAGGACACCAGTCTGCTCTCTTTGCTGCCTCTCGTATTGAACATGATAGTCTGATATGATTTTGTCTTTTCCACTGTATTGGTATTGCAAACTCAATACATCCACTCTTGATCTCTCTTTGTCCACTGTAGTCAAACTATCATAGTCTAGAGTATGTGTGCCATAGTGACCAAGTGTAACAGCAAATTCCTTGTCTGAAGGAACTATTTTGTCTGCTCTTTGACCAGCATCTTAAGGTCTTGATCCCTCACAAGGATCTCTGGGTCTTCATGGACATTACTACCATTAATAATGTCACCAATGATTTGGCCTGTGGCTGTCACTTTCAACATAAATTGGGGTATTTCTCTCAATGTCTGGGTTTTGCTGCAGTTTTTCACTTCACTTTACAAAATCATGTTCTAGTACATTTAGAAGGATGGAAGACATTAAAGCAAACGATGGCTTTTTCTCCACTAGTTCCCTGATCTTTAACTGTTGAAGTACCAGCTAGATTAGCAGTTACTCTTGAATTACCCTTAAATAGTCTTAAATCAAGGGGAGAGGAGAACTGGATGTCATATGTCAATTCACCAGCCTATGAGATGGCTAGAGCTCAGGTTAGGTATAAACACAGTGGATTTCAGTAGAGTTACCTCAGATATACAGAAGTATAGCCAAGAGCTTAATCTGATCTTAAAGTAACATTTCAGAAGACTCATCAGAGCAGCACTTAACCACATTTCAGCCATGCAGTGTCATCAGTGTCAGTAGGAATGCTCAGGTGTAGTTTGTCTCACTGCTTCCGAGTAAGCAAAGTGGAGACAATAATTCTGTTAATGGAACTGTGTTTACCACACTGGCAGAAATAGAGTGTCCCGTGTCTATATATTAGAATGGAAATTAATCAATAGGAAAACATGGAGTAGAAAGTGCTATTCCAAAAATAACAAGAAAATGAACCAATAATTATCTTTTTCACCAAGGCAGCTATTTTGTTAACTGCAGTGTATATGCAAGGCATGAGTAAGCCTGCAGTTCTCTTGACAGAAAGATAGCAATCAATCAAATCATGCAACATGTTCTTCTGCTGTCATGTTCAATATGTTAAATTGTGCTGAGAAGGTATCAGCAGAAAGCCTGTAACACTTGGATATAAGCATCATGCCATCAAGAGAAAGCATTACAAGTTAGTTAACCATTCATGCAAGAGATAATAGCATCTTTATTACTGGAGATAGGGAAGAGCTAGAGAGCTAAAAAGCCAGACCAGGACACAAGTATTCTTATAGTTTAAGGAACTTAGTGGAATTTTAATTCCAAACTTGGGCATGCTTTGGACAAAGGACTACAAATTTTATTCACATTTTATCTATCCATTCCTAAGCTAAATTGTTTACTTCCTGAAGTAGCACCATTTTCAACAGCTCACTATTCCGTGCAACAATCTTCACCCAATGGTTTCTGTAATCATTCATTTTAAAACATTAGGTCTAAGGGAAGGAAAATAAAATTGTGCATGTATTTATATAGCATAGAATATGAAGATACTGAGGAAACTAAAGCAATATTAGTTTATCATAATTTAATTATATCATTCAGTATAACCATCTGTTGTAAGAAAATGACCCAACAGCAAAGCAACCAGAGCCTGACAAGCCAGACTGCATGCAGACAATAAATCATTTGACAAATACAATCTGTTTTCATTCCTTTTTGCTAACTAATCTATGTAACAGCTCAGCTGAGTTACTGGATCTTAGAAAGATACTACTGGCTCCTGACATGTACACATGGCTGCTAAGGCAGTGAAAGAAAGGTTACATTTTGCCTAAGGGCAAACTAAATCCAGCTTTATTGACATGCACTGGTAGATGCTCTGAAGATCAAGTGTGGAAGTAAAGATACAGAACTATTAAAGGAACATCAACAAACTTTAAGAAATATCTGAAATATATTCTTTCTCCATGCTGATAGTTATTATGATTTTACAGTCATAAAGAGTAAAGCAGATGCCTGTAGCCAAAATAATTAATAATTTTATATTAATAGACTAACAGGCTGAGGGAGAATGAAAATAGATTTCCCCAGAGAGAAGTCCTGGTATGTGCCTCCTCTGGACTCTGAACTGGATACGTCCCATGTTAGGACTGTGTTAGAAGTTTAAAGGTACACATGACATGAAAAGCAAAGGTCAAAACAGTGACAATGACCATGGCTGAGATTTTCCCTACAGGTGCCAGACTTGTAAGCACACAGAACTGCACCATAGGGACATTACAATGGGGCTAAGGCCGGTGGCAATGGCATTCACAGGCTGATGGTGATCAAATGAGCTTATGTCTGAATTTCATTCAGTAAGCTGGTCCACTTGGTATGATACCCCAGCAGCTCACTTCACTTTTTAAGCTTAAGAGTGGCTCTGATACCACCTTTCCCTCTCCAAAAGAGAAGCAGTACTAACCGTGCCAGGACCAGCGCTGCTGAGTGATGAGTCTCCTAATGTGAGCCAGGCACGTGTGCACACACTGTGCCGCCCCTGGTGCACAGGGATCTGCTTCTTTCACTGGACTTGGATGGATCTCACTCAAGCACATTTGTCTTTGGCCTTGGGCTCATGTCAATGGATCATTTATTTTTTTAGCATCCATCTACTGGGTCAGGCTTGGAGTCCACACTGGAGATTGCAGGAGAGCTGAGCACACACACGACCAATGTGATCAAGCAATGCCCGTTTATTACAACTAAGAAAGCCCTTTTATAATGTTCTCCAGCACACGTGAGTAACATGCAGTACAAGTCCTCAAGACTGGACACTTAGCCTGCACTTTAAACCTTCTTATGATTGGATAAAAGTGCCACATCAGCCTTGCCAGGCTTCCTGCCTTGGATAACTTCCTCTTCCATCCCAACCCCTTCTGGAGGTTGTTTGTCTCATCGAGTTTCTCCCCCCTCATTCAGGGTCACATCCTTATCACATTCTTGCTCGGCTGAGGCTCTTATCAGTCTTGTTCTCATGCAGGATTGCTCACATGTCCATTCTCTCGCAGAAAGCCCTCTAGAATCCCAACAGGAGATATCAGCTTCTTCACCAGCAACTCTTAGCTCTCCCCCTCACTCTGCTTAAAGCTATTTTGAGTGGTGTTCTGCTCATCTGAGAGGGCTGGGGGCTGCTTCTGCCTGCAGCCCACTGTGATACACTCACTTCTTGTCAACCCTCATGCCCATTACCACATCGGGTTGCTGTTTTTCCTGTATATTGGTCTTGCCTTTTTCTCTGCCTAAGATGAGTATGGTTCAGTACCATACTGTTGAATAAAAGAGGGCAAGGGAGTGATCCTGATGCCAAGAGATGTGGACCCGCTCATGTCTACATTGTTTAGAACTAGGTCCTTGCAGAGGAATTCAACCAAGACCACATCATATGACTCTTGTCTACAGGTTTCCTCTGCTGTAAACATGGGATTTCTTTGTTCAAAACATCTGAACTACTGTGAAGGCTGCAGTGAGCCCACCTGCATAGCAGTCATGGAACATGAAGCATGGTATGTATTGCAGCTCCCATAGTGCCTGTGAGGGAACAGGGGGCTGACTGAGGGTGCCAAGCTTGCTGTAACAGCACTGCAATGTTTGTGTGATGGAAGGACTCAAACCTTATCCATTCTCATCTATCATTGTCTTTCAGAAGTGGTCCCTGGAGTAAACTATTCCCTGAATAACACCCAGGTATTGTCTTAGAAAGAGTCTTACAACAGCCTAGAACACATCCAAGGAGAACACAACAGGCCACATGGACAAGTAGTGGTCCAGGGCTAAACCCTTAACCACACCTTTTTGTTTAACAGTATAGATAACCACATAAAGATAGGGTCTTCTGTTCCAGATTGGGTGGATGTTCCACATCACATGAAGGATACACACTTCAACCCATGTTGTGTGTACATTCAGAGGAGGTGTGCACGTATTCTATGTTGTTCATAGAGTCTGTGCTGATTCTTTTGTGGCTTGTAGGGCTTTGCAGGTATGCTTCAGAGCTGTGATGGCTCATGCAAGGCTGCAAAGGATTAATTGAACTTGTTGCCTGTTTCCATTTTTATATTGTCAGAGCTAAATTATACCTTTCTCATCTTCAGTTACTGGAAGGGGGAAACATACAGAAAGGTTTTTTCTTCTGCAGGGAAAGAATTAGATTTGGTATGCAAGTCTGGTGGAGTATCCCGGGCTGAGGGATTTAAGGGAAAGCAGCCCCACGATCTTGCATCCCAGAATAGCATCACGGGAGAGTTCAGAAAACTCACAGCGTCATGTTGTCAACATCCAGAAGTCATCAGGTCACAAGACATCTTCTCAAACTTTTCCCCAGGATGCTTCAACATCACAGGAAGCATAACAGAACCATCAGGTAGGTTATCTCATAGGTGATAGCACTTTGCCTTCCAATATTCTTGAAAGAATTCTGTCTCCCTGTCAGGCTGTTTCATAACTAAGGCAAGATGCTCCCTCAACGATTCACTTCTCCCATCAGACAAGCTTTTAAAAGTATAATATATATTACTTAAATTCATTAAACTCTCCATTGTATCATTCATTCATTGCTTCATTCTGTTTATCAAGGGATCACTGGAACTGTACGTCCTACACGCATGAGAAACTCCAGAGATTTTTCCCTTCAGTATGTAAGAATCTGCCTTATTTATTTCTTTCCATGAGATTTGTGGATGATCAGCCTGAGGTTTTCCAATGTAAGACTTTGCCAGAATAAATGGCCTGTAGAAGGAGAGTTCACAGGAGATGAGTTCAGTTGATACAGGAGCTTCAGCAAGTCACATTTATATAATCATCTGCTGAATCCATTAGACCAAGAAAAAATATAACATAAACATTTTTTTAAATAATTAATGACTCAAGATATTACAGCTCTATGTGTCCACCTTCTACCTATCCTTTGAAAAGCAGTCCCTTGACCCAGGTGAAATCAAAGCACCAAGAATTTCCATATTTTTAATTTCTTTTTCTTTTAATGATGGCAATAAAAAAGCAACAGCAAGAACAAACACAACCACCAACACTGAAACTCTGGTGTCCAGCTGTGCCTCCACTTACATTCTGGTTCAAGTGGTCCAGCATGCACATATTTAGTACTGAGGGATTATAGAAGACACGATGAAGTTCCAGTGCATTTTTGAACAAGAAGAATAAAGGCTGAATTCAATTTGTTTCCCCACTAAACTGGGAATGAGGAAACCTCAGAGGCCAAGGATGGAACATGATTGCAGTGAACACTCAATACCTACTGTGAAAATGAGTGTTTTATACAGTCCCTCTTCTGAGTAAGTTATTTTGTGGAATTCCTCAGATAATGAAAATAGAGAGATCTGACCTTTTCAGGGACAAAGATTTAAGAGCCTTGCTACATAATCAGGGTTTCCCCATAAAAGTACAACACCATTAGAACCTGAGGCAAGTCAAGTCAAACAATTTACCACATGAAGTCTATTAAGAAAGCTAATCAAACATCACCAAATGAGGCAATGAACTGGGGACAGGATACACTGTGAGGTTCACTGCTGCTATAGAATTAAGCTCGTGGGTGTCTGTGGCAAATAACATCTTCAGCTGAAATACTTGAATATTTTCCACTAAGAAATCCATGGAGAAAGGAGAAAAAAAGGATAAAGTCACAATGAAAAACAAGAGAAGATGAAAGTAGCTGAAATGTAGGTCTAGACTTTGATCTCTTACAGAAGAAAATGCTTACGTTACAAGTGGTCCCATTGACTTTGGAAAACAGTATTCATGGGGTAAGATCCTCTTCCATATGAGAAACCTGTAAGAGCTTCTATCAAGTTGATTACAGTCAAATACTGACTAATCACAAAAAATTCTTCACACTATGTTAAAAGAACCCCTGCCTGTGATGCAGAAAAACAATACAAGCAGAAGTCATCTCACATTATATCTTTATGGGTGAATAAATATAAAGGGATTGATTTTTCACATACATCCATTTCTTTCAACTCCATTTCTCTGGTACAGTTCATACTACTTCACAATTATGTGCAGGAGATTAAGCTATAAACAGGACCTACCTTTTGTGCCACAAAATATTGCATGAAAACTTCAAAGCCATGACCATGACTGCATCAGTAAATATGCATGAAAACCCTGTCTGCAAGCAGTCTGGGGGCAGAAAATGGCAAATATGCAAAGACATCTCTGAACATGCCAGAATTATGACCAGTCTGAAGCATTCAGAGCATGGTAGTTTTATCCAGTGAACAGTGTGGAGAATGTCCTTCCACTGCAGAGAGGTTACTGAGCTGTCATTAATTACACCTGAAGTGCTTTGCTCTGGTTGTAGAGGAAAACAGGGCCAGATGCATCCATAATGTGGATGGAAGGGAGAACCTACACAGTTAGGCAGCTGCTTTCCCTTGTGTGATATAATGCACACGTTGCTAAGAGTGATGCTAATGTTCCCTTTGACCTGTTCTTCCCCACTAACCATTCCCTCATTTTCTTCCTTAGGAAAGTCCCTGCTTGGATAAAAATTCATTATTCTCTCTAGCTAACATAGTTTTAAAGCCTCTTTGTGTAACCTAAAGTCATGATACTCAATATTATTCCTAGAGTCTGAGAAAGACTGAACAGTCACAATGAGAGCATGAATTACATGGTATTTTATTTAAAATTCCCTTTAACCTTTTCATGGAGGCAGACTAAGGTGAGTTCAAAATATGCTTTAAAATTTCACTTATACATTAACAAAAGGTAATTCAGCATCAGTTTCCTCTAACTCTAACAGGAAATAAAAAGCAAAGTTATATTCCTTTTGATTTTAGTGAGGGTGCTAGAAACTAAGAGGAACTGGTTAGCTGAAAGCACAAAATACAAATACTGACCGATCTGCCTGTTGACCAGACTGTTTCCAACAAACAGAATAACTAGTAAAAATGAGGTCCTCTAACATTTCCATTGTAAAAGCTTCATCCCTTTAAAGGAATTTCAAATTACAACTGAGAGCCATATTTTACAGTTGGACCCTCTATCTAAAGCCAAACTTATGACCCTGTCATACATGTCCTTTATTCTCCTTCCTCACTTCTACTCAGAAGACATCTTGGTTTGCTTTTAAAAACAAGATAAATAGATTATTTTTCTGTTCCACCAAAAAGATCTTAAATCAGATATTTTAGTTTCATATAACACTTTAAATATTCACTGAAAAGGAAATAATTACATACATTTTTAACATAAATAATAATCAGAAACTCCATGAGAGTTTATCGCATGTGTAAAACTGACCTCCCAGATTTTATCTTCAAAAATGCAGTAAATGAGACATAGTGGAAGGCACTCCTTAGTGACAATAAATAATGGATGCTACATGATTGTTACTGCTTCCTTCTTAGTGAGACTTTTAGAACTTCTTTATATTGACCAACTGATACCTAAACAAAAAAAAAAGTATATCCACATAGTCTTTTTTTTATTATTTATCTCAGCTAATGAAAAGTCTTTATCAAATTTTACTTCCGTGAAAGAGAATTGGAGTTCTTCACCTCACCAGAGCACAGCTAAGACACAGGCAGAGGTTGCTGCAGTCCCCACGTAACTACCACATCGTACCATGGTGTAATTCAAAAGTGGAGTGGACAAATGTTTTCCACAAAGCTGGTGAACGGCTTGTGCCTTGCAGGGCTGCAAATACTTCCAAACTGGGCCACTCAGAAAGGAGATCAAACATGACATTACCTAACCACTGTGCATGCCTGTCTCTGTGCCGTAGGATGTATAACACCCTTGTGCCCTTTCTGCTAAGAGGCGCAAGAGCAGCAGCAACTTCATGAAACAGCCTGGCAGCCACAACAGAGTACAAATGGATGTCTTCGAAACCACTCATTCATTAATGATTATACAGCGAGCAAAGACGTATGGCAGTTAAAATATTCTAGAGCCACCAACAGGCAGGGATCTGAACCTGCCCAAACTGGCTGTGTATGTCTATGTTCAACAGAATCAGATCTGGGTGTGTTTGACAGGGTGGCTGCAAGCAGAACAATGGGCAGAACATGTATGGGAAATGCAGGGTGAAGACACGAGGCTGGAGAACTTGCCATCCCTGGAGATGAAAAGTTGCTTGATCTTCGGCAGAGGCTTCTCTCCAGGGTCATTCACGGGCTGTTTGAGTTCTTCCAGCTGTGAATGAAGCAATGTGGATGAACATTGTCACACAGCCTAGACAGACAGTATAGGTTCAAAGATATCTTTAGAACTGGTTTTCACCTTGCTCCATAGTGGTACGCTGTGCTCAGCAAGACAGCTGAGGACAATGTCTCTGGGCTGTCCCTCAGTCCTAGCACCCATGTCAAAATACAGATCCAGGATGCTGGTAAATGTGCAGCTTGAGCCAGCTGAGGTTTTTCATGCTATCTTGCATGTTGAAATCTCTAAGGACAAGAGGTCCAGGTAATTCATCACTGCTGCTGACAGGTGCCACTGAGCATAAAAATCTCTTACTTTTACTTTGGGTCCGCTTCTGGTTTTGGATAAGTGGATTTCACTTGACTTGCCTGCCCTGTGCTTTCTCTCTTAGCCTTGATAGCTGGTGCCAAGAGGAACGACATTATACTTTCCTTTTTCACAAGCTTGGTGAGCCAGCTACACTAAGGAACAAGGTGGGTTCCATGTCGTCTATAAAGAGGTGGGCAATACCAGCTGTGCTGATGGGGTATCAGACTGTCTTGTAGCTCTGAGTCACATGCCAAAGGCATTGCCAAAATCCCTGCGGCATAAACTGTATATCTTAGAAAGACAAAAGAAGAAGATACTGAAGTGGCTCTCAGAGAACTTCACAAGTAGCCTCCCTGCTCCATTTAAATACAGGGTTGAATACATCAAGGACTTTTGCAATGCTTCAAGCTGGTTCATTTTTTCCTTCAGTTGAGGACCAAATGTCCCAGCAGGTATAGCAGTAGCCCCATCCCGGTCTCCCACTGCCCCACTGGTGCCAATGTGGGGCTGTGTCTGAACTTGCCGCGAACTGCTTACAAAACAGACATAACCGGAGACTATGAGGCTTTTGTTGAAAGATCTGTCTGTTCATCTTACATCTTTTATTCTGATTGTGAGTTCCTGGATTGGATGTACCCATTAAACACCTCAGAACTGGATTTCTTAACTGTTTTAGTGGACTGATCATCCTCATCATTGTCCCATAAAGGTATTTGCAAGTAGACCTGTGCAGAGGAACAGTTACATGGATGATAGCAATAACCCAAAGAGAAGCTTTTAGAACACTTCTCAGAGCTGTAATCCAGTGCAGTCCAGGAATAGAGATAAAAGTACATTATCATTTATGTTTTAGAAAGCTTAAGGCAATGACTTTCAAGGAAGCTTCAGGCGATGACTTTCAAGGAAGCTTCAGGCGATGACTTTCAAGGAAGCTTCAGGCTGCTGGTTTGAACTTTAGCTGTGGAAAAACATTTCTCTGAAAATCTCCTGAGCTGTTTTAAAATTACATAGGTCTAAAACCTGTCGTCCTTACAACACAAACAACAGTAAGGCGAGGAAATACCCCAGTCCTTCCATCTGGTGAATTTTCCATGCAACATGAAACTTAGACCTGCAGTTCCCAAAACAACTATCAAAGGTACAGGATCTTCCACATGGGAATTCTTACTCTGCAATTTCAAAAGCCCAGAGTGTTATGCTGTGGGGAACAGGTAACTGAAATATCTTGGTGATATGAGCCTCGGCATTCACAACAATTTCCATGCTACCTAATTGCTCTCTAACAGTGTATCTCTTCGGTGTTCTCACGCATTTGACTCCAGTGGACAGGCAGAGACAGTTTGCTGGGACTGGAGAGAGCAGCCTGGAGAAACACCATAAAACCTCAATGCTCAGTATGTGTTCCCCTGACATAAAGTGTGTTTTATAACACAAGGGAAGCAAGGCACAGTGCATGCCTTACAGACTATCTCATAGCCTATTTTTTTTTTCATACCAACCCATTAACAGAGACAATCCTTTCAACCTTTTAAGGCTAACCATGCTGAAAGATCAGTAGGAGCTGTGGTCATCCAAGGGAAAATTGTCCCTTTATGAATTGTACCACTAGCTTTGGTACATCTTGATTAATAAAATTCTCAGTCACTTAGAATAGATCTCACCTGGTTCAGCTCCGAGATATAAAAGACTCTGCTTGTGAGGCTGATAAGCCTCTCAGCTAAAAAAGACAGAGACACAGAAGACTGTAGATTGAATGAATCATAGTTTGCCCACTGTTGAAACCCAATTTAGCATGCTGCAATACAGAAGAACTGTAGTAAATAATGAGAAGAGGTGAAAGGTGGGGAACTGTCATATGTAATCATTTAGTCTCATGGATCAAGAAATTATGTCTTTTCATTTCTATTCATCAAGATAAACTCAGTGTTTTATTCATTATGCAGCATTGCAACTGTTACCTTATAAAAATTACAGATCTTTGAGGCAGCCTGTACCTCCTCATAATCGTCTAGTGGAAGAAAAAAAGACTTTGTGTTCCTGGAAAATCCACCTTCAGAGTATGTGTATAGTGATATGATAGTTCCTTGAAATGTGGCATGCAAGAACTTCTTTCACATTTTCCCTCACTAAACTGCTAGACACTATTCACTATGGCTGGAATTTTTTTGTATTCCATGTTAAATGAAACTAATCCTCCTCTGATTGTTCCTTAAATCGGGCTTTAGAACAATAATTTAATCCTTTTTTAAACTATTGCAGTGCTAGCATAAAATAAACCAATGATTAACAAATGGCCATCACTTTGATTGCAATAATTCATAACATTTAATTCACTTTAATGACTAGAGGTGACAAGTTCTTCCTCTGTACCTCTTCCCCTCCAGGTCAACCATCTAACTGTCATCCAGGCTGACCCAGAGCTGGTGCCTTATGAAAGGCCACAACTACCTCTCTTTCACTAGGATTTAAGGCAGTCATTAAAGAACAGTTCATCTGCAGTTTCCATATTTCCCTGCAGCTTGAAGGTAAATAAATCACTTTCTAATTTCTGCTGACTGCAGGGTCAGTTGCCATTGGGTATGCTGGGGCCTTAGACCCTTAGAGGTAGGTATCTCAGTACAGGTGTCTTATCTGGATCTGGCTTCCACCATAAGAGCTTTCCTGCTTCAAAGCAGACAAAGCAAAGATATAAGTCATTCTCGGATGTGTTATAGTGCAGACTAAAACAAGTGTGCTTTGATTTTTCCCATGGGCAGGAAAACTCCTGGCCGCTCACACCAGAAGAGAGATCACATCTAAGTTAGGGTCTGCAACAGAGACAAGGTCTTCAAGGTCACAGAGAGAGACGTATCTCACCCCTCAGCTCAGCCACATCCCTGGTTTCTTTTTCCCTTCTTGACTGTGTAGGTGGCTTCTCCCTCCACAGGTTTTGAAGGACCCCTCCCCAGGGAACAAAGGCTAGATGACTGCACTATCTCAAGTCTATCCTCAAGCCATTTGTGTTCTTTACCCCATTTCTCTGTGCCTAGGACAGCTCACAACAAGGAAATATAGGCAATATTTTTTGTGGGACATGTCACAGTATCTAGGTGTTAAAAAAATTATTAAATAAAATGTCACCCCCTGAAGCCATTTGCCTCATTTTCTCCATTTGCCAATAGGACTGTTCAATAGACAGATGATTCTTGAATATATGGTTTAGATTGTCTCTTCCATCTTCCACAGCCACTCTCATGACAGATTCACAAATTCTGAGTGACTCATGAGAAGTTCATCTCCAGCTACTTCTTTTTGCAGATATATTCATAACTTCCATCTATGTGATGCTGCCTCCCTGTTCAGGGAACATTAAAAGTACCTTTAGATTATTTTTCCATAAAGATACAATTTTGCTACAAGGAGAGCAGCAATCAGTTGCACACAAAACTGAGGTTTAGGAAAATAATCTCATATTCATATAGGAGTGATGCACAGAAAAATGCAAATGCGGTCTTATTCATTCTGTCTCATCCTCTGGTTGACTAGTAGATAAAGGCAAAGAGCTTCTGCTCTCTAAAAACTCTGATTAACTTTGCAATAAATACAAAATAGGCAGCTACTTTAGAGAAGCTTTTACCCATCAGAAATACCTAAAATAAAACTATCCAGAAGCTCAGATCACCCTAGTGTCTGATAGTCAGCTGACATCTATCATCTAATTTTAAAGGGCATAATTTTAAAGGGCATCACAAAATCACATTTGTAGTGGAACAGTTTTCCACAATTTCTTCTCTGTTGTCATATGCAACCTTAAACAAATTGAGGGGAATATAGATCCTCATCCTCACAAGTAACACTTTAATTTGTCCCTTGGGTAATCCTGTGTGAATATGTTTAAGATTTCATGTGACAAGCTGAGGAAGGCAGAAATTTTGTAAACAGGAGTCAGAGGGAGTCCTCCCTGACCATTCTCAGCAAGTCTAGGTAGATCTACTCTTTCTTGGTGTCATTTAAAAGAGCAATGCCGTCGCTTCTGATCCCACCACAATAGTATCAAGAGTTCCCTAAACTTTTAGATATATTACATAAATATGAATTTAGAAAAGCTTTTGCTATTACCCTACTTTATGTTCTCAAGGTAAAACAGATATTTTTCTGCTACTCTTTAGAACTTCTCCCACAAAAGTTAAAGAATACCTGAGGCTCTGCTAACCTTGCCCCATATCACCAGGCCAATGAATAATTCAAGAAACCCAGTTTTTTAAGTGAGCACTAATTAGAAAGTTTAACTTCCATCTAAAAGGAGTGCAGCAGAAAAATGGGACTCTTCTCTTCCACTTGAGCTGAAACATTAGTGAGATGATATTTTATGAGGTGAAAGTAGAACCAAAGGTGGAGTGCAGCAGCCACCAGTGGCCTGATACAATATGAGCCTGAGTTTGATTTTTGGTTCTTTTCTTCAGTGTCCTTCTGTGTATTTCATGAATAACCTCAAGGCATAGCTTTGACACAGAGCTGAAATTAAGAAGTGGCAGATTCCCTTCTAGTGTTTGTGGAAGAGTGCACATATGAAAAAAGCACAGGAGAAATGGGTTCATGTGTTCACTTGAATCCTGAGATTATCTTGCAGCAATTTGTCAGCCCAGGATCCCCACTCTTCCACTTTCGGCTAGTCCAGTGCTAGCATGCTATTTTACTCTCAGGAAGAAAACAGGCTTGATTATGAGGATGATCTACTTTATGAAGCACTGCACTTAATGTCTCCAAATTCAAAAGACTGCCCAGAACTGGAGCTTAAACCAATCTTTTTTAACTGATTTTTTCTCTTTTATGTTGTGCCAGGCCAAAATCTCACGTCCAAAAAAAGCCCCAAACCTTCTAAACCTTGGAGGTGGAATTTGAATTTTGTGACTTGGATTCTTCACTAAATATTATGGTTTTAAATGTATTTATTTTTATGCTAACATTCAGCAACTGTTTACTCTCCAGAATTATTAGCTATTTCAGAGTTCTGCTGCTGGACTGTACCTCTTATTTATAGATCATGACAGCATGCAGATTTTCATTCATTAGAAACTCTGTTGGAGCACCCTCTGCACTGCATTAAAAATAAAACCATCTATATGCAAGCTGTAGCTATAGGTAAGTGAAATTATTATATGGCATTTCAATAAAACCAGGGTAAATTAGATTAACCCTAATAGTCTCTTATTGCGTTACTGCTATTAAGATGTAGATGACACTGAATCATAGAGTCTAAACTGCTCATTCATCTTTGCAGCAAAACAGACTGTAATTTGCCAGTTGCTCCAGTTTCATATCCAAGGCATTTTTGCTTCCCTGCTGAATTCTGCCTAATTCCTGGATCCCAAATGCTGGAGTTCAGTTGAAGCTTGTTGATGTCGCACTTTGGGAGAAAGTGTCTTGTTCCCAAAGGGCATTTCCAGCAGGAACGTGGAAGAGGCACATCTGTCACTGCAGTTCAACAGGCCTTTGTGTGAAACCTGTAAAGAGCTCAGTGCCCCACAACAACGAAGTCTCTGACACATGGCCACTTTTTGGCAGCCCTGAATTAAGGACACAGGGTCCTCCTACAGTGTGGGAATGCAGGGACCTGACATGGTGACTGGCAAGGATACAGGCAGGGAGAGACCTCATCAGCTAATGGTAATGATGAGAAGGGAGGCACCTCTCTAAGGTACATATTACCCCTCCCCAACCTGCTACTTAGAGGATATTCTCTAACAGACACTAAAAACCACATATTCCCCCTCTCCCCCATTACATACTGAGGAGGTTTTATTCATATCCTCTCTTCAGGCCTTAGTATCCTGGCTTGCAATAAAAAAAAAAAAAAAGGCTGAAGTTAGTTGCATATTTTGAGCAGCAAAGATATTTTTAATGCTCCTTGAGGGAAACAAACCAACATTTACTTCTTTAACATAGCTATATTTTTTCATGGCTAGGTTAAAGATCAAATTACTTGCAAATTACCACTACTACTACTACTACTATATCATTAATTCATCATCACTGTTTAATCATTAGTGTTTCTCAGCGATGCAAGAATTATTAGGTTTTGTTTCAGATATTAAAAAACAAGCAGGTGATAACTTTAAGTATCTTCATATGCACAGAGCTGAGTAAATATTCATAACAAAGTAAAACCAACTGAGGAATGCTTAGTAGAAGAGACAACCAAAATCCCATTTAAATTTCATAGGAAACTTCAAATAAAACATTTGTGTTTCAAAATGTACCATCGCTATATTTTTCTAGAAATAAATTAAATTCTATTTCATAAAATTGACTCCCTTCCAACAGCATGGAACTGTAATTAAGCAGAATGATTTTACATTTGGCCTTTGTCAAAAATAATAGAGCAAAAATTGAGATTTCTCATGCAAGCACCTCCATTTTCATAAAGTTATTTTTCTTTTTTTTAAAAAAAAAAAAAATCCATTCTAAATGTTTCAATTAGTTCTATCTACAATAATAGTAGCAGATGACTGTTCATTTGCACCATATTTCATAGCACTTCAGCACCAGAAGATACCAGCATAACTGGAAGGTTTGAAACTCACTGGAAGGTTGGAAGCCCACTGGTCTGGAGAGATGCACATCAAGTGGTCACTTAGGGTGCATACTGTATATATATGACTAAATAAAACATACTGAAGGATTGTTTTGTATTACTTGAGTAGGTACTGTTTCTTAAAATGAAAAGCCTTAAGATATCATAATATTTATGCTCCTTTTTTTTTTAGTGTCTGAAATTTCATGAAGGCTGTGCTGCTGCCCAACAGGGCAGTGGTTTTGTGTCACGCAACTGAGGATACGCCAGAGTGGTGTTAGAGCATATGGAAGTGTGTTGAGGATGTAAAGTCCAGGTAGGATAAAACTGTAAGACTGTACAGCAGAAAGGGAGACAAATCTATTGCAGTCTTGTCCTGAGTGTCTTTTGGGAATCCCCCTGGCATGGGCCGTTCCCCAAACTGTGCTAGGAACCACCAGTTGGTACAAGTCAAAATTATGATGGGGAGAGTGTTAGTAATTAAGCAAATTGGACATATGCAGAGTTTGTGTTCAGAGTGGCACTCCAGCCCCAGTTTCTTAACTAATATGAGTGCTGTCAGGGTGGAGGCTGGTAGTGCAGGTACGGGGATTGGAGCAAGATCTTTGCCATGACTGGACCAGAAGAGCATTGCTGTGCCTTTCATTAAAAGGGAAGCCAAACCCAGGACAGGGAAACTGTCTTTATTCAAGAAGGAAGTTTAATCACATCTCTAACTTTAGGCATGTGGTCAAAGCCCCGTTGAAATCCCTGACACTGAAGCATGTGCTGTAAGCCCTTCCCCTGAGTCAAGACTTGAGCAGCTGCTGGGTGATTCCTACAGGGGAACTGTGTGTGTATCTCCTGGTCACAGAGCCCGAAACGGGGCCAGAGGAATTGCAGGCAGTATCTGTGTCAAAATAGTTGCATGCATTAACCACAGTCTTTGGGGAAGATGTTGTCAACTGATATTCCTCTATTTCTGGATCTTAATGTGTTTCTGGATCTACATATGTAATGCAGTGGGAAACCAATGGGCTTTTTTTTATTATTATTCCAAGGCATTATTTTGTTGCAAAGGTCATTAAGAAATTATCTACTAGGCATCCAAAAGCCTCCTCCTATTCTTTTATTACATGTTTTCTCTTCTAGGGAATATTACACATCATAATTATCAGTGTTAAAAAATATTTTAAGATTCTTCCTCTGTGATGGAAAAAGCAGCATGAAAAAATTCTCTCTAGATTGATATATCAACACAGTGGTCTACCAGTGTGCACTTTGTTGTTCAAATAAGATCAAATCCTCATTATCTTACACTGTATAAACACATTAAAAAACAATCCATAACTTAAAAGGCTTTTCGTTTAAACAGAGCAAGCAGCCAGACAAAGATGCATTTCTATCTCATATCTATTCTACTGATGAGGAACTGAGCACAGAGAAGTGGTAAGACCAAGCAAAGTCACAGAGGAATTTTATCATACAGCCAGGAACTGAACCCCAGTTCCCAGAATATCAGCTCCATGTCTTAATCACAAATCAGGCCTTTTTACGACAGGTGTGCAGAAAATGCTATAAGCCAAGAGAGATGCCAAAAACAAACACAACATGCCAACAGTGTAAACTAATTATGTTTTAATAATTACTTCAGTTTCAGTCATCTGAACCATTATTAGCAGCTCAAGTAGGGAACATGTGGGTTGTGTTTTCGAATTAGATTATTTAATCTTGCATTATTTCTTTTCACGTTGGACAAAATTGACTTCTATTTTGCTGTATTAGTTCCCTGAGAATGATTAACGCCCAGGTGCTAAACTGCGAAGCGCCACAGCAATTGAAATACAGCTGTATTTCCAAGGCACAGAGTGGTGACTGACAGATACTTGACAAAATGATATTGAGCTAATAAATAAAAAAAAAAGCGCTTCAGCCTAGTTCACTACATCCACAGAGAAACTGCTCAGAAAGGGATTGTGCTCTTTGAGTGAGACAAGGCAGTGCTTGATGCTTCTCTGTCTTTGGGGACCTGGTAGTTTCATCACCCCATGAGAGCATTAGGGTCCCCCTGGGCTATCTATACTATCTGACCTGTTTGCAGGGTTTTTTTTCCAGGTCAAACTTTCTGCCTCTGCCTTATTACTTTTATCAGATGCAGTTTTTAGGTTCAAAACCAGCTCAAGTCACTCCTGTCTTTCCATGCTTGCGATGTAGTGGTGTGCTCACATAAACCAAAGCAAACAGTAGGGTGGTTCACATTAAACGTGAGGGTTGAGTAAATCCTTGCAGAACAGCAAACAGCAAGATAGAAATGCTGTTAAAAAGAAACAATCACAGTCCACGCAGAAGGAACGAAGTCAGAGCAACACAAAGGCTTGCTAGTCCTTAGAGAGAAGATCCAAAACATGCCAGGAGATGAGGGAATACTAGAATAGACCCAGCTTGTTGGTCACTGGATTCTTTAATTTGTGCTTGGCAAACAGTCATAGAGAGGGAGGGAGGCCAAGGTTGTGCTGCAGCTCCACTCATGCCAGGCAGACAGGCCTCCTGGAAGGATGCTCCCAGTGTGTAGCCCAAATAATTTCTCAGAGGTTTTTCTTCTGAAACACCAAGATGATTTTGCTTTCTTCAGTAAAGTTAATTTACAGAGAACAGGAAAACAAATAATATAAAACCCACACACAAAAAAAAAGCCCAGTCAGGTCTGACAGCTCAGCAGATGGTTACCTAGGACTAGCACAAACACCACAAGCCGAAGCACGACTTTGCCAACTCCCTCCCAGTCTCCATCTAATTTTGCTTTCCTGTGCAGACAGCAGCTTTTTCTTTTGTTTTAGCAATAGTATCGTCAAATCTTTCACACTTGTTACTTCTCCCCCTCCCTGTCAGAGCCCGGTTTCTCTCTTCCTAGCACATGCTTGAATTTCATGCAAGGATACTTGCTTTAAAAGTCCAACATGGATCACACTGTTTAATGCATACCACAGTGTGATACGCAGCTAGGTAGGAAGGAGAAAGATATAGGGGTGATGAAACCCTTCCTGTGTGATGTGGAAGAAATATTCCAGCCAACTCCGCAACCACACCGTGGAGGACGGCAGAGGAGTGTTTTGAGGAAGGCCAGGCAATCCCCTCTGTGGCAAGCTCACTCAGCTGAATCCTCTGAGGTGCTTCATCACAGTCACCCCTCCGGCATCTGATGGATAATCCTGACCAACCCTACTGGGCTTGTAGGGTGATAAGCAAGATGGCAAGTGTGGCTACAGCTGAGGAAGCGCATCATGTCCCCACCCTCCAAGAAGTCCTGCCCTCTCCAGGTCCCATCCAGCAGTTTATCTCTTTCCTCAGCACACTTCTCCCATTGCTGACCCAGTCTGGCACAGTTTTTGGTTGAAATGCTGGGGTTTCAACCCCAAGCCCCAAATTAAGATTGACATATGGGTGATTCCCACAGCCCTTCACAAAGGAGTGTCTGTCTGTGAGGTGGGTGCACTTTGCAGAGTTCCCTGTTGGGGAAGGACCTCCTGGCTCCCTGGAACTGGGCTCCAGTCAGGTCTGGCCCTTTTAAATGCGGACTCTGTAGGGATTCAGTATGTGGCTTCCTTGGTCTTATGTATTTGGCTGGCTGACCTGGTTGTCTCCCATCCCTTTTATGGAGGACTGTATTTCACTGTTTATTCCACCCATTGTTGGTCATGAGGTGTTGGGATCGGTGGGATTGATGTCGATTATGTATAATC
>NW_020799095.1:142246754-142327610 GCF_003259725.1 Athene cunicularia | reverse complement strand
GCCACACTCCTGTGGCTTAGCAGATGGAAAAAGACAGCTAATGCCTTACCACAACACCACTCTGCCTCTGGATCCAGAAGGGGAAGATTTCACCTCTACCATCACTCATCAAAAATATTCCTACATCTTGTATGTTCAGCTTGGAAATTTTTCGCATCCTCAGCAGATTCCACAGACCAAATTTGAAGGCTTGTAATGTGATTTTTGCAAGGGCAAGCCATCACACACACTCCTTCAGCCTGAAAATGCTGAAGTGCAGGAGCAAAGGAACCTTTGTTCAGTTTGTGTTTCAATCCATGGATGGGAACAAACATGTCCTAAAAGACTTCCATGAATGAGTCATGTTGGACACTACTATACTTATATAGAGCCCCAAGGTATCTGTCCTGACTGTTTTGACTTCCAAAGATCAAGATGTTATCGAGGTCCAGCAGATGTTGCAGGCAATGAGAGGAAGTAGGAGCCATCTTTATACAACCTAGCTGAGATTGTTTACTGAAGTGTTCCAATTCCTTTCCTTCAGAACTGTAGGGAACATAACTTGGAAGCTCTAAGGAGCAGGAGTGTCAACTTCATCGTTCTTTTGATCTTAGAGAGGACTGTATGCACCATTTGACTCTCTATAACCACAGCTTCACCCTCTACACAGCCTCACGTCTCTACAACACATCAAAGACCTATATGAGCACAATATAGTGCTGAACTGGGATGTTTTCTATCAAGTTGTATGCAGGAAGGACGGTTTTCCATTCAGATCCATCCCTGGGTAGGGAATGTTAGTTGTCAGGCTACATGTGTTAAATCCATTTTTTATTTCCCTCTTTTTGTTGTGAAATGACTGGCAGAAGGGCCTCCAGGGCAAAAAAACAGAGTCCCTGTTTGGCCAAGAGAGCCGAGACAAACACTACCTATTTGGTATTTTTACAAACTTTAACAAATTAGTAGATCCAAATTATTTTGAATATTTGACACTGAATATAAGTTATGCTTGGACTTATGGTAATTGCTGAATTTGGCCCTTTTCTGTATTTTTTTTTCCTTGTGCCCAAAATAAGAGCAAAGTTATATGTGCATCTTTTTTTGGAAAGTCACTGCTGAAAGCTGCCATATAAACATGGTATTGCAATAAGCAAGCACAACTCAGCCCAGCGAAAGAGATCCCCACTTCAGTGGTGGCAGCAAGCCTGTAGCAGCAGTAACTGCCTCACAGGTCCAAACACAGACTTCAGAATTCTTGCCCTTCCTGCTTGTATTCCCTTAGCACCATTTTCCAAGCACAGCCTGATGTCTTGGACAAGGCTTTGAGACATCAATAAATTCGTTGTGTGACTGAAGGTATTCAAACCTCATACTGAATCCACAAAATACACAACCCTGGAGCATCTTCATGTTCAATCACATGATTGGGAGGACCTGCTGTGCTCCACTGAGAAGCTGTGGGATGCCCAGTGATTACCCAGTGTGGAGCCTGAATGATTCCTGAAACATAGATCTGATCTCACTGAAGTGACAACCATGGGCTCTTCCTCATTTTGGTTCTCTAGCCCTGTATCTCCAACAACAGCTGCTCAAGATTAAGTAAATACCATTAAAGACCTAATTGGTACTGCTAACTCAGTCCTCTTAGGTAAAGGTATAATTGCACATATGGCCTCTATTGCAGTGCCCCATGAGGGTAGGAATTAGGCACCACCATAATTCAATTCTAGGCAACGATAGAGTAAGGAACAGCATGTCAGAAATAGAAATCAGGGTATATCTTAACATCAGAGAGTGCAGTCACATCAGCCAGTGAGACATTAGTGTTGTGAGGGATCTAAGTGTGCCTCCTTACGATCTCAGGTTGACATAATGTTTTATGAAACTCCATTTACTTAATTACAATGACTACTCATTTTTGCTAACGTTACAGAAATCGAACCTGGGTCCAGGGTTTATTTTCATAGCCATATTGTTTCGATTCCTTATCAACTGATCAACATTAGTCAACACTGCACAACAAAAACACTGAAAAAGCATATTGCTGGATTTTTTTTAATAACTGTTGCATTAAACTCTGTTCCACCTGATACCAAATGATTAATATGAAATCAGAGTTACAGCCAAGCTTAGCTTAAAGGTTTTTCAGAATTCTGCAATCTGCTGCCAATCTCTGTGTGATCCCATTGACTTATCCCTTGTGCTGGAATTCCTCCTGAATTAGCTACATTAATGTTCACAGCTGGGCTAGTAAGATCTTAGTTTATCTCAAGGACGGCCGTACTAAAATTATTCAAGACAAAATGGGATTGTCTCAGCTCAGACTGTCACTTGTTTCCAAGTGGTTCAGTTATTCTGTCAAAACACAGCCTGCATGACTTTTTACTACTTCAGATTTCTGGGAGCACACAGGTAGGGCTGTGCCCTGATCACTTTTGTACTCTTAAATTCCCCTTTTTTAGCTTTCCATTCCATGCTGGTCAACAGCATCAGGTACTTCAAATGTCTGTAAGAATTTGTCCTAAAGGGCATACCTGCACGGCATTGTACAGCGCTACACACAGTCTACACACCAGATGTGATAACAAGCAGAACCCGTGCAGCATAGTGATCCAGCCAAGCTAATCATTTGGGCTAATTAACTCGGGCCCAGCTTCACATCAAGATCACTTCCAGTTTGCCCACTGCTAGCTCACAGCACAGCCCAGCCCTGTCCTGAAGAAACATGTCCTTACCTCCACAAGGATGCCAGGCTTGAGGAGACAGGGCTAGATGCGTGGCTTGTCTGAGCCCCCTAGAGCCAACAGAGCTCACATCCAAGGGGGTCCCAGTGAACCGTCTCCATGCACGTGAGTGCTTGGGGTCCAATCTTGATGACTGAGTTCATGGTGTTGAACTTCATTTTTTTGCACTCTAAGAACATTGTGTACTTTCACCCTGTGAAAGCACTCTGAAAATCCATGGCTGAATTATTTTACAGTGTTGGGAACACATCCCAGGCTCATCACTGGTGGCAATAGCAGTCCCTCTGGTCTCATGTACTGCAATTCAATAACCCATTATTAACAGTTGGAGGCGGTGATCTAGCCCTTCTGATTTTTCACTTCTGAATGCAGCTAATTAGTTATGATAATTAGCAGAATTACAGCTTTCCTTTCCCCACTTGGGAGTACAATAGTCACAATCTTATAACCATCTACTTTACTCTCCATCCTGGCTTCCTGAGAAACAGAGTCAAACACCTTGATTAGAACTTGAGCCACATGGGGCATAAAAGACAGAACAAAACGGTAATTTAGCAAGGCAGATTGTTAACATCATTTCAGTTCTTTCTCTGTTACAGCTCTGTTACAGTGCCACATACCATGCAGGACCCAATCCTGCAGCCTCTGTGTCATCATCTGCAGGTCTGGCTCTAGGACTATAACCATTTTCAGTGAAAATCAAGTTCTGAATCCTCACCAATCTTGTGTGAGTCAGAACTAGCTCCTCTCGGAAGCAAGAAAGGACAGCAAAGCTTCTTAAAACTTGATTTTGATCTTTTTTGACTGCTGAGGTATGTCCTCTAAGATACAAGTTTTAATTTCAGTCCCCAAAGTTATTAAATGTTATGTTTGACAGTGCCAACCCTCTCACAGCCCTTGCTACACGTTAGCTTTCATGTCATGTAAAATGGTGGATCTATAGTCCATTTTCTAGCAATCCCTGCTTCCACTGTTGTTTCCTGTTTTAAAGCTCCCTTCCCACCAAAACAACCACAATGCTTTACCCCAAAAATCATTTCATGTTATTATCCTGAATCAGAATCTACCCAGAACAAACCCTTTGTGTCAGCTGGGGACTGCTTTTACCAGTGCCAGGGATATTCCTCAGATAACAAAACCCACTCTTTTAAATCTGTCATGTGTGTAGGCAGTGAGCAAACTTTCCAGCCCTTTAACTTTACATCCCACTGGTGTCCCACATAAAACTTTGAAAAACGATGTTTAACAACATTGTATTCCTTGTGTCCAAAATTTCCTGTATTCTTCCCCTCTCTGAGGACATGTGAATGACAAGCAATATTTTTTGAGTCTCTGTAGTTTATTTTTTCCTGTCTCTTTTGCTCTCGCTTGACGGCAGGCTGTCCACCTCTGCTGGGACAGTTATTTCCCACTACAATCAATTCTAATATCATCAAGTATTATTATAAATTGAGATAGAAAATGGGGAACAGGAGAAAATAAATATGTGTGACACAGGAAAAGGCAAAGTTCTGCAACTCCTAAGTCCCAGCAAACTCCTGCAAACTTACACAGAAGAGGAAGGCCTGAGGAAGAGCACAAGTCCTGGTTACACTTTCAAAGCCTTGTAAAGAAAGTGTATGTGTGCTTCCTCCAGAACAGTTGGCCTCCTCTGCTGTATGACCTCTTCAGTGTAGGAGTTAAGATCATCCCCAAACTGCAATGTGTAACACCCAAGTTTGGAGGTCCTGGAGAGTTGAGGGACACACCAAAACCACAGGGATTATATGGAAAGTTAACACAGCTTTTGCTGAGAGTTTCTGACTGCAATCTTACCCACAGTAGCCTCCTAATGGGTGTCTTTCTGGACAGAAATTATATAGATCATTATTAGATGTTTCTGTGAATTTGAGGAAATTATTTCGCTGACGTGAAAGTACCCACTCCCAGCAACAGGGCAAGTGAAGACCTTCATGCTAACATGTGATGTCAAAGAGACTGGGAAGAGGGAAAAGACACTTTAAGGACGACATGATTTGGTCAGTGTCTCCAAGCAGTTCAGGTTTGCTTAGGCTGAGAAGCTAGAGCTGTAATGTAAGTTTAACAACACAGTGCACGTTCCCAGAAATGCCTGTCAAGTCATAGATACTCAGCAGTGCTTGTAGGCTTTAAATAAAAATAGCTATTCCCTGGTGACACACAGTATCTATTCCCCAGTCCTTTGAAACCCAACCACCATAAATGGTAAACAAATGACACCGCAGATGAAGCTGCAAAACGTGTTATGTTATTTAATATCGACTGTTCCATATAATTAAGGGAGCACAATTACTTAAACATGCTTGTGATGTAAACAACCATGCAAATTGCATTTCTAACTAGACTGTACCCACAGCATAATTAGAATTAGCAATTTATTACTCAATGTAATAATTAGAAGTAATTAACTACTAGAAGTAATTAGAAATAGTAATTCATTTCTTAATGCAGTGAGCTACTTTTGCAGCATGTGTGTGTGCACGCATGTATGTGCACACACGTGGGAAGTCTTGGGATCAGATAAATACTTTGAATAAAACGCATTTATTCAGGGCTTCCGATTCGGCCTTGTATGGAAATTATCTCATGTATGGGGAAGATTGATTATAACTCTGTACTAAGTATCTCCAGAGTTTATATGTTCAAGAAGCAAGTATCTTTCAGCCAGTATTTTAGGGGTTTTTTTCTTTCTAAGGTCAAGTAGTGGATGAACAGCATCCATGCAAAAATCAATAAAAATAACCAGATCCAAGATGATTTGCATTTTTTTATTTGCTTACAGCTCTTCATAAAATAGCAGGTGCAGGAGAAACACAGGTACAGGAGAACCTATAGTTCATTAACAGTGTCATAATAATATTAGACAAATTATAAAAGATCTGTACTGTGGCATAACAATTGTGTACTTATTAAAATTTTAGGATAGTCCTTTGCCTAACTTAATGAGTAAGAGGAAAATAAGAAAGCTCACCAAGAGATCTAATGAAAATGTGTTTTGCTTTTTGCAGACATTCAAAAGGAAATGGACAAGTTCTTTGGATGAAACACCCCACTTTCTACCTCCAGGCGGTTGCAAACCATAGAAGCATACAGTAAGGACCATCAATCAGCTTAACAGGAGGCAAAAGGGAGACCCACAGTTGTTTGCTAGGAAGACCAGTTGAAAGACAAACACTGTGTCAAAAGCAAGAAATTTTGGGGCAGTCCCAATCCAAGGAACAGTGAGGCTGGACAGTTGTGTTTGTCATATCTATTATGGATTTAGTAGACTGCCTTCCTGAAAATCTTTTGATCTGATCAAGTGATAGTTTCACCTCTTGTCCAGGGTGGCCTGGATTAAAACAAACATTCAAAACTCCTCCTCTTTCTCCTACTTCCTTTGGCATAGGGATGCTACCAGCAATGGACCTGGCCTGGGAAAGCTGCAGGAATCTGCAGCCATGGGCAGGCAGTGGAGACTTCCTAGGCTCTCTATGACCTGTTTGCAAACTACACTACTGCCACCTAATTTGAAACCCTCCCATTCTTCTTCACCATCTGCTGGTGAATGTTCATGCCTTGGTCAGAGATTCATCAGTTCTTAAACAAGCTTCACTCATAATCTAAATGTTGCCCAAAGTGTCCAAAGTCTTGGCTGTTCAGCTTCATTTTACACTCAACAAATCTTCCTTTCACCTTTTAAACACCTTTTCTAAGGCAGATTCTCCCCCTTCATATCTCACTGGCCAAATCTGGCTAACATTATTGAAGATACCGCTGGGAAAAGAACAAAGCCATTCTCATTGGCCCTAGTTTCCTACAGAAAATGGACCCAAGGCAGGTGATTATGATTTCTCCCCTAGAGCTTCATAGCCTTGAAACCATGCGATATCTGTAAATGATGCTCAAAGGTATACAACTGCAAGCTGCCATAAAATGATGAGGAAGTGTTTAATTGCAGGAATGCAGCTGCTTGGAGTACCAGAGCTTTAAGCCAAAGGGATCCTATAGAGGAGAACTCTGTTCTCTCTGTTAAAATCACTTTCCTCCTCATATATTAGTGATGCAGCTTTTTCCCCAGCAACTAATTCCTAGGGTTTCACCCCCAGTGCAACCTTTTTAACATGACTTTGCATTCATTCTACCACATCAATTAATTCAGCTCAGTGAGTTGTGACGTTAGGGAACAAGCCATCAGGTAAATTACAACTGGAAAGGTGAAAAGGTAATCCACCAAATTAAAAGGAAAAGCAAAACCAAATCACATTTACGTTTAAAATACAAATTAAAATTACCATAGCAGAACTGGAAATCCATTTCCTGATTGCCGAGTCTTTGGCTTCAGTCTGATGGTTGGGCACTTGTGATAAAACAATCATCTTGCCTGGAATTCCTGGGAAAAGAAAGAAAAGTAGTGAAAACATATTTTTTTACCATAATGCTTTTTTTCTTTAACTATAAACATGATCCTTATTGCTGAGGTATAGTGCAGCACAAGAAAAGAGGAAGGAGACTCTAGTATTGTCCATTGATTTTTATTATCATTATTCTTGATTTCATTTCCTTGTGTTTTCACTGTAGTTGCTGGTAACTGGAGAAAATTAACAGCTCTGACAAAGATGTCCTGGATCAGGGAACTTCCCCAGTCAGAGGAAGAACATGATATTCACTGAAAAGTCATCCTAACTGAAGGCATGGGTATGGTGGTCACTGGAACAAAGATCTGGAATCTATTGCCAGAAAAGAGGTGTATAAGTATATGGAAAAGTCGTTGCTCATGTCCTCGTAGCACTGACATTTTCCTAAATGCTGTACGAACAGATAATTCTTAATTCCCTACATACAGAAACCCAGAGTTGGGCTTGCTCTTGCTTTCCTTAATCTTCTATATTTGCCTCCTAAAGGAATCTTTTATAATCCCATGTATTTTTGAAAAACCCCTTGCCTCCACATGCAATTGGATGTGCTGTGGATCTGCAGTCAAGCTTGTGTGTCCTTTAATATGGAGAAGGAAAGCACTTGCCAGGAGAAATAAAAACCATATCACCCACTGGCTCTTCCCTTTAGCTCTTGCTGAAGACCTCTCAGAGGCACAGTATGAATTTTATAGCCCCAGAGAAGTGGAGACTACAAATAGGGTTAGGCCACTTCTGCCCTCTGCAGGCCAGGGGTTACTCCAGATACTTGAAAGTCTTCTAACATGCCATCAGCATCCCTTGAGGCTTGCCTCAGTTGTAGCAACCTGCCAGAGTTGCCTTCTGGAGAATTTTTCCCTCTCTGAAGATTCATCTATTCCCAGCCCAGGGATGTAAGGGCACTCTAAAAGCAGTCTCAGCTAGATTTCAACTTGTAGGCTTCTTATTTGGTCTAACAAGAAGAAAAGAGAAATCTCATCCCCAATTTAGTAATTTCTAGGTCTCAGGATACAGCTGATAGAGTGAGAGGAATGGATGATAGAGCAGCAGCCACCCATTGTCCCCACCTGCACACCTAAATTTCAACAGTGGCTTCATTTTATGTCAGTGAGGCTTTCAGTACCACAGACAGGATTTTTCTCTTTTCTGCAATAGTGAGGTCAAGAGAAGACAGACCTTGACCAAAGGCTTTAGTCAGCATGAGTTGTGAAATTGCCCTTTTATGAGCATGACACACAACAGAATTACAACCACTCTAAAAAACAGATGGTTCATGCCACTCATTATCTTAGTGGCAAAGTGTAAGAAAGTGCAAAGGACTACTAAAGTCTGCACACTCCTTGAGTCTTACTGGTGCTGTTCATCCAAAGAAGCAGCATTTCTGTGTGGTTTCCAAGCACTCAAATACTGGATTCCCACAACAAATCAGAAAAGGCTGGGCATCTCAAACTTGTATGTTTGAATACTCTCTTACGGTACACAGGTCCTGAACTAACCCTCTGAACCCAGGTACACTGCATGCTAACACAACAGGGAAAATTATTTTATGATATGTACTGGGTAAATAAGGAAACAACTGCTTGTAAAAACAGATTGGTTTCTATCTTTACTCTCCACTTTTATTGAGTTTTCAGCTGATCAGCTAGATGGAGTTAAACAACTACATTTCTAACAAGTTTTGCCCATATTTTATTTTGTTTCACTTACATTTTCTTTTTGAATCCTTGCCTGCATACAACTGAGAAAATTAATTTTTAAAATAATGTATATTCTGCCCACACATGCATAAAGAATATGCCAGGTAAAGTGAGTGAATGCAAGTTATTTTATTTCAAAAACACATCCAAGATGTATGAAAGCCTACAAATTTTTTACCAGTTTATAGCAGAAATCTAATAGAATCTTTGCTTTATTGAAATCAGGTTTTGTGTTCTGGAATATGGCACAAAGAAAGGTTCCTCCCCACAGTTCAGACCAGCATAAATGTTCTCAGGTATGGTGGTGGCATGCGACGGGGCACATTCCCCAGCAGGTGTGGGGGCAGCTCTCCCTGTCGCTGTGGAGGTGTCAAGCCAGACAGAGCTTCAGTTGGTGGACACAGCCTGGGAAGTCTCTAGCAGCAGGGAGTGCCTGGCACCAATCCCTGAGGCTGGGAGAGATGGTCTTTCCCAAGTGGAGGAGTTATGGGAAGGACTCAGCATCAGAGATTATGAGAAAGGTAGAGAAGATCTCCTCAGAGACCTCGTGGCTTCAGGATCCCCAGACCCAGATGCAGTGGAGACAAAGTCAGTCCCTGACAGGATGGTAAGTTCAAACTCTGAGGTGGGTGAAGGCTGAAAGTTGGTGACTTCTAGCACCAAGAGGAAGACTTCCCCTCCACCATCTTAAGACTTGCAACTTATGGAATAAATTCATGCCCCTCAAAGCTGAGAAGGAGCCAGGTGTGCTTTCAAGAAAAGTATCTGGGCCAGCTGACTCAGAGCTGTGCAGGAGCACCAGGAGGAAGCAGTGATGGATGTTGTGGGCTAATCCCTGCTGTGGGGGACATAGGACCCATCTGCTGACCTGACCTGTCGTCTAGAGAAATTTGCTGCTTGCCAAGGCCTGGATCTGAGATGTGGAGAGACTGCTGAAGTTTGTCCAACCCTCTGACTATTATCTCCTGTTGTTCTTCCACAAAGGCACTAATGATAGTCTAACATGACTACAGAGCTGTGGGGATGATAGTCAGGGGTATGGGGGTCCTGGTGGTGTTCTCCTCAACCCTGCCAATGATGGGAAAGGGTGTGAGGAGGAGGGACTGATGCTACAAGTCAATAACTGGTTGCAGAGCTATTGTTGGCAATGGGACCCTGTTCGAGGACCTGATAGAGATGGAATCCACTTCTCTAAGGTGAGCATAGGATGGCTGACCTAATAAGAACAGCTTTAAGCTAGGAATAACTGGGGGAAGAGGAAGTTTCCAGCAGTCCTGTGGTGGAGTGACAAACAGGGTTGCAAATAATGGACCTGGGGTGATGTGAACAAAAGAAAAGACAAAAATCAACAAAACAGGTCTTAAGTGGTGTCACCTCAAACTTTTGCATGTAAAGAAGTGTCTGCGAGGCACAGTTATGGGAAAACCCCCAGACCCTTTCAGAGAAAAAGGGAGTTTCCTTCTGCATATGAGCAAACACTTTTATACTGTGGGGGTGACCAAGCACCAGAACAGGTTGTCCAGAGAGGTAGTGAAGTCTTCCTCCTTGGAGATATTCAAAAGCCAGTTGGATACAGTCATGGGTAACCAGCTCTGTGTGGTCCTGCTTGACCAGGTGGGGTTAGACCAGATGACCTCCAGAGGTCCCTTCCAACTTCAACCATTCCTTGAATTTGTAAGTCATAATATAATCAGAGTTGTGAAAGCTCTGTGTACTACTTGCAGTGTTTGAATACAAAATATTGTCTAGAGAGTTATTTCTCTATAATGAATAACCATGCGTACTTAATCAGATGGTTTCACTGTCATCTAAAGAAGAAATCATTCAGACTTATTCAACTTTCATTTAGCAAACACTCTTATATACAATGTCTGCTGACATTAAAATCAGTGGTAACGCCACCATCCACTTCAGACATGACCCTTTATATAAGTCAAGTAGAACAGGCTCATTGTCCCACCAGTATAAGTTAAAAGGAGATGAATGAAGTTGAACACCATGGGTTAATCATAAAGCAAAGCCAGGAGGACAAGGCAGCACACTGTGCTTAGCCAACTTTCCTATAGCATGGAGGATTTAGAAGCCTGCTGATCAAATTCAACCACGCTTGGGTAAGTAACAGACTCAGTGGTAACTATGTTCCTACAAGTTTTAAAAAACAAGGCGGCTCAAGAGAAGCAGGTGGCATATTCACAGATTCACACCAACAACTTCTAAGCCCCTCAGCTAATTTCTATGATCAAATGCAATCAGCTGTGCATCCACAACAAAACAGTCCTAGAAATGATGGTCATAAGGGATGAGATTAAAAAAATGCAAAGACAGATGCAAAGATTACAAACAAACGTTAGCGTGAGTCAGTTACCAAGTCACTCATCTGAGTGATGCAAATCTGCTCCAAAATCGGGCTTCATTAGTCTACTGCTCACAAATTACTTGTTTACAAATATTTTGGGGGGGGGTCTTATGGTAAACAAGATCATGAGCTTAATTAAATTTGATATTTACATTCATGTTTTATCTGAGTGATTGCAATGAGCCTTTTGCTTTTACTGATCATAAAGCATTTTATTACTGTAACTTTTAGTAATGTGATATGGAGCCATCGTATTTACTGAGTGAGAAACTATTAAATAACCGTTAATAGAAACCTGGCATTACAAAGGGCTGCTCTTGCTTTTGCAGACGCTCAGTCCTGTGAGGACCTAGGCATGAATTACCACGGGGTTTGCATGTACCTGAATACACATATGAAAAGTGTGAGTCTGGGTGAACATTTTAATTCGAATCAGCAGCCGGTTCATGCATTCAGTCTCCAGATCAGCCCCATTTATTTGCTTTCACTCTAATGTAGAGTTGCTACAGTGCATATAAACTAAAATAGTTGTGCTATAAGAGTGCACCTAATGCACTCCAACCTCCTATGGGCATTCAGTAAGTGGAAACAGGCTGGAGCTAGTCCAAAATAGCCTCTGCACCCTGAACCTTATAGGGTGAACAGCAGGTCTTTGGTATCCAGTGCTTCATTCTTCAGATCTGCTCCTATTGCATCGCACTGCTTGATAATGCAAGTATAACATTAGTGACTGCAAGACTGGGATCTAAAATGAGACTTAACTTTGCAAATAGGGCCTGAAAAAGATTATTTACCGTGTATATGCCACCAGTCTCTATATAAATGGACTGTAAGTTGTGCATAGAGCAAGTGATCTGGCTTTCTCTCTAGAAATGAGTTTTACACTTGCTGCTTACACATAAGAACACTCAACTCCTAAAGATTCCTCATCATCCAAAAGTTTTGATTTTGGAAAGTGCGCTCTCTTTGTCACGCACACCCACAAACACATGCATGTTCACATAAACACATTCAAATATTTATATAAGATGACATTTAAAGAGACATTATTATTGTTGACTAGATCTTCTGCTTCAGTTTTTAAATAGTTCCTTACACCATATACATCATGTTTATGTAATCACTTTTCTAATAATAGAGTTGGTTTCTTTTCTCCTTCAAAACAAGCAAACAGAAGAAATTTTTCTTCTTTTGTTAATGCCAGGTTAAAACAGTAATGGCAGCATCACCATTCTGTAACACAATTTAGCTACACGCAACAGAAACTCCTTCCTAAGGAGGACTTTTTTCTGCCCCTTCAAGCACAGAATCATTTTGTTACCAATCCACCAAGACCACTATTTTGATATTAACAAGCCTAAAACCCATTACCTGGCTAGAAAACTAAGAGAACATCAAACCCTGTAACAATCTCAGAAATTTTTTCCATTGCACAATTTGATTATCTCATCTCAGAATCTGGAAGGAAAGGTATCTGAGTGTTTTCATGAAAATCTTGATAAAAAGTGCCCTCATTGCCACCTTGTTCAAACTAATTGGCATAGTAGGCTGTGTGAGTGTTTTACTCCTACTTCCAGCCTGCTGCTGGAAGCTCATTAACTCTAGTTAAAGGTGGCTCCTGGGGAAAAAAAAAAAAAAAAAGTAAAATTTTAAAGCATCATGTTTTTCAGTTCTATTCCTGCTAGAAACACTAGGTAGAGCACACACAATTGTTCTGTCATGGTTGTCATGTCATTGTAGCTCCCCTGAAACCACCAGTGTAAAGTTCTGAATGAACTACAACTTCATTGGCAAGATCTTGGGGACTTGCAGGTGCTTGCAACCCCAGGACCACTGCTCTCCCCACTACCCAGCACAGCCTCATCACCTGAACGTGTACCAGGAGAGAGGCGGTGCAACACCTCTGCCACCTCCATGTCATGGTAGGAGCTATCAAATGTCCCAGGATGGTGGCACTGCTCTCCAAGCCATACAGGTACAGCCTGCATATACATAGTACATGGAGAGGGACAAAGCGATAAGCCTTTACCCAACCCTCCTCTTCCTTCCCCCATGCTCTCCATAAATTCCTAACTGATAGTTATTTAGATAGTAAAGGGGTGCAGAGCTGTTATTGCACTTTTTGTTGAAATTTTGCTGGTTTGTAAATGAAAATGTAACTTTTTTAAGGAAATTTTTTTCATTTATATTGTCCAGGTTTGTATTTAAAAACACTTCTTTTGCTGAAAGCCAAAATGCCCAAAGTTTTCTATTCTCAACAACAAAAGCAGGGAAAAGTCTACTTTTTGTCTCAGTGATGTTGGCTTTTGCTGGAAAAAACCTGCAGCAGTTTTGAAAGCAATGTTAAGCGTATGCACATAGTCTTGAACTGGCACAGTTTTTGGTTAACTCTGGTGGGATTTTCAGTTAAAAGGAGAATCCAGCCTACCTTCAGGCATTAGCAGCAGATGAGGGAAATATCCAGTCAAAAAGCAAATCAGATGACAAGGGAGTCACCAGAGCTAAAGACATCCCTAACGCTTCAATTCAGTAACGCTTCTCAGAAATCACTGATCTGGTACCTAACAGGATCTTAACTGCAGGAGCCAGATAAGCTCAATATTATCATAGAATCACAGAATATCATGTTGGAAGGGACCTCAAGGATCATCTGGTCCAAACTATCTTGGCAAAAGCACGGTCTAGACAAGGTGGCCCAGCACCCTGTCCAGACGAATCTTAATAGTGTCCAGTGTTGGGAAATCCACCACTTCCCTGGGGAGATTATTCCAGTGGCTGATTGTTCTCATTGTGAAAAGTTTTCCTCCTGTGTCCAATTAAAATCTCCCCAGGAGTAACTTGCACCCATTACCCCTCATCATTCCCATGTGACTCCTTGTAAAAAGGGAGTCTCCAACTTCTTTGTAGTCACCTTTTAAATACTGAAGGAGTGATAAGGTCTCCCCTAAGCCTTCTCTTCTCAACACCGAACAAACCCAACTCTCTCAGCTTTTCCTCACATGACAGGCTTCCCAGTCCCTTGTCCATCTTTGTGGCCCTCCTCTGGACCCTCGCCAGCCTGTTCACATCTTTTTTGTATAGCAGAGACGAAAACTGAACACAGTATTCCAGGTGTGGCCTGAAAAGTGCTGAGTGGGATAATGACTTCTTTATCTCTGCTGCTGATGCCCTTGTTGATGCAACCCACCAGCCTGTTGGTTTCCTTTGCTGCTGCAGTACACTGTTCACTCATGTTGAGCTTGTCCACCAAGACCTCCAGGTCCCTTTTCACAGAGCTGCTCTCTGGATGGGTAGATCCCAGTCTGGGCTGCACTCCTGTGCTTCACTCATGTCAATTTGTACATTAGCTTACGATTAAGTGAGGTCTCAAGTTCTATGGAATCTTTTTTGCATTCAGCACCTGGAACTATTGGTTTGTATAGCCAAACAGCTTCTCTGCCAACTCCAACCACTAAAGCAAACTTCGGGATTAGTTGGCAGAGACCAATGTGAAGTTACAACAGAAGCAAGTACCACACAGAAAAAATACTATTGCCTTTGGGATAAATAATTTATTTTGTTGTAAACCTGATTTCTTTTGTTATCATTTAGAAAAATTGATAGAGCACAAAGTTCTAGTACCTCCAGCCCTGGATTATTTTTTTCTTGTAACCCATGATGTTTTAATGGTAATTAGTTCTGCCCCTTCACAGGAAGTGCTATGTGGGGATTACTTTCAATCTAAAAAAATATTAGCAACACATAAATTATACATCTGGTGCCCTGTGAAAAGGAGTCTCAGGAGAAAAGCTTAGCAACCAAGATTTCTCTTGCACACCTGCCTGTGAGCTGCTCCTGTTATTAAGCAGGAGTGCCATTTAACAGGTTTGACTAGCAGAAAGAGCTAGAAGTTATCCATCGCTCAATGTCAAATCAATGTCCATCAGTCAATGATGGTATCATTGGCAGTATGGCACCTTCATATTGACTGTGAAAGGAGTGGATTCAAAACTGAAAGGCCTTGACTGATTGTTAATGACAAGGCAAAGACAGGGGTGTTAACGGTGCATCCTGGACATAGCCCAAGTAAGGCAAGGGCAAGGTACCTGGTGAATTCTCTTCCATGGTTTTAATAGGTCACAGAACTTTTTGTTCTTGCCTTTCTGCTCTCTGTTGTGCTGTATACAATTCAGCTGCAGGTGGACTTGACTCTAGCAGCATCAGGGTTTCAGAGAAGTATGAGGAAGGGCATGTAGTGCCTGTGAAACCTAAGACTGAAACCTAAGCTTTCCAATAACTGATTTCTCAGAGAAAATGCAGAAGTTTTTACCCATCTTGACTTCTGTAAGCACTACAATTTAAATTTATGAAGGTAGGGGTTAACACAGGAACCTACCCTTGTAGGTAAGGACATAGCAAGAGTAGAAATAGTTATAGTGAGAAGAACTATGAGAGTGGAGGAAGGCATCCCACAAAAGCATAGTTCATCAGCAATGGATCCATGCCATCAGTAATAAAGGATGAAAAGAGGAGACACTGACAATGAAAAGATGGAGGACACTGTCAGCAAGAACTGGACAACCTTGAGAACTAGTTAAAAGGTTAAATTATCACACAAGGTAGAAAAATAATGCACAGGAAGATGCATTAGTAATGAGTTATAAGCAGTTGTAAAAGCAGATGCCACCAAAGAAGTCATGGTGGCCACAAAAAAATGAAAAGCAGTCATAGGATACATTAACTGAAGTATTTCCAGTGGAGATGGGCAAATACTAACAGTATTGTATGTCCCATCAGAAAGATGTAATTTGGAGTAATATGTACTCTACTGGTAATCCAGTCCCAGGTCAATTAATTCAGACTGAAGATGACAAAGAGAATGTGAAGCCTGTTTTATGAGAGAAGCCTGGGAGAGTTTGGTTTGTGTGTCTTCCCAGATGAAAGCTGAGATGGATAGGGTTGCTTTCTACAGACATACCCAGGAAATAAGTCCCAGAAGAGCTATTTAAACCATAGGGAAAAGATGGCAACAGAACAAAAGGGTATAAACAGGTCATGAATAAATTTAAGCTATAAATTAGAAGTTTTCTAACAAATGGAAAGTAGAAATTCTAGAACAGTCTTGCAACAGGAGTAACAGCAGTAAAACATTAATTGATTTTAAAATATGAGAATATTTTTCTAACCAGGAAGATATGTCATGGCTGCCTGCAATAACTGAGGTCAATGGTCAGGAACTCCTGCACTGCCTTCCTGTCCTGTGTTCTCGTGAATCCTCAGTAGTAATATCTATGTAATTTGTACTGTGGCTGGGGATGCATCAAAAGGCTATGTTCTCCAGGCTGTGTAAACTGCTGATGAAAAATAGGAAGCTATAGAGGCTCTTCTGTGACTTCCCATTTCCCTGATGCTGGTGCTAAGATCCAAAAATGGTCCTCCCTCAAAATTCATGCTTCAAACAAAAAGTGTGCCAGGGAAAAACTCATAAAATCACACGATCATACGACAATTCAGGCTGAAAGGGACCTTAGGGGGTTCCTAGTCCAACTTTAACTTAAACTAGGGTTTGCTTTGAGATCAGACCAGGCTGTCAGGACTTTATCCATTTGGGTCTTGAAAACCTCCAAGCACAGAGGCTGTACGTCATCTCTAGACAACTTGCTCCACTACTTGACTGCCCTCACAGGGAAAAAGTTTCTCCCTTACAACCCATGTGAAACTCTTCCTCTGTTTCAGCTTTCAGCTGTTGTCTCTCATCTTCCTGCTCTGAAAACCTTGTCTCCATCTTTTCAAAAACTTCTCCATAGGTACCAAGGGACTTCTGTTAGCTCCCCGCAAAGCCTTCACTTCTTCAAGGTGAGCTAGACCATCTCCCTCAGCTTGTCCTCATGACATGTGCTCCAACTCCCAACCATCTTGATGGTCTTTCTGTCATTTTGTTATTATAAGGTGTCATGACAACATGGACATGACAGCCACTTCCTAAAAGTAACCATTATGCAGAAGGCCAAGAGGAGAAACTCTAAACTGCATCTTACACCAGCCAAATATTTCTCATGCACAAAAGAGGGAAGGACCAACTGCATGTCCTGTTCTTCCTAGGATTGCCCTGTGACTCATATTCCCAGTATCCAGGCGGCCTTCCTCAAAATCCAGCATTTCAACATTAGCCTGCATTACAAGAAAAGCTAAGTTATTGTGGTTGCACAGCTCTAATCACATGGATTTTCCTGCAAAACAAACAGCAAGTACAGAATTGCAACTGAAGGCTTAGAGCAGAGAACAAGCTGAGGAGACAAACATGGGACTTGGAGGAGGTGCACAATTTAAGCATTCCTCTGTTAAGGTCCTAATCACCCAATTCTGTTTCCCTTGAAAATAAAAACTCCGACTGAATTCAAGAGAAACTAAAATCACATTTGTAGATCAAATCAAGTAATCCAAAATGCCTGTATGTTTGGAGTCATCTGTAATCACATGGCTAGAGGCGCCACTGCCTTTAAGCAGAAGACACAAACCAACAAGGCTTTAAAAGTATATAACAGGGAACCTGCAAAATAAAAACATATAGGTTTTCCTTACTTCTGAAACAAGCTCTAATAAACCTCCACATCCACTTAAATACATAAGATAGAAGAAGAAACAAATGAGTCAAAACACCTCATGTCACAGCAGGTGCTGACTACCCCGTCCTGCCTCAGTTCCGTTCATCTGGGTTCAGCGGCTTCTTCTGGTTTAACTATTTCAGCTGTTCCTCTACCGTCACCTGTTACAGCTACAAAAATACTGCAAGCCTTGAAGCACAGTGTGAAACATTAGTGCTAGTTTACAGGGACTGTGACTGGTAACTTGGAATCCAGAAGTGAGACCAGCTCAAGCTGTTCCCGTTCTCCCCTCTCCGACGGCTACAGCTGCTTCTGCCTGGGATAGCAAGGCCTCTGTGAACATTATTACAGCTGCAGCGCAGGCATTGCCATCTGCACAGCCACAGGTGGCTGCACAATTAGCCAGGCACATTTCCAGCGTTATACAGAGACATCTACCCACTACCTCCTTCTCTAATGTACATATGTTCACTGCTACAATAAACTAGAAACAAATCTGTTTCCTAGCTAAATATGTCAGTTTACTTGCATCCATCTCATCATGCAAATACTTGTAGGATATTACTGATGGTGATGCCTCACAAATCCTGAATTACAGACCAGTATTATTTCAGCACCGTCCTTGCTTCTAAACGTTGAAGTCTACAAAGTGTTTCTGTTAATACTCCTTATTAGCAGTGGTTTGCAAAGGAAAGATAAGAAAACTGACATTAAAAAGTTGAAATATTTAGCCAACATGCAAAATGATCCACAGGGCTTTTCTATCCTGAAGTTCAATGCAGTCACTTTCATTAGTTGTATCTTGAGTTGCCACAAATGTTAAACTCAGGAGACAAGGAATAGTTACTTCATAACAGCAAAATTTCCTGCCTTCCAAACATTCCTGACATCTGATCCCACTTCAGATAAGAACAGATAAAAGGCAGAGAGTGAAAACAAACTTTGCTGTTTATCCTATTTTTTTCCTCTGAGTCTCCTTCAAATCATAAAAGATTAAATTAACTTACAGGATGCTAGAGTCATTAGAAATCACAAATTGTCTTGGAATGGCATTGTATCTGAAGGAATAGAATTGATTGTCAGGACTAAAACACCGATGGTCTCAAGTAGGTCATGTTCTGCATACAGAGATTTAGCGTGAACTATGTTTTCAGACAGGATAAAACAAAAACAAATGGAGTGCAATATAATCATGTAACAGAGGATGCTACAGACAGGCTCTAAAGCTACAGGAGCGTAGTCTGTGTTGAGAAAGACATGATGTTGTATGAATTTACTTGTAGGAAATATCAAGATAACTGAAATGTTACTCACTTTAGTGGGGTTTTGGAAAAACAACCAACCAACCAAACAAACACACACAGACCAGTGGTGAGTATGTCAATGTGGAGGTTTGGAAAACTAGGTGCGATTCCATTCATCATTCTCCCCCCCCAGTCCTAAGTGACCTTGGTCTCAGTGCACCTGTTAAATCAGTCACATCATGTGGACACAGACCAAAGAGTGGGTGGAACCCCAGCCATGACCGTTTCCTCTGACTTTCCAATGGGGCATCTCAGTTTCTTCTGTCCCCAGGGACATACATCTGAGTGTTATGTGCTTGTACTTACCTTACACAGTGATAGAAATTGTAAGAATACACACATGAATGACTAGAAGTATTCCAGTCCTCTAGGAATAAGCATGCAAGCACCTGAGCACCTGAGACAGATGGATAGAAGATAAGAATCTAGCAAGCTCCATTTCCTTGGTCTGCAATGTCAAGAAGCAAATCTCCTCACAGAGATAGGGAGGAAGTTAGGAAGCTATCAGCAGCAGTCTTTGCTTTTACAATACATCCATAAATCCCTCAAACTGTGCAAAGCCTTCTGAGAAGAAAACTGATATCTCTACTGCTGCAGGAAAGAAGAATCTCTGCATGTGGGTCTCATAAGCATGATCAAACACCTCCTTCAATACTGGACGACCAAGTGCTTCAGAAGAAAACTTAATCGACTTGTAACATTATTGTTCTTGCTGTGTTCTAGGGATACTTAGCCTGAAGACATTTGTTGTTGTTCTTTAATATAAGCTGTTGCTCAAAAAACTTGTTTACTGTATACCTAAGTTGTAATCAAATGAACACTGCAAGTAAGAGAAAGGTAACTTTCAAGATCATGTGTTCAAATATTTACCATTACATTAGATAAAGCTCCCACTAACAATGCAACACTCTTCTGCTTCATTTACAGTTCTCAGTAGTCTACAGTAAAACAGCAGTATCTGACTATGCTGAGAATCTTTATGAGACCTCAGAGGTGAAAACTCAGATAATAAAGAAAAAAATCACACCTTGAAAACTCAGCTGCTAAACCAAAATCTAAACAAATCTGTTAATAGCAGCAAAAAAAAATTGTTCCAGACTCTGGGACAAACTGAGAGAGTAGTGGCTTTCATGGTGTGTTATTTAACTATGAAGGCTCTCCAGATCTCCCCTTCCTCTGCCCCATAAAAGCCACACTGTCTTCATCACTGCTTCTGCAGATAAGAAGTGACAAAGGGGAAGGAGAAGGCAAAGCTGCACTTAGCATCTGTCAGCACAAAACCATCCATCACAAACTGGAAACGTGGAAACCAGAGGAGGTGAACACTCCCAAAGGAGGAGGTGGTGCATGTCTTTTCTTTTTTCTTCTTAGAAGATGCATGCAGTATTGTGTGAACTAAATCACATAAAAGACTCCTCATCACTACAGCTTCTTCCAGGGAAATTAGTAGCCCTGGGAATGTCATTCTGCAAGCAGCATGAAAGCCAGAAATCTAAGAACAATGTCGTTCCAACCTCAGAAACATGCTGTGCTCATTGCAACAACAGGCTCCTCCAAAAATCACTGCCTGCCCACATTTACTGGTTAGTCCTGGTCAGTCCAAGAGGAATTAAGTACATGGTTAAAAGTACTGAGCATTCCCAAGTTAATACCTAAATTGATCAGATTAATGAGTCAACCAAAAGCTTAGATAACAGAGAAGGAATCCATTCTCAGTTTTCCTAAAAAAAAAAAAAAAAAAAAAAAAAAAAAAAAAAAAAAAAAAAAAAAAAAAAAAAAAAACTTTCTGGAAAAAGAACCAGACAGAGAAGGACTTGGCAAAAGATCTAAATAATGCACATACTGAGACAATTTATCTTTATTCCAGATAGGGATGGAAGGAAACGAAACAATTCTGGCTGCATCTGCTGCCACAGAATCAGCCATTCAAATAATACAGGACAGACCCACATCTTCTGCAGCGTCTGCAGGTTACATGGACACACACTGAGTTTGGAGAATAGGCATCCCTTTTCCTGAAACAAGTTCGTAAACTGCTTGACACTTGCTTCAATCTGCTGCATTTCAAGGAAGAAATGTTAATTGTTTTGTGTCAGTAGCTTTCATTAATATTTCGGGTGTCCCTGTTGGGATGGATGAAAGAGATTCTGCCAAAGAATTGAGGAATAACTACATTTTTCCCAGAGAATAATGGGAGTGAGGGATACAGAAATTAATAAGCTTCTTAGAACTCCTGGGAAAAAAATAACATCCTGGGCCAGGTGCAGAGGCTGCAAGCCCTGTCCTTCACCTAGAAAAAGGAATGAACACCAGAAGACAGGATTGTTGAACACCTTGAAAAAAAGAGAGAGACACCTCCCTCTATCACTGCTCAGCTGCCTGATAGCAAAAAAAGCATATAGCAATTTTCTCTTTTTCCCCCAATATCTTCCTGAGATTTCTTTATTTTACAAATACAGCTGCCCCAGCCGAACTCTTTTCTGCACCAAAGCTGGAACTGCAATTTGAACGAGGGCAGGGAAAGAAAAGAGTTGGGAGCTTTTACAATGTCTCGTCATGAGCACCAGATCAGATTTCCTTGGAGCAAGCTCCACGACATATAAGATGCTCCTTGTTGTAGTTGCTCCAGCACGCACTGTCACTTGTGTGAAAAAGACAACATACTGTGTGTTACCCCATACCATTCTGCTGGTGGCAAACTTACCCTGGAATTTCATCCGGAACGCTAAACGGCGGCTTTTCTCTGGAGTCTGAGTGATTCCCTGTTTCACACCCTGTGCCTCCTCCTTCTGCTGATGTTTGCCTGAACTGCGAAAACACATACAGCAATACCATGTGTACAAAGTAATTCCTCTGGCAATTTACTAGCAGCCAATCTATGACTATTCGACTAGGTACTGCCTTTGCTTAATTCTTACAACTTTCAAGTCTTGAAGCCTGGCTGGATCCACCTTCCTGGGCAAAATTTCTCTCCGGCAATAAATAAACCTCACATGGTGCTGGGACTCCGAGGGAGGGGATATGACCCCACCAGATGTCTTTGTTCATTTGGAGCTGGGTGTGATGCTCAAAGAGTGCTGGCCCAGATCAATGAGGAAGCGATACAAACAGCAGAGGGTAAAACAACTCTGTCCTCATGCTGATCGTGGCCATTTGAAGCCCCTCCCATCGGCCACCTGGGGATTCCTTTAAAACTGGGTATGAGATGCTGTCTAATCAGAATCTCCTGCGCCAGATAAGAAGTTGTAAAATAAATTGCCGAGCCAAAGAGAAAATGGCTCTTCTTGTTTCTTAGGGCAGCTCCTCTTCCTAACCCCCCTAAAAAACTTGTATGAATAAGCAAGTTTTATCAACACTACAGCTGTTGAAGCTGTTTGCTTTAAACAGGGCTTCATAAGATGGATCATCTCTAGTGCATCCTGGTGTTCAGGCCATTTTGCCAAGGGTGGGCCATGCCACAACCCCATATAATGGCACTAGCCTAAGTGAGTAAAGCCAGCTCTGGTTCACGCTTGTTCCTGCATGATTGCAAAATACCTGCTCACCTGCAACGTGATGCAACATCAGATTAAGCAGATGCTCAGTAAGAACCCTGAAATTTCTAAGTTAACGCTTTTCTTGTCTGCAATATTCTGTCAGAAGCAGTACAAATGTTCAAGGATGAAAGCTAAACTCCACTTTTCTGAATTGGATTTTATGTGTTATACACAATTGAGGCAGGGAGAAAAAAAAAAAAAAAAAAAAAAAAAAAAAAAAAAAAAAGAAGCCATCAGCAGGAAAATCTTTCTGGGACTAAATTTTACTTTTTTTTGTTAAATCTGTAAGTGAAGCCATTCACTTCTGTGAAACACTAACAACAGTCACTTTGCACCAGTTCATTAATAGATTGAAATCCCCATGAAATGAAGAATATGAAAAAAAAACTTATTTACCAGTGTATTCAACAAAGGGTGTCTAACATTAACATAAAGCTCTGTTTCATGATTAAATCATAGCTAAGTGTGAACTGAAAGTGACTGCAGTGAAGCTCCATCACAGCCACAGGGTTTAGGCAACTCATCCTGTGTTCCTCAGCAGAAGACTACGCAACTGGAGGCTTAGTGGCTGCCACAAAATATAGGCTTGAAACAGGTATGAATGGCTGACAAGCCATGGCCTGTGAAATGCAAGGGGTCATGCTAGATAATTAGAAATGACTCTGTAGTATGGAAATGCATTAATTTATGATAACATTACTCTTAGATTAGCCACAAACCCCATCAGGTCATAGGATAAGCTGAATAAATTTGACAAGTAACCAAGAATATATGATTATTGGGTAAGATTCACAGTTGTTAGAAATGAACCAAAGATGTTCATACATGGTAATTGAAGAACTGGCTTTATGACACCAGATAATTAAAGCATTATCCATTTATCCTTTATGACCAGTACATTACAGTTTATTTTTCAAATGCTTCAAGCTATTATATATGATGAGGAATTAATAATAAAAAAGAAGTAAATCAGTAAAAAATTCTACTGAGCCAAGTCTCATATATATAATTGATGTTCATTTCATTACCAGGGGCCAAGTGTTGCTTGTTTCACTGACATGAGTAGCCCCACTGATAGAGTGCAAGTACATCAGCAAAGTAGGGTACAGTCTCCAATGCTTATGTGGTCTCACAAGCTTGAACAATATTGTACTAATTTTAATACAAGATAAATTCTCAGGGACTGAAAAATATTGTTGTGACTCTGCTACTTGATAGAACTAAAAAATTAAACATGGTCCAGTATTTTGAGTTGCAGGGACTTTAAAGCAATAGCCATTACTAGAAACCCTTACCAACACTTCTTAAAGAGTCTGTTAAAAACGCTTGGAGCATAAAGTATTCACAGATAATTCCCATTTTTCTTTGGCTGAAGAGAAGCCTTGTAAAGTAAGACCATTTCTGGAAGCTTTTAAATGACACTAAAGATTGTAACAAGTGTCTTTTTACAGAGAAGCATAAAGGTCTGGAGTCGTTGCTCTTGTTAAAATCTGATCCAGTTTCCTTGAAGATAAACCAAGACAAACTACATAAAAGCAGGGAAAAAAAATAAAGATCAATGCTACGTCTATCTGAGATAATGGCTTTTTCTTTTACCTCACTTTTTTTAAATAAGTTTGAGCACAGCTCTCGGTTTTACAAGCCAATCTGAGACTTGGCAGAATTGTTGCAGTATCAAACTCGATAAAGTGTTACTTGTCTAGGCTCAGAGATTTGGTCCTGGCTGGCAGATTCAGGCTTAAAAACAAAAATAGAAGGAATGAGCAGGGAAGATGAAACAACTACATGAGCAAAAAGGTAACAAGGGGAAAATAAAATCCTGTGTTCTGGATGATATATGTTAACAGAAGTTTAAAATCTGTGAACACAACATATAAGGTTCAAAGAGAGCATGGTGGTGAACACCAGAGCTGTGCGATCCCCACTGCTGTACAGAAATTTCCCAAGGGAACATATTAACTCTGTACTGAAAAGGAGAACTGAAATTAAATCAACTGTCCAGGGTCACACCACAGAGACATCCTTCTTCTCTAAATTAAGTGAAGAGTATGAGATTATGAGTTACTTCATCCATCTGTAACTTGCAATAGCCTGTATTTCAAACCATGTGTCCCAGATCAGTGGAAAGCTAGCCTGAAGGACGATCCATGTATCTTATGGAACCATTCTAAAAAATTTAATAATTACCTTTTCCCAAGGGTGTTCTCTGAAGCTGCAAATAGCAGTGACTGAAAGAAATTGTAAAGTGTTTGGACTTGCAGGCACCTTCCAAAAATATCACAGGCTGTGTTTTTATGTCTGATTAAGAAAAAAAATCATTTCTTGATTTTCATAGTAGAATGCAAATGCACTATTCAAATAGGGAAGGGAAAGAAAGGGAAAGCAGAAAGAAAAGGGAAGCAGAAAAGCAAGGATCTTAGACATGTTCTGCAGGTAAGCAAACTGAGGAAAACTTCATTTTCAGTGCTGGTTTTTATTCCTTGTCTCTTACACTACCTGACTAAAATCAACCCAATTTCAGAAATTCAGAGTTCTCACCATTATCCCTAAATTTCAGTGGTAGCTTTCCAAGATTAAGATCTCATTTAAAAAAAGAAAAATCAAAGCCTAATTCTGTTGTATCTGCACATGGTGTGGCTGCTCTCAATGTCAGGAACCCAGCTCAGCCAGCTCTTTAATAGGCAGAGTTTTGCACTGTTAGTCAAAGATTCATATTTATGCTGAACTCCATAACCATATCCCCAGAATGCTTGGTGGTATGCTGAGTTAGAAAAGAAATAGATGCTTTTCCTGCTGAGTACAGAAGTAAATCAAAAATAAGCAATAAAATGAAAGCTTTATTGCTGTCTAGCAAAGCTATTTCGTATTAAGAATTTAGTATATAAAACTGTAGTCATGTTGTGCAAAATGTTTGGTATACTTTGATAAGAAGCCAGTGGTAATGGCTTTCTTAAACAATTTAATTTATTTTATACTGATTGCAAGACCTAACAAAAGCAGAAATTCTTGGCTTTGCATGTGTAAAAGAAAACATAATGAAAAGCTGCAAAAGGCCCTGTGAGTTTGCCAGTATCTGAGCACGCACAAAGTATCCAGCAACAGCAAAGAGTCTAAGTAGAGTGAGGGAACTATAAGCAAGCAGAGTGTGAATACCAACAACACTGAAACTTGGCTAAACTTTATATGTGCACAGGGGCAACTGTCATCTGCAGAGCTCTTTCAAGACTTTTAAGAAAACGTTTTGCCTTGCTGATGTGTTATGCTCTATCATGATAAACAACAAATGAACTTACACAGTGATGAGTCTATCTGATCTCTCCACCTTTTCTAAAAGGCAATAAGCTACAAGTGTCAGACAAAGAGCTCAAAGGATGCCATCTCAGTAGTTACACAGTCACCAGACAAGAAGAAGAAAAAGAACTAAGAATCGAAGAAGGAAGGAATTTGTGCCTTAAAGGTCTCATATCCCAAGGCCTTACTTCTGCAAAAATTCATGTAAAAAGAATTCTTTGGGTTGTTTGTTTGGGGTTTTTTTAAATAGCACCATTAGCTTGTATGTGCAGAACTTGATGTCAGGTATTTGGAGAGAGTTTTCCACTTCAAATCTCACTCTCTCCCTCCAGCAGATAACAGCTGGACACTGCCACCCACACAGAGGTTGCTCTATCCAACTGCAGATCCAAGGATGCAGGTGACCCCGGCTCTGGTTCACTTGTTATTTATACAGTCATAAATCAGGAGTAAATGAACAGAAGCACTGGTGAACACAGGAGGGAGTCAAATCACACCCTAATTTAGCATCAGTCTCTGGTGGTCATGATTCCTTTAGAACTTTCCATTTTATTTGTTATATTTATATCTGTCTTTTGGGCATCTGCAAAGACAGTAGCTTTTTAGAAGAGCAGGGAGTAATCCGAAGTAGCAGGGGAATTTTGCCTTCATGGTTTGAGGGATATAGCATTTAGAAAACCACCATTATTCCTTAGGATCATAAACACAACACCCAGAGCCGTTTAGGAATGTGAAACACCCTTTTGTAGATCTGTCCTTCACTGACAGAGTGCAGTCACTCAAACCTTCAGACCTACCTAGCAGTAAATGCCTCAGTCCCCTCATGAGCCCATGGACTAAACCACCTAAATTTTGATGTCATGATGTTTTCAGAGATTTAACTCAAGCCTATACTCCTTGCCTCACTTTCCTACAGGCCCAGTCTCCCAGTTACCTTCAAAGTAGACCTACCTCTTGGAAACATGTTCCACAGAAAGCCTACTACATTTTCCCTAACAGCTTAGAGCCCTGAACTATAGCAATGAGAGACTTGTAAATAAGTCTTTGCTATGCCCAGGTTGGAAAAAAACATTGGACCCAAAGGGGTCTCTTATCACTAGTCTATTAAGCACTTCCAGGCAAGGATTTCTAAAGCTCTGCTGAAGCTATTACACTCCACAAGAAAATTATTCTCTGGGTCAGAGAGGAAGGAAAAGTAAACGGCTGGGGAAGGATGATTCAAGACCATGCTCCAAGGGATAATGAATTCTTTACGAGAAGTAAAATAGCTTCAGCAAGCAAGATTTGTCATGAGAGCCTCAGTAGCATTCCTCCACCAACAGCAGCAAGACCCAGGGTTGAGTTTGTGAACACAGATTGAAACCCAAGTCTCTTAAAACCCATCAGACCTGTACAGCCAAACACTTACCTGTCCACCCTCTAAAGACCATGGGTTGTTTGTTCCCAGTATCTTTAGATGTAAAGATTAATCTAATAACAACTATTAAATCAGGTTATGGAAGACCACAAAGGAGAGAAACAAATGGGACAGTTGATCAGAAAGTCCGAAGGGGCCATGGCTGGGTGGTTCTGGATACTCCTAATGGGACGTTAAAGACCAATGGGATTTTAAAGACCGATTTGTAGCTGCAGGAGCTTTGAGGCTTTCAACAATGCCAAAGCACTCAATTTAGGTACTTAAAGTGACTTTTAAGCTTCTAACCCCATTTATGATTCTAATCTGAAGAAATTTCTCTGAGATCCTGTACCTCCTGCACCTCCCAGGCTTTTTTCCTTTATTTCCCAACCAGAAGCGACCTGTTAGAACAAATGGACCAAAGATCTGACACTATGGGCCCATTCCAAATGAAAATACTTTACAAATTGAGAATATGCTTATTCAGATGACTTATTGGACTATACCTAGACTTTATTTGATTGTTAAATGCTAATGAAGATCATTGCAGCACTCATTTAGAAATAAAATTTTTATAGCGTTTGAAGATTGTTTGTAATCGCGGGACTAAATGGGTTGATCTTTTCTCCAACAGTTCAGCTATCAATTCAACAGAGGCAAGAAACAGACTAAAGTGAATCAACGGCTACCCCTTAGCACAACAGATGGGGATATGTCTCGGTGTGTCAGAACATCCAAGCCCCACTTCTCTCTCCTCAAGCAGAAGCTTATCCAGTTGTTGTTAAATCTGTGTACAAAGCTGCCAAAGAGCTTTGGCTCCCCCTCCCTCTCTTTCACTCTCACGGGTGTGGGATTAGCAGCATAGCTGCACAGTGACTTCTGCTTCCACCCTCCATGGAGAAAAATCTTTTAAAATGCTGTATCTCTGCTCCTCCCCTCTTGTGGAAGAAGTCGTACCAGCTGCATACCCTGATGTCCCCTTGCTTACACCCCAGCATCTAAAAGAAAGGGCAACAGGTGCAGGTCTAATTAACTGGCTGACAACATGCCTATTTCTCTCTAAAGAAAATGTGAACAGCAAAACTGCTTTAAATAGAACTTTAGAGCAGAAATCCTTCAAGTTAACCGTAGAGCATTTAAATCAAAATTCAGCAAGGTTCAGGAGGGAGACAAAATCCAAGACATAGGCACAGGTTCTCTGAGGTCAACAGGTCTCTTAAGGACTTCAGGCTGTGATCACCTACTGCACTGGGATCGATAATGGCTAAGTACAGCTCATGCCTACAGGAGTTATCCATTTCCACTCAACAGAGGGTCTGAGCTCTAAGCAGCAAGTCAGGGTACAAGTAGGCAACAAAGAGACTAAGGTCTTGCTCCAAAGAAGAGGCCTGAGGAAGTGTCAGAATTTTTGCTTTAAAATAAGTGGCCTAGGTCTTACTACCCTGCTAGGAAATACCTGCACTTTAGGGACTGCCCCAAGCACCACTTGGACATGCTCAGACTTCTAGCATAGGCTGTGGAGGGAGTTAGGGACTACCACAAAGAAACACAATCCTTAGATGTTGAGCAGAGAGCCAGCTCAGTGCACCTCAGAGACAACACTAGGTACAAGGCACAACAGGTCTTTTTCTCAAGCATCCCCATGCTTCAGCCCCCACCAAAGCTGGCAGTAGGTGCCTAGCAGTTACTCATGAAAGTATTTATTTTTCCTAAGACCCTACCATCAATGGTGGTACAGGTGGTCACTATTTTGCTACAAGCCATCATGTAGGATCTCTTGCTCAGCTAGCAGGAGACAAGGGTTCATTTTTTGGTTCTTCTGCCTCCTCTGAAGAAGCTCTTCTTTGCATGGCAGATACACAGATGATTCATTAGACCACTCAGAGAGAGAAAGAGACAACATGTGTTCAGTGAAGCCAGAGCAGTTACTTTCTGAAGGGAACCTGGCTCCAGATCCTTGCTCTAAGGATCATGCATTAATATCACTGGAAAAAATACAAGAACAGCCTCTGTAGCAGGGACTGGAATCAAGATATGCCTATTCCTGTTAAATATGTCCAACTATTAACATTCATGTTGTCCTAGTTCCTGTACCTTGGCCTTGGCCAGATTCATATTCATGGCATCTCAATCTGGTCCCTGTAACTGCATTTTTTAGGCACTGTCCTCTCTCATGGCAAATGTGGAGTTTAATTACCTCAGGGACTTACCCTGACAGATAAGAGTTCTCTGACTTGTCTGGTAGCAAACAAAATCAGGGGTGGTGTTAACCCTACTATATGACTGTCTATGTTCTGTGAGGGGCAATTTCTGAGAATATACTTTCCAGGTGCAGTCCTCCAGCTAACACTGAGAAATAAGAAAAGAGTTAATGTCTTCCCATTGCACTAAGATCAGAGATAAATAATGAACTCTTCAGCTCTGACAAGACCAAAACATTCCTGGACAAGATCCATCTAATTTTAAGATGGATGGTTGGCTGGTTGGTTGGTTGGATAGCTTAGATACATAGATAGATACCTAGATACATAGATAGATCCATCATAAGGATGGAGCCTATTGAGTTAGCCTTCGAGTAAGAAGCTGAAGTTGAGGATGACCTTTTCAGACTAAGGCCTTCCAGGCCCACCCAACTGCATGACATTGGGGTAGCTCACTTGTCTAGTATGACACCAGGGGTTTGGGAGAGGAAAAAATCTAAACATCATACTCCAGACAAATCACCTGATGACTGAACCAACCTTCCTCCTCTGGGGCAGATCCAAATCCATAATCTTCTGGGTCACAGCCTGAACTGTAGTTCTCTGGTTTCCATGCACAAATAGAAGATGTTAGAGAGAGAAATCAACCTTCAGTGGGGTGGATTTTTTTTTTTGCCTTACTATAGCCCTGGCAGTAAATAACTCACCAGCCACCCTGTTGACAAACTGCAGCTCCCCAGGCATTCTTGGAACTGTTACATTGACAAATCTGATAGGGTCTTCAATCCACTTCAAAAAAGAGCATTTCTTTCACCTCAGTTCATTCTGTTATCAGAAGACATTAACAAATGCTGCAGTCCACAGTCCACCTTCAGGCTAAACAGAAAAAAAAACAGCTGTCCTGGTTTTAGAGAAAATGTTTTGCTGCTCTAATTCTGCGGTTTACCTCCTCCTCTTTATTAATTGATAGCAAAGTAGGGGGTATCTCCTCTGCCTTCTATATCTATGCAGAAAAAGAGAGTGAGTTGAGGAGGCAATGAATCTCACCTTGTCCCATAAAACCAAAACATCTTGAATCTCTTCCTAAAATAAAAGTAGAAGGTACATCTTCTCATTAGGGCACTATCACTACTGTTAGCAGTGGTGTTTTTCTTCAGAGTCACCTTGGCCACCTCTTTAGAGAAAACTTCCAGTCCTCTCTCTGCTCTCCCTGTTTCTGACGTCAAGCTACAAGGAACTAGCTGAGTTTAAGAGCACCAGCTGGTTCATTTTTTTCCCTGTGGCCCTTAACAGTTCCTGTGAAGTTGAGTTCTCACTGTTAAAAGAGCCTTAATTGCCAGCCTACATTGGCAATCTCATTGTGGTACCACCACAGCAGGTACTGGACCAATTACAGAATCACAGAATCGTCTAGGTTGGAAAAGACCTTGAAGATCATCCAGTACAACCATCAACCCAACATTAACAGTTCCCAACTACACCAGATCCCTCAGCACTATGTCAACATGACTCAAACCCCTCCAGGGATGGGGACTCCACCACCTCCCTGGGCAGCCCATTCCAACACCCAAAAACCCCTTCTGGAAAGAAATGCTTCCTAATATCCAGTCTAAACCTTTCCTGGTGCAACTTGAGGCCATTCCCTCTTGTCCTATCGCTTATTATTTGGTTAAAGAGACTCATCCCCAGGTCTCTGCACCCTCCTGTCAGGGAGCTGTAGAGGGCGATGAGGTCTCCCCTCAGCCTCCTCTTCTCCAGACTAAACCCCCCCAGTTCCCTCAGCCGCTCCCCGTACGACCTGTGCTCCAGACCCTGCCCCAGCTCCGTTGCCCTTCTCTGGACACGCTCGAGTCATTCAATGTCCTTTTTGGAGTGAGGGGCCCAAAACTGAACACAGGAATCGAGGGGCGGCCTCACCAGTGCCGAGTCCAGGGGCTCAGATCCCTTCCCTGTCCCTGCTGGCCACGCTAGTGCTGACACAAGCCAGGATGCCATTGGCCTTCTTGGCCCCCTGGGCACACTGCTGGCTCCTGTTCAGCCGGCTGTCAATCACCCCCCAGGTCCCTCTCTGACTGGCAGCTCTCCAGCCACTCCTCCCCAAGCCTGTAGCGCTGCTGGGGGTTGTTGTGGCCCAAGGGCAGCCCCCGGCATTTGCCCTCAGTGAAACTCCCCCAGTTGGGCTCAGCCCATGGCTCCAGCCTGTCCAGGTCTCTCTGCAGAGCCTCCCCACCCTCGAGCAGATCAACACTCCCACCCAACTGGGTGTCATCTGCAAACTGACTCAGGGTGCCCTCGATCCCCTTGTCCAGATCATCAATAAAGATGTTAAACAGGAGTGGCCCCAACACTGAGCCCTGGGGGACACCACTCATGTCCAGACTCGTGACTATAGACTTTCACATAGGATTCGAGTCAGTTTATCTTTTTTAAAACATCTTTGTGTTGTTGCAAATCTTCAAATTACAAATAAGAAAAACACAATTCCACGATTCACATTCAGTCTGAAATCTCTGACTTATCTACAGATTAATTCACCAAAGGCCAAATTTCATGCTGGGGGAGCCTGTTTCTCTTTCCACTTTGCTTGCATAAATTCCAGATCATATGAATTCAGTTTAAGTTGTCTTTATGCTAGAGACTGGCATCATTCCCACTTTCTCCAAGTTTGTGCAAAACTGGAAGGAGGATTGGACCTGTGTGAGATCCCATGCAATGCTGAATAAGCATATTCTCTCTGGCATGGTCTGAAAAAATATTTTCAGTGACAACCCTGCCAGAACTTTTGGAAATAATGTGAGAAAGGGTCAATTCTCCTTTCAGCCCAACTCCAATGTAACTTGAAAGGAACCACATAGCCCTCTGAAAACATCACCCAGTTTGTTGTAAATCCCAGAGATGCATATTTAAAATAACAAGGCATGAAAGACTACTTTTGGGTTTTTTCCATACTTCAAATTTTCCATGATCTCTTCCCACATATTTTCTCTGTAAAAGGTGCAAGGTGCTGAGTTTCTTATTTGCAGTCATTAAGAAATAAAAAGCCATGAAAAAGGTTAGCTGGGCTACCAGGAAAATACAGGATATTGGTCCTAGTAGTAGACATTCTCTGGTATGAACAGTGCTCCTTTCTTGCTCGCATGGATGTTAGAAAGTCCAGTGAAGGTCAGCTTTCTCACAAACTCATATTTAACAGGGCCAATTTCAATAACAACAATGAAGTTGTGTTGGTAGAACTTGGAGCAGAAATAAAAAATCATCTTTGCCTTTTATTAATGGTTAATCGTTAACTACTGAGACCAAGGCCCTCACAGTTCCTGCCTCTTTTTCCCTGTGGACCTTGCATCACTCAGGATAGATACATATTTGTTTCAACTGTGCCATTCAGGCTGGAGGATCTACTTCTGTTCATATCATAAGGACCACTGCAGAAAGGCAAAGCCACTCTTGTATCCAGGACAATCTGTGAAATAAGTCTTCAGCTCCCTTATCAGAAACTTCAACATTTCAGTTGTATTGTTCATTTCTGCTGGTTCTGAAGGATTTCCACTGGGGAAAAAAAAATCATCTATATTTCAATGTATTTATTTTTAAGTAACCTCCATATAGGAACAACTTAAAGGATCTTTATAATTTTCCACTACTATGAGTAAAAGAAGATTGGGACAAAGGAAGCAAGAATTGGAGAAGGAAAGAATGAGTCATGCTCAAAGCAGCTGCTCCAAGACAGAAACAAAAGAGAAGACTCTTGTAGAGAGAGTGTGGGGACAGACCAACCCCACAGGTTATTAACCTACCACTTAATCACCATTGCAATTAATGGGTTAAGTCTAAATCCCTGGAGGAATCTAAACTATGTCACTTAGATTTTCATGGTGAAGAACCAGAAAAACTTTTTCAAAGAAATAAAAACCATGTTCAAATAGAAAACTAGCACCCAGTTGAAGAAAAAAAGTGCCTTTTAGTTCATTGCTATAAAAGAATTGATGTGAAATACCTAGATAGATGCTGAAATGCCAGACTCCTTTCATCTGCTGCCGTCATTAGGCTAATTATAGTGGTTTCTGAACCTCTGTAGTTAAGCAAGTGACAGGGTTTCCATTATAAACCTAATTTTTAGAACTCATCAGTGAAAAAAACCCTGCTTTGGGCTAAAACAAGTTTAAAAAGAAGTACAAGATTTTGCAGACATAGAAAGCTTATTTTATGGTAGGGGAAGTGAAAATGTAGCTAATCATTTTGATTTCACTATTTAAAAAATAGTAATTAGTTACAAAATGTCTCCTCTACTGGGTTTGCATCTAATATTTTCTTTTTTTTTTTTTTTTGCTACTTTGCTACATAACCTAAACATGCACATTTCAATAAAAGGGACTGAATACATTTTAAACGGTTAAAAAAAAAAAAAAAAAAAAAAAAAAAAAAAAAAAAAAGTTCATTCTAGTAGAAATAAAGAGATATTTCAAAAAAATGTTTAAGCTTACACAATGGACCTCGAAGGCATCTACTATTTTTTAGATTTTGCATTTGGACCATTTGAAAATATCTCCCTAAGTGTTATTCCCAGCATATTTACAAGTATTTTTCACAAGGCAGTGTAATACAAATATGACAAATAGCCCTATCTGGCCATGCCTTCCAATATTGGTATAATTTTCTGAAGTCAAAAAATGCCAGCCTAAAACACCATTATCTAAATATATGCTGATGGCAGAGCCTTCTCAACAGCAAGGGCCAGGCTCAGAGAAATACAGTGAGGCACAAATCCACTGCTTGTAAAAAGAGATTTTGTGCTCAATGCTCCCTTAGTGGATTTAGACCCTTTTTCATGTGTCATGAGCAAGCAACAGGTAACATATTTAGATGCATCTCTTACTCATCCCTTGTATGGTCCATCCTGAGCTGAAATTCAGTTATCATGCTGATGGGCACTAAATCAATGCTTGTAATCAATTCTGCAAGGCATCAAGCACTAATGTATTTCTGACCAGCAATTCAGGAAAACAACAGAGGACTACTTTTTAATAAGATTATACCTTTGAAGGAACTGGATTGTAAAGTGTATGTTCACTAGTCCGCAACTTCTGACTGCCCTAAAAATACAAGCAGCAAATATATTTTACTTGCTGTTCTTTTGTTCTACTTTACACTAAATTGTTCATTCTCTGTGAAAAAACTCAAAGCGACTCCTCCAAAAATATTCATATGCAACATCATTCAGCCTTTTCCTGAAATTCAAACTTCTATTAATCCCAGAAATCACATGACCCAAAGCATTCCTCTAGTAGCCTTCACTGAATGAACTGCTGCTCCTTGCAAAGAGAGTAATATTCTTTTAAAAAGTTATTAAAGGTTTCTATAAGCTAAAATAACATTAATTAGTAGGGATTCATCTGAATACAAATGTACATTTGATTTTAAAGTATTATCTGTATGTTTATCAGAAGTCTTTTTTGAAGGAAGATACGCTGAGCCTGGTGAGACTTCAATGATTTTATTCTATATATCTCAACAAATCTATTGCTATCAGTCCTTACGGTACAATGTGGTTCTTTTTTTTATTTAAATAAATTCATGAAGAGAAAACAGGACAAAAATAAGGGACTGGACTAACAGCTCATCCATCACAAAATTAAATAGTCTGAAAATCAGGGTTTACTTTTAATTGCAACACCAGCCCAGTATATAATTATGAGTGTTATTTATGCATTAAATTATTTAATAATTATGCAAAAAGCCCTGAAATTATGCAACTTTGAAGCTATTTTTCTTTAACCTTTGTCCATTATGTAAACTAAGAATAATTTTGGGGTTTGTGTATTTTGTCATATTTCCTGAAGACTGTAGGTTCTTTTTTTCATACTAACATTAAAGTACAGAACATGAACAGATGTTACAAATAAACAGCCCACATTCATATAGTAAGCTGGATACTTGCCTTTTCTTGGTGCCAAGTTGCCATTGCATATTCCTTTGAGGGTTTTTATCTGAGTACTCTATGGACCTGCTTTCCCATATGAGCTGAAGAACTAAATCCTGAGTGACAGGTTTCTGTCCCACACTGGAATAGATTGATGAGACAGAAACCTTTCAGCTTTTTTAAGTTGTACTGAAAAATTCTGTTCTGTCTGAACTATTTCCCATTCAACAAGCTCTGTCTGCATTTCCTTGGATTCTTTGTGACTTGCCAGGAGTAGGGAGGTTTTGGCCAACAGTAGATCCATCTACCAGATCTGCAGAGCATCCAGGGACCTCAGAGGCCCTCTAGCTGGTCAAAGGTCCTCAAGCTCACTGCATAAGTGCAGCTCAGTAAAGTTTCTGATCAGACAGATAGAAAGTTTTGAGGTTTGATGCAATTCATCTTCGAGTCAAGTTAAAATAAAAAGCACATGGATGAAGATGGTAATTGTATTCTTGTCTGGTAGCTAGTAGCAGAATATGGAACAAACTATACCTTTCAGAGACAATTCGTTGCTGTCATCCTTGCTGGTGGTCATATGCTGCTGTCCTATCCCACAGACAGAGAAGTAAGGGTGCATGAGATGTGCTGGAGAGAAGACTTAGAGTTACAACATAACACATCCAGTTAAAGATTTCCCCACCGGACACTCCTGTACTGAAAGATACCATAGTCTACAGCCCAGAGCTTTCTATGGGGAAATGCTGATTTCAACAAAAAATTCATTTTGACAAAGTAAAATAATCCAATGAAACCTCAAACTGAAATACATTTAACTCAATTTTCTTCTTGAAAACTTTGTATTATAAAATAAATCCTCTAGCAACATTCAAGTAAGAATTAAAAGGCATTTATTTTGCTGAAACAGAATCTCTGAAGTAATCCAGCATGTAATACATACAAGACTTCCACTCCAATAGAAATTTCAGTGTACGTTAGTTTTACAGCAGTTTGTTACAGCTTATGAAATTGCATCCTTTCCCACAGTATAGGAATTTGTATTTTGCTTAGATCTACAATCTCTTCCTTGAAATAAGTAACATACACACATACCTTTCGTACAACTAATGAACGTAACTGGAAGATCAAAATGAATACATTTGTCTTACAGGCGCCATCATTGTGTTCAAAGCTCCAACAAGGCTCCAACAAATCTCCACTGTGCTAGGCGCGTTACAAGCAGGGGGGAAGCAGCCATCCCCGTAGCCATCTGCCAGCTTAAGAAAAGACACATCAGCAGAGTAAAACTAGCAGGAAGGGACTATGTGTTGAAGGTGGCCCAGGCAATAAAAGCACACAACTGAGTAGCTTCATTGCTCCAAATACAGAGACTAAGAGAAGGGTAAAAAGGAAAATTAGACTATAGATTAACAAAAATTTGTAAGCTATGAAAAGGAAGAGTCTTGGATATAAAAACTACTCTTCCCATTTGTGCCAGTGAACATTTTGGTAACATTAAGAGCAGAAGCAAAGAATCTGGAATGAGGCACTGGAAAGTGGAAAACAGAAAAATCAGTTGAAGGTAGGCAGAGCTGAGGAGGCAGGGAAGTGACCAAGAAATAGCAGGGTACTCACACAGCCTGCAAAACATCCGCCTGATCTCACGGCCCTCCTTTAATGCCAGAACAGAATTGTGTGTGTCAGGAGAAATTCACAGCAGGCAAGCAATCCAACAGTGAGCATTTAACTAGCACCTGTGCCACGTGCCTGTCCAGGAAGAATTCCTCTCCCATCTACATGAGCTGCCCAAAGTCAGAGTGTGTGTGTGAGCATACCGCATATATTGTCCCAGACCTGCTGTTCCCTCAACTGTGCCTGAGGTCTGGCTGGGAAGTGCTGGTTGATGCCAACCGAAGCATCAAGGGAGCACACAAACAATTGAACAACATAGGTAGTTATGGGCCAGTACCCAACCCCACATCATGGCCCTGTTATATTTGCTAGGATGGTCACAGGCGATGGGAGAATATTTATTCCTGAAATGAAGCAGATGTCAACAAATTAGTAGCAGACGAGTAACAACTGGAACGGGGATCCCCCAATGAGACACAGCCCTACCTCAAATGAGCCATAGGCCCAAAGGGTCCTATTTCTAGGATCCTTTCTGTAGCTTGTCATTTCAACTCATTTGACAATGATATAGCCAAAGATAAAGACGCAGCCAAATATGCTAGAGCTAAATCTAAGCACTAAAGGATCTCTCTCATGGGGGCCATTTTAGAGACATAAAATGGTTCCTCTCTCCTCTTCAGTGGTGGTTACATTCTTACTTACCAAATACATTAATTAGAAACCACAAATTTCGACTCATTTTAGTTTACATGACTAACAGATTGGACACAAGATGGGTGACGCCAATTCCAGCATATGAATATTTGCCACCTGGATCCACTCTATTTCTGATTTAAGTAGAGTTTTCAGTGACTGCAACTTCTGTATCTTTGACTCTGTAACCATGGAAACCAGCACTAATTATATGTATCACTAAGTTTTAAATGTATTCAAATTTAACACATTATTCCAAAAATATTGAGGTTGTTTTTCTTTTTTCTCTCTCACCTTAATATGTTGCAGTTTGCCTTCTGGCTTATTTGGCTTATAAGTGGTTCCACTCATAAAAAGATAAAAGTATGTAGGTGAAAATTACATTCATTTTCTTTTATGTAACCAAGAGGTAGAGTCATGTAAATGTTTGATCACACACTTCCTACCACTGCTGTAATCAAATATGAGGGGTTACATTTCATGTTAAGGAGGTGACATATCCAAAAGTGAGAGAGAAAGCAGCAAAGTTCTGCCACTGATATTACAAAAGACCAGTCTCTCTGTGGAGCAGCACAGTGATGGCTCATGGAACAGGAATATGCAGGAAAGGAAGCAAGGGAGAATGAACACCACACCTTTATCATTTCTCTTATACCTGTACCATAACCCCTCAGCCACATGCCAAAGGAAAAGCCAAACCAAACCTTCGAGTAAAACTTGCAACTGACCTTTTGGTTTAGTGAATTGCCAAATGCCTAACCATTTTTTGCACTGTTTTATCAAATTCCATGACTAATATTTGAAAGATCCAGAACTTACACACTCATCATTTAGTCCAGTAAATGTTCAGAGACACATTAGATCACTTCACACTTTTTTTTTCCAGTTGAATAGGCATTTGCAATAGTCAAAATGTGGTGTGGAAGCACCAGAACAGTGAAAGGCTAGGGGTACTGATTGGACCAAAAATCTCTCAGTTCTCATCCTTTTTTCCCCATACCAACAGCTGAGTATGGAAAGGTAACTAGTGCAAGAACTCCCAGGTGAATGACAATGAGCAAGGCTTGGACCAGAGCTTCTGAGTATGACTACACAAGTAAACTGAGCAGTGTCTGGTACTAATCCCAGGAAGCAGGGCTCAACCACAGCAGTGTTAAATTGCGAGGTATGTCCTCAAGATGGTTCTGGACAGAACAAGCTAACAGTCTTCCAAACAATTCCCAGGCACAGCTCAGGAGCTGACACAGATCCAAGACCTTCTCCAGTATATAGTTTCAAAGTGGTTACTTTATTTTGGAGACCAAAAGCATTTAATAACATGATCACAGGCCATTAGTACCAAAAAACAGACCCAAGTATGATTTATTAGTATGAAAGCGGCCTGTGAGCCAGCAGGTTTAATCTGAAGCCCACATGTGCTAGATCATGCAGAGTATGAGGATCAGTTCATGATGTCTGGCTGTTGGTCTCCATCGATGTTTCACAAAACTTTCTCACAGTGGTATTGGTCAAACCTGAACTGAAGGGATGTCACAGGAGCCTTAGAAGGCTACTTCATCCTCCAGGGCTCTGTGTTCTCTGACTGACCAATTTAGTGTTCATTACCAGCCTGCTCAGGAAAAAAGCCACCCATCCTTAGAGTCAAGCAGGGACAGGAGGCATTCATATTTGTTTGGGTATTTAAGACAGGTGATTAGTCTTCCTATGCTCCTTATCTAGTCAATGCAGGGACACAGATCCCTCCAAAAGGTGATTCAAGTGAAATGTTGAGATTCAGCTGCAGTAGAAGGCAATTGAGGACCCTCTATGTAAAAAGAGCCAGGGCAAGGTGAGCATCCTAACACGTGCTAACTTGAGGTGCCTTCCACCACTTATGAATTCCTCAGAACATTTTAAGATAGTTAATCCTTGAACATTTATTAACCTAAATCAAATGCTTTGCATTTCATAATCAAACTTCAAGAAGAAACTGCTCCTTTAGGATGTCACTTATAATAGATGAGAGGAAAAAAAGAGTATCTTTAACAAGTAAAAGCCAAGAAAAAGTTTTCAGTTAAATGGCCACAGGCAAATCAGCTGTAACAAAATCTGATCTGCAGAGAAAGTTATTGTTTAGTAACACCTGTGAAATCTAAGAAGAAAGAAATAACTGAGACTAACAACTGAAAAGAAAAAAAACTGAGATATTACTGAAAGGGTTGCGTCCTTTTATCTTGCTCTATTTCAGTGAAGTGACTTCAGAGATGGCTGTTATTTTCTGCCCAGTCTTGTGCCAACATTGTAAATCAAAGATCATTTTTACCCAACAACAAAGTACCAAACTGATTAATTCTCATTTCAGGAAAATAGCAAATTTAAGAAAGAGAAGTAGATCCTCCTGGACTGAAGACACTAGCTAAAATATAGGCCTTTTCCTTCTTGTGCTATTGATTTGCTGGTTGCATTGAGATGCAACATTTATCCTTGGTTTACTTACATTTAACAATAGCTTCCAAGATACTAAAATGTCGGCATTATAATGCATCCCCTGAATGCTACAGGAAAAATTTAGTAATCTCTGGGAAAGATATATTAGGACTGCATAGACCTCCTTACTTATATTGTAGTAGTCCCTATTGCTAGTGGAAGTTTTGGAGACAAGCTGGTGCAGTCCATGTTCCAGGCTTGGATGCTCCAGTCCTTGATGAGAGTCAGTGCACTGCACTGACATGTGAATGGGCTAATCAATTCCCAGAAATACAAGCTGCCCTAATTAAAAAGCTGTAAAAACACAAAACATTTGGAAATAACCTGAATTCTGCATGGGGTAACAGTATTTGACATCACTGAATTTCCTCCCCATTTTGAGAGGCCAAATAAAGTGAATGGCCTGATGTTTTCCACTCAGCAACCATAGAATCTGATTTGCTCTCAGTGTGGAGCTCTATGCAAAATCGATTAGACTCAAATTCCTCAACTTAAGAAAGAAACAACTGGGAATAAAGTAGAATACACGTCTATACCATCACAGTTGGTATGAGGAAGAGAAACAAGGAATGACTACCCACTGTTTCTTGCTATACAAAATTCAGAATCAGCTAATGAATTTACCAGGTGATAAGCTGAGAAGAAATGAAAAGTTGTCCACCCCTGAGAAACACACACAAAGCAATAATTAATTTATACAACTCATTGCCGCAGGATACTGTTGTTTATAATCACGTTCAAATAGGGATGAGAAAAATTCAGAGAGAATCCAACAAACACAAATGACCCCGAGGCAGGATCTCCTTGAATACAGTTGTTCTACACTTGCTCTAAGCATTTGTTCCCAGCTCATGACCAAGATAGGAGGCAGGACTTGCACCTGTTTAGTTGTGCTTACGGTTCTCTTAGCTTGTTTTGGTCACATCCTCAGGGCTGAAGAATGAGAACTGACTGTACTTACTATTGTCACTAAGAGGACTGCAAGGCAGTTTTGAAGATGCTTCCCCTTCAGTCAGTAGATCAAGGGTCTGATTATGCAAGCCTATCCCTGAACTCCCAGATGACCACATGTCCTCTGCTAAATCCACTGCAAATGCTGTTATGTCATAACACAATGCCAAAGCTTACTTATTGCACTTAACAAAAAAAACCCTCCACTGGTTATTATTCTGGCTTTGTTTATTAAAGATTTTCTTCCCTAGTCCTAGATCACTGAAGTCCTAAACTCACCCTCTTAATGTTCTTCAAAAGATAGAGGGCAAAGGAGCAGGGGAATGGAGTGTGTCTCCTCTTCACTTAGTCAGCAGGGCTATCTCTTTAAAAACCAAGAAGTAACACAGTCACTGCTGTGTTGTTGGTGGAAAATAACACTGACCTTTCATGAACTCTTCTAAGCTCCAGGATTTTCCTTTCAGATCTTTAGATTTTCAACAATTTAAATCCTTTGCATTTAGCTATACTTTTAAAGAGAAATGATAAATTTAATCAGAATAAATGATAACAGTCTCTGAGGTTGCCGAGAAGGGTTTAATTCAGAAGGGTTTACCTTCTGAATTCCAGTTCCACTATTTCCCGTTCACTACAGGATGAACTGGCTGCCCAGACTCACTGATATTAACCCAGCTTCTGAACTCACCCCTAATTATCTCAAGAATATCTGACAGCCAACTGAGTGCAAAACTCATTGGTATTTCATTCTATTACAGGAGAAAGAAATGGGCCCTTTGAACTGGCTTCTTTGTCTAGGCACAGCACTATTACATCTGCGTAAATTCCTATTTCCATCACCACAAAGCAAACATTGCTGTTGCAGCAATGGGGTAGCAGCCGTATTCTGCAGTGCAGTTCAGTACTTCATGCCATCATCTGCAATACGTCCTCCTATAAAAGCAAACTTGAGCCCACTCGTGCCTGAAACTCAATTTAGATAATGGAATCTTAACAATCCATCCCAGAAACTACCAGAATCCATTGTAATACAAGACTGTTTCAAGAAGGATTTATAGGTAGCAAGTCTTTGGTAGATGGTGGTGTTACCCATCTGTGAATTCCCATTGCTGTGCATAATTAGGAAGTATTTACATCGGCTACTGCATTTCACTGTTGTGATGCACTTGGAGGATGCCAAGCTACTGTATCATAAATCGTATTGTTGAAGCAGATGGAGCTCCTTGCTCAGTTAAAACTTACAGTTAGGCATAATTACAGAAGCCTGTGCAGAATATTCTTTATTTCTTTAACAACTTATCAAGTTCTTTATATTGCAAAGCAATTCAGATGAGAGGTCTTTTGAAATGTGTTGCTAATAAGCATTTTTACACTGTATCTTGCAGACAGCTCAGTCATTACACACTGAATGATTATTTCCCACCCTTGTCCAGGCACAGTTACACCGCAATTTCCCTCCCCCTTTTCCTCATCTAGAAAAATTACACAGCTGGCCGTTTCTCTACCAGTTTCCATTTAAGGATCTCAGAGCATTGCCACTGTGAAGTATCACAATACTCCTTCAGGATACTAACCTCATTAGCTTCTGAAAAAATTGAGCTCAATGAGATTAATGTGAAGATATTTTAAAAGTTGCTGAAGGTTTGGTTACTTTTCTTCTTTAACTCAAACTGGCCTCATTTGCAGAAGTGCAGGTCAGCCACAAACACAAGCAGTGGAAACTGGGGATGCTTCATATCTTAGTCACTTTTACAGGGCTCAAGTTGGGTCTGGGTTGGTACCCTGACTAAGCTGGTGTTGCAACTCAAACCTGCAGAACATCATTTTGTAATTCATAGTCATGGAATGGGCTGGAGCATCCTAGATAGTGGGAAATCTGTCAATTATTTTAAAATAAGTTAGGAAATCTAGTAAGGTCCCCACAAAGGATCAGTTTTTCCAGGCTTCAACACTTCACTTTGTCTGCTGGTTGCAGCTGAATCTTTGCAACACCTCCCCAGCCCTCAGGTGTATGGGGTCTGGTGCGAGCCAACCCTAAAACTCACACCTTGCCTTCAGCAACAGAGCACAGCAATCAAGAGGCTTTCCAAACCAAGTGCTGGGGAGCAGGTGCAAAGGCACAGCTTCTGGGGGAAATCACCTCAGATCCTGCACAGCTAGTAATGATAAAACCCAGCTAAAATCAGCATTAAATGTGGAGTGGCCCTGGCTGTGCTCCTGTTCTAAAACTATGATGCAGAGACCTGAATTGGATCCAGGAGGATTTGTTATTAGTCTTGTGTTGGAAGCCGAGTCAGACAAACAAGCAGCATTTCTGGACTGATGAAATTCTGCACGTCAGTTAAGTAGCAAACTCTTCCTCTGTGGCACAGACAATCCCCTGCTTGGATACGGAGCATGGGCAACAGAGAGCCGATGCAGAGAGCTGGTGCTGTGGATATAGTCTTCTCCCTCATCCCATCCATTCAGCACATCTGGATGAGGAACCTTCCCTCCAAACTGGGATCTCTGGTCCAACTTCCTCTCCCCGTCAGGCTCCTCTGCAGTTCAACACACTCCCACCTTCACATGAGTCGGGGGACACAGTCTCTCCAGAAGGACAGAACTGGTAGGAGTAACAGTGTCAATGTTCTCCTTTTCCCGTCCAAAAACACCAAACGACATTTTAAGATAAATTGGGTCAGTGTTATAAGCAAGATTACAGGATACACGCTGCTTCTCATCACATGTAAGCAAACCAGGGATTCCGAGCACACTGTTGCACTTTCTGTGGCAGAACAAATATTTTAAGGCTTCTCCTCTAGTAAACCCTTGAGGACCCATTTGCATTCAAAACAAAATTTCTTTCCATTTCATGCTTCTGAATATCCATACATGGAGTTGAAGGACATTCCTCCCTCCCCTCTTGGAATAGCAAACAGAGCAACTAGAAAAGCTTCTGTCCAACACAATCACAGCCCTCTTTCTCAGATGACCAGATCCAGTGGTCAACAAGTGCCCTCTAATAAGAGTCTTGGTTGCCAGGTTATTTCTCAAACGAAAAACACTTTTTCCTCTCCTGAGTAGAAGCAAACCAGTAGTTTGGAGTGTTTGCAATTTGATGGGAGCACTCTGAAATCAATGATCTTCACTCCATACCCTCCTGAGTCACCTCACTCACAGGTCTGTGCAGTGAGAGATTACTGCAACAAGGCCAGCATGCCATAGAGGTATTAGACCAAGCTGGAAGTAAAAGGATAGTAGGAGGGTAAAGCCCAGTCAAGCAATGAAAATGGACTTTGCACTCTGTAGTTCTCCATTTGTACTCTACCTGGACGAAATAGCAAACTTTAAGAAGTTTTAAGAACTTCTGGGAAATACAAGCAGATCAAACATGCAAGTGCACACAAGCTATCACCACAATCCATCGTAATCATGCTCTTCCCATGCTTCTGCTGTGACCACCTGTGACTTGTTAGCTAGTCTTTTGACATGGGAGAAATGTCAGTTCCTAGCTTCCCACCTTTGTTTCTTCTGATGTAACTTATTCAGAAAGTTTTGTCACATACTACCATAGCCTTTAAATGCACATATTGTATCTGACTTACCACTCCTGACCCTTCCCCAAAGGGTTATGGCCTTCAATTTTGGGATATGCTTGGTGATAAAAACGCCTGCTGACAGAAAATGACACATACAACAGTACTGAAGCATAGGGGAACAAAACAAAGCTAAGTGACCAGACAAAACGAGCAGAGGTAATAAAAGAACAAGATGACTTACAGTGCAAGAAACAATAGCAACTTGTCAAACATATGTGAACTCATTAGCCTCTCCTTAATCACAGTAAGGAGACTGTAAGGTCATGTATCAGTATAGCTAACTCCTTCAAATGTCACACTTTTATAATTCACTCAAACCACAGATAATCTGTGTTCCAAAACCTCCAGAGGCTCACACCACGGGCGTAGTACCACTAGCTATGAAACTCAAATTATCTGCCTTTCCAGTTCACACCCTTCTGGGCAATGGTTCTTTCATGTTCAGAGACTATGTATAGCAACTTCTCTGTTCCACCAAGATGTCAGTCTATCGTCCATTGCTGCTCTTCAGTCAGAAACATCTGTAAAGTTATCTATGCTGTGAGTACTCAGCACCCTGGTCTCTCTAATATAGTTGGTGACTATTGTCTTTTCATCTTCATAGCCTTTTCTTGCTATGGCACAATCAGAGGCCTTGTTACAGATGGATTTCTCGCCCTGGTCACACATCTTCCTATTCCAGTTCTCACAAGCTAAGTACAAAGATTTCTCACACGTCACCCTTCTTTTTCTGGTGAAATATCTTGCCTCCCCATTGTGAAGAAGATGTGTACTTTGGTGTCTCTGCCTGCTCAAAACTTCTTCCTTCCCTTCACACTGTGCAATTATCTTTCACAAGCTGCTTTAAGCTCTGCAGCAAGCCTAAGAAAATCTCACCAAACATCACTGAAGAACTGCTTCCTCCAGTGTAAAAAGCTCATAAATGCCAGCTATGTCACTATGTGTCATGTTATCTGCACATCTCCCTCTAGTCTCCACCTCTTAAATAATCCCCCATCTCTGGGACAGGAGAAGATGCTTAACTTCTAGAGGCGAAACCTGCTTGCCACTAGTGTCAAATTAGCAGTAGAGACTGCATCCTGCTGAGTTTTTAAACTTTCAATAGCTGTGTCCCACCATACTTTGTCTTTTGAAATTAATTCTCACCATTCACCCCATCAGCACATCTCATCAATTCATTTTAACAAGTTAAAGCTGCTCTTGTTTTTCCTTTAACCCCTCATGGCAAAGCTCCTTGCTCCAAAAAATACAGGCACATTTGCTCCTTATGTGTTATAATTTCAAGGTCTTTACAAGGGCAATTTTAAATTTTCCTTGATCTATACAGCACGAAGCACAGCAGTTCCTAACTTTGCACACCACTAAGCACTGCATAGTGTAAGTCAAGTCAAATAATAAATAGACCTGTCAATATTTAACTTACTGATCATTTCCCTGGGGCCTTCAATATACTTCTCAAAAACTCTTGCTTAGAAGTTCCTTTACCATGAATAAAGTTCACCCATTTGATCAGCTCATTTTTTTAGACTTTTCTGTGGTGTGACCTGCAAAACACTAAAATGATACTTCCATATCAGGTTCATCATCTCTGAATGCAAGTCCCTCTGCCTTTTCACTCCCTTTCAGATCAAGACCATTGAAGTGGAGACATCCTAATATAATACCTTTATCCTTTTCACAGAATCACAGACTCATGAAAGTTGGGAAAGACCTTGCAGATCATCCAGTCCAACCATTTTCTCACCAGTCATTTCAAGTTCAATTAGCGAAAGAGAAGAGGGTACAGTACTGACATGCAGGACAGACTTGATTAGGGTCTCCTCACTTTTTTTGACCCCAGAAAGTCTGTGCTCAAGAAAAAGTAAGCAATGAGAGACCTTGCAAAAGTCTGTAGAAGTAAAATATACAAAAAATGCACATGTCACGACATGTGTTTATCACAGACTAAGTGAAAACAGAGATGAAAAGGACTTTATGAGGTCACATAGTCCATCAAGGCAAGGTCACATACACTTAACCCATCCCTTTTTTTCCATTTTCCAGCACATACAATAGGGGTTTGAAAGGACCAGTCAAATCTGGCAAATCAATAAACGGTTACAGGACTGGGTCCACAACCAGGGATTTGGCTACTTAGATCATGGGACTTGTTCTGAGAAACCTGGCCTACAGGGGGTTGATGAGGTCCACCTGTCAGAAAAGGGGAAGAGCATCTTCGGACAAGCTAGCCAAGCTGGTGAAAGTGCTTTTAAGATAAAATTGCAGGGAAGGGGAACCTCAGTGTCCTGGGTTTGAGTGAGTGATGGGGGGTTTTGGAGTGGAGGAGGGGGCTACAGCAGTGGCCCCCTGTAAGAAGCTTCTCAAAGATCTCCCAGCTCCAAGTCAGACCCACTTCTGCACCAAGGCCAAACCAATTAGCTCTGCTTCTGTGATAATGTATTCAGGAAAGGGAATCTGGGAGGAGGAGTTGGAGTTGTGAGGAAGAGTTGAGAGGAGAACAGCCATGTCAGTGGAAGAAAGGAGAAGAAGGAGGAGGTGCACTGGTGCAGACACCCCTGTATCCCATGGTGAGACAGCAGAGGCCACCCCACCCCTGCCACCCCTGGATGTCTGCAGTGGAGCAGATGCTGACCTGCAGCCTATGGAGGACCCCACTCTAGAGCAGGTGATGACTGCTCCAAAGAAGGCCGGGACTCTGTGGGAGGAAGAAGCCCCCACCATTGTAGTTCAGTGCTGGGAGCACTGCAGCATGTGGGGGTGACCCATGCTGGAGCAGATAGGGAAACACTGCAGTCCATGGGAGGGACTCATATTGGAGAAAGTTTGTGGAGGACTGTCTCCTGTGAGAGGGGAACCGTGCTGGAACAGGGAAAGAATGCCAGAAGTTCCTCCACTCCCCAGGGTGGAAGAAGTAGGGGATGGACGGCACCCCCCCATTCCCTGCCCCCTGTGCCACTGGAGGAGAGGAAGGAGAGATATCAGGAGCAAAGCTGAACCTGGGAAGAAGGAAAAGTTAGGGGAAAGTTTTTTTAAGATGTGGTTATACTCATTGTCCTACTCTGTTTGTTAAGTAGTGGTGGTGTTTGAATTAAACTGATGTTCTTTTTTTCTTCCCCTAATGAGTCTGTCTTTTGCCCATGACTGTAATGGGTGAGACATCACCCTCTGTCCTTATTTTGATTCTCAAGCCTTTGGTTTTATTTTCTCTTTCCCACTGCTGGGAGGAAGGGGAGAGTGAGCAACTGTGTGGTGCTCAGTTGTCTTCTGAGCTCACACCATGACATTGCCAATGCCAGCAAAAAATGCCCAGAGCCAGGAGAGAGATCACAGGTCAGCAGATGAGCACCTGAAGAACAGCACAAAGGAATTCCAGAGAGAAATTCAGCTTCACTGTGGGCCCAACTTAAATGCCTCTATGCAAATGCACATAGCATAGGAATAAACAGGAGGAGCTAGAGACATGCACAACTCTGTAGGACTATGATCTTATTGGCATCATGGACATATGGTGGGATGGCTCCTATGACTGGAGTGTTGGAAAGTGTCTTTAGGAAGAATAGTCTGGGGAGATGAGAAGGAGTCATTCTCTGTGTTGACAACCGCTGGAGTGCATAGAGCTCTGCCTCGGGGTGGATGAGGAGCCAGCTGAGAGTTTATGGGTCAGGATTAAAGGGAGGGCAGGGACAGGTGATGTTACAGTAGAGGTCTGCTACAGGCCACCCAACCAGGAAGACCAAGCAGATGAGGCCCTCTATAGACAGATAAGAGCAGCCTCATATTCACAAGCCCTGGTCCTCATGGGGGAGACTTCAACCACCCTTATATCTTTTGGAGGAACAACCTGCGGTGCAAAAGCGATCCATGAGGTTACTGGAAAGTGCTGATGATAACTTCCTCTCCAAGTGATAGAGGAGCCAATGAGGAGGCGTGCTATGCTGGACCTTGTTCTCAAAGGGGAGAGTGAAGCTCAGGGCAGTCTTGGCTGCAGTGACCATGAAATGGTGGATTTCAAGATCCTTAAGGTGGTGAGGAGACCACACAGCAAGCTCACTGCCCTGGACTTCAGGAGAGCAGGCTTAGACCTCTTCAGGGATCTGTGTAAGGAACTGAGGGAAGTAATACCTCAAACATTCATTGACACAGAAGACCTCAAGGACAAACTGAGGCCTTTGTGATTAGTCTAGGGAATTAATTATCTGCCTAGGGAAGCACAAGGTGTATCGAAGGGTGCATGTCTCTGCTCTCTTGCAGTTGTATAACCAAATTCCTTAGATAAGCCTCAAAGGAAAGAGACGTAGTCTGAGTGAAACCATATGTTTGGCTTAATGCCTACAATTTCATTTACAACTATAGCTTCAAAGAAGAGCTAAAAGATTGGTAAGAAAGATAAACAACTGACACCAGATGGAGCTAATGTCTGGATAATTTCCCAAGAAACAAAAGGTGGTGGGGGAAGATTGTGACAACTGACTCAATTTGACAAATGGGTTAATGCATCCCATTCCTGCCCCCAATGCCTGCACAGAACCCATGCTCCATCTTTTGCCCATCTCTCATGGAAATTTGTTCATGGAATACCTGCCTCTATTTGTCTAGTATGCTAATCAGCTGATAAGATGAACCTAAAAGGCCACAGAAAACTTTCTCTGTGTGCACCCATCACCCAAGATTACCAGAGCTGAGACAATGCTGGATCTAGGGGTGGTGATCCGTATTTCTTTGACTCTCTCTCATTTCTTTTTCTTTTCTTTCCTTTCTTATCTTTCCTTTCTTTTCTTTCTTATAGATTTATAAGACACCACATTGCTTATTATCAAACATAAAGACCTGGGGAACTACAGACCAGTCAGTCTCACCTCTGTGCCCAACAAGATCATGGAGCAGATCCTCCTGCAAACTATGCTAAGACACATGGAAAATAAGGAGGTGGTTGATGACAGCCAACATGGCTTCACTAAGGGCAAACTGTGCCTAACAAATTTGGTGGCCTTCTACAACAGGGTTACAGCACTGATAGAGAAGGGAAGAGCAACCGACATCAATGACATGGACTTGTGCAAAATGTTTGACACTGTCCCACATGCCCTCCTTTTCTCTAAATTGGAGAGACACGGATTTGATGGATGGACCTCTTGATGCATAAGGAGTTGGCTGGATGATTACACTCAGAGAGTTGTGGTCAACAGCTCAATGTCCATGGGGACAGTAGTGATGAGTAACATTCCTCAGGGGTCAGTGTTGCGTCCGGTGTTCTTGTCCGGTGACATGGACAGCGGGATTCAGTGCACTCTCAGCAAATTCAGCAACACCACCAAGCTGTGTGGTGCAGTTGACATGCTGCAGGGAAGTGATGTGCCATCCAGAGGGACCTGGACAGGCTGGAGAGGTTGGGCTGTGCAAACCTCATGAAGTTCAACAAGGCCCAGTGCAAGATCCTGCACATGGGTCAGGGCAATCCCAAGCACAAATACAGGCTGGGTGATAAGTGGATTGAGAGCAGCCCAGTGGAGAGGGACTTCGGGATATTAGTGGATGGAAAACTGACGATGAGCCAGAAGTGTGTGCTCACAGCCCAGAAAGCCAACTGTGTCCTGGGATGCACCAAGAGAAGTATGGCCAGCAGGGCGAGGGAGGTGATATTCCCCTTCTACTCTGCTCTTGTGACACCCTGCCTGGAGTACTGTGTCCAGCTCTGGGCCCCCTGCCCTGTTTCATCAGGTCCAGAGGAAGCCATGAAGATGATCAGGGGGCTGGAGCACCTTCCCTGTGAGGATAGGCTGAGAGAGTTGGGATTGTTCAGCCTGGACAAGACAAGGCTCCAGGGAAACGTTACAGCAGCCTTCCAGTAATTCAAGGAGACCTAAAGGAAAGATGGGGAAGGACTCTTTATCAAGGAATGTAGTGATAGGACAATGCATAACTGCTTTAAACTGAAAGAGGGTAGATTTTGGATAGATATAAGGAAGAAATTCTTCACTGTGAGGCACTGGAAGAGGTTGCCCAGAGAAGTGGTGGATGCCCCCTTCCCGAAAATATTCAAGGCCAGGTTGGATGGGGCTTTGAGAAATGTGATCTGGTGGAAGGTGTCCCTGCCCATGGCATTGGGGTTGGAACCAGATGATCGTTAAGGTCCCTCCCAACCAAACCATTCTATGATAATATGCAATTTCCTGGTTTTTTTTTTCCAAGACAGGACTTCTCCTCTTCATACTTATGCTTATATCCATGTAATCCTCAAGGAGCTCTGAACACTCAGAAGACACCTAAACTAATGCAATGGGCAGGAAACATTACCTGCCAACAAGTGGATTCAGAAAGATGGATTCTTTCCCAGAAATATGTGAATTCCTTCAAGCCAGAACAGCAGTCAGATTTGAAAAAGCAGACCTCATGAGAGGAACAAGGCACAGAAAAATAGAAAACAAGGGGAAAGAGAAACTTTCTTAAGAGTATGTTCAGCAGCTGCACTTCAAGGTCTTACTGAGCAGTGTATAAAATGTAATACAACAGAACTTTTAAGCCTGAGGCAATAATGAAGGCAGGGAGGGCCGATTCTGCTGGTCCTACTGCTCACTGATGCTGTGCCAGTATTTTAACAGGGAACAGCAATGAAAATAATCTCCCTTCATCTTGCAGTTTAAAAATATATATATGAGGCAACATCTAAATATATTAAAGCTCACCCCATTATTTCCAACATACAGAAAATTAAGAAAGTCAGGCTTGGTCTTAAAGAATCACTTCAAATTGGGACAGTACTTAAAAGTTTAAAACACTCTGAGCTAGATTCACAGTGGGTGAAGACATAACCAGAACTTTTGAAGGGAATTACATAGACTTTCATCTGCTGAATATCTAGCTCTGCTTTTACCTCCTGTCCTGATTGCAAAATCATGTTTCAAAGACAGATTGGGTTTTTTACCCAAAAATACATTAATCTTTATAGGTTCATTGCTGTAACTTCAAAGTAGGATTACATGATCATGATAAATACAATAACTTATTTTGCCATGTCTGGATGTCTGATACTGCATAAATAGATTTTTTTTTTAACAAACAACCCTTTGTTTCTTGTCGCTTTTTTGTCCAGGAGTTAATTTTGGCATGCCACATGCTAAGGGGATACATTGCTTTTAGTCAGAGAACAGTGGGGATGCTGTTTGTCTGGAATGCAAAGAGAATGGAGCTAATCACTAAAGAAAATAAACAATTGGCCCTGTGCTTTGCCTTCTTTGACGCGTCTGGTTCTGAAGGTGGCACTTGGTCTGCCCGATTAAAAACAAGCACTGACATTAATAGTATGACTCAGCCCAAGGGTGTTTGCTGCAGAACAATATGCCACTGTAGAACACTGAAGCATGATATCCAGAGGGAGACTCTCTCCTGCTGTATGGAACAATGCATGAAGTTTTTCAAGCACACCTCTATCCTGAAAGAAGACTGATTCACCAGGATACCATGTGAAACATGCACTGGATTTGAAAGACTTCCACCAGTAAGGTTTGATAGATATTCCCACCTGCCCATGCAGAGAATGAAACTGTCAAGAATTAGGGCACAAACAAGACAAGCTAAAAAGGTAGATGTTAGCAGCAAAAGAAACTGTAAGACCAGCCCCCTGACTCAAGAGCTGCTAACAGATTTGGTCTGCCTGCCTTCCGGCTCATTGCACGTCAGCCTGGCCCAGGCTGTCAGAGCCGGGAAGATCTGAGTTGGTCATGTCCGTTTGTCTAATCTCCATGTACAGGGAGGTGGCTGTTAAGAGATGCCAGAACCTGTGGCAGTTTAACAGAAGAGAGGTACAGAGCAGAGGTCTAACAATAAGAAAGGGAAGGAACATCCTGTGGCCTCATATTTATCCAAAGAGATTGTAAATCGTCATAAAATGACTTCCATCTGTGGTGAAAGCAAGTTCTTTGAAGAAAAAGCAGGAGTCCATCATTTCTATAGTAGGTGGTAACAAATTCTGCTTGGTACAAGGGTAAAGTAGCATCAGGATATATGTAGATGCCATATAAAACCAGGAAGATTAAGATTTTCGGGGTGTGGCCCTTTGGGGTCTGTTTTCTGATGACCACGTTGGAGTTTTTGTGACACTGGCTTTGTAAAAAGGTTTGAGATGGGACCAGGTGACTCCACCATTTAGGGAAGAATGGTTTTGTCCTTCAACTAACAGCTTCTTTAGTTAACTAGTTGCAGTGGGTAATGAGAAGTGCCCCACTGAAGAATGCCCCACAAGAGGAGTACAGCCAGAGAAGAATCAGTCTAAGGCTACATCACTCCATCTCTCATGCCAGGCTGGGAGCATTGCCGGTATCTGGCAAGTCTGCTGTCATCAGCTGTCGCCGTAAAAGAGCAGCCTTTCTTTGGGACAAAGGGGCAGGAAGGCTCCAGCACATGATGGAGGAAAGGGGAAAGTTTACCCACCACCTCCCTTCTCTACCTCAAGTACCACATGGGGGTGGGTGAACATTGTCTCACACAACTCTGACTGCACCCCCGGATCCCTGGGGGTGGTCCCACACCCAGAGAAGCTTGGAGGGTGATGGAGGCAATCTGTGAAAGTTCCATATCTCATTTTATCTCAAAGAGAGGTCAGGAAATGTGTTCAAATTCCTCCAGTGTCCTTCTTAGTCATTCCTCCTCCTCCCGTCCTGCACCCCTGTAGCTTACACTTCAAGAAAGGAGCCTGAGAGACCAACCAGAGCTCCCTCAATGTAATTATCTCCACTGTCCTGCTTTCTTGCTCCATCTAAGTTTTCATCCTTCCTCTGTCAGCAACCCTCAACCTCTCTCTTTTTGGAAACAGCTTTCAGGCTTTCTGGACTTCCCACAGAATGTGATCCAAACAAACAAACATGAAAAATAGTCCTGGTGAGGGAGAAGCACATTAAATTTCCTATTTCCCCCTCCCAGATTTCTGCCCAGGCTGGCTTTGAGTTCATACCAGCAGTGTTAGGATAAGCAGCCTGCAAGAGTCCTCTCAAGTTCATGCAAGAGCAACCAGACTAGAAATCCTCCAGCATTTTCCTCCAGGACATGCTGAGACATAGCCCTGGACATTCAAGTCAAAGGCCTGGTTCTTAGCACATGGAGAGGAACAAATCAAAGTGGAGCTGATTCTATTTGTTTGTCTTTTTCAACAGAAAACAAAAATATCATAGCATCATAGAATGATATGGAGAAAGAAAGGACAAGGAGAAAGACAAGAGGGCTGTATCTCAGGATCTCCTTGCTTAAGTGACTCTAAGATAGGAGAATATCCCTGTGCTGGCCCTCTGCAAGTCCTATCAAATTTCAGAGCAGTTTAAGAAAGTAGGTAGATTTTAGACCATACAGGCAGTCAGCCCTCAGGAGCCAGGAAGGAGCCTGCAGCCCTCACTGCAACAGGGCCAAGAGCCTGGCAAGGCTATACACAATACATCTATTAACAAGTTAGACTCACAACAACCTCTGGGTTTAACCCCCTTTCCAGCAGATGTGCCTTCTCTCCAGTGTTTGTAGAGCCTGGATAGAGTCTTGCTCCTTGGCCCAAATTACAGCATGTAGCTCACCAAGTCTTCCTGTTCCCCATTGACTAACAATGTCTGGAGTGCGAGATCTCCTGACTGACCTGACTCAGTCTCACACCTTGGTAAATTCACACACAGAAGAATCCACAGCTTCAGGGTCATGGGCATGGGGCTGTGCCCCCCAGCTGCCTGCTGTCTAGCTAGTAGGTTTGTTATGCTGTCATCTTGACATCCACAAGGTTTTCCTAAGCAATGTGCAGATCAATACTGCCCCTTGACACACCTTTCACTAGCTAGCAGTGGGGTTTTGCTTCAAGATGAGAAATATCCACCAAAGCAGTGCCACGAAAGTTAGCACACACATCCAAGAGCACTCCCACTCTCTCCTCCCCCTCTCCTGTCTACTGCCATAGTTCCCCAGCTCCCCCGGCAGCTCTCATATTCCCACAATCCTATCCGAAGCAGCCACATCCTCGAGAAATGCCAGGAAGGCTGACACTACAAAACCACACTACTTGACTTTCAAAGTCATCCTGCCTGTGGGGAGCTATCAAACACAGCTGTTCTGGGCATGCCAGCAAAAGCAGAATCAAGCAACAGCATTACCTGGACTTTAAATCCACCTGATAATTGTTTTCAAACAGCCATTTTCCTGGTTGATCTTTTAAACATTTCTGAAGATTTCTGCACTCTCTGAATAGAAACAGCAGCAGCCTCCAGTCCTGAGCTGCAATTCAATCATCAGCACTGCTCTGAAACTTAAGCTTTTGATCTGATGTGTCTGAACGTGAAGGACTAGACCAGCATCTATGACCCAAACTCTGCTCACAGCTTCATTTTATATAAAAGGCTATAGTACTTCATATTTCTTGAATCTGCTTGGTTCTCTCTCCTGCTTGCCATACGCACACAGTACTGAATAGCACTGAGGAGTATGTTTACCCTTTAAGGTAAACCCAAAAGGCCAATTCAATCATTAGGAAGTAAAAGGTTTTTACCGTGGGGCAAACCTATCTGAGTGTCAATGGCTGGTTTCCAAATGGTTCAAAGGATTTAGTCCAGCTCTGCCATTAATTTCAGGGGCAGCTTCTTGGCTAAATTCCACACACTCCTTTGAACCATTTCTTAAGGCCTCCATCCCCAAGGGAAAAAAAATCTCTTCAGGCAAAAATTAATGCAATGAATAAAACATTTAAGCAAGCTTCTTGAGACTTTCTTTACCCTGTGTGTTTGCCCAGTGGGGCCCTGACATAAACATGCAGGTCACAGACAAAGCTGCAGAACAAATAATTAATTATTACTTCTGCCAACCTCAGAACTGATCATTACATGGGTATCTGTACCACTCTCTCTGTCTTCTGATTTCCACCTCTGCTTTAATACGTTCTTCAAGGAGAGGATTTTGAAAAAGAGCTTATGCACCTTGTCACTCCACTCTTCCAGGGTTTTAGGGAGAGCTCAGCACTGAAGTTCTTTAGGTACCTTCAAAAATGCCGGCCCTAGGTAATTAACACATTTCCTCTTTCTACCCTCACACTTCAGAGTTCTTCAGCAAAGAACATAAGTGGAGTTTTAATTTCCTTTTTTTAATGGAAAAATTTCTTCTTCCTTCTTGCTGCTATGAAAAGTAGAAGACACAAGAAACAAAGGTTAAATGTTTCATTTCACCAGGGTCTCAGATGTCCAGACAGCTATCAATACCTCTTCCTTCATGCTCTTTTTTATTTCTCACCTCTTTACTTCTCTATTACAGGCCCTCTCCTATAGCACCGTTCCCCAGCTTAGTGAAGGAAAAATTTTGCTGACTAGTGAAGAAGAAATTCTAATGCTGCTTTCTTTAGAGCAAGAGTGGAATAGTGTCCTGAGGGAAGTGCCAGAAGTCCAAATGATTGAAACATTTAAAACAAGATGTCATGCTGTGCAGGAACAAGTAGGAAGTTGTGCTGTAGAGAACGGTCCTTAACTGGTAAAAAGTAACTGTTACTCCTAGTTAGAAAATGATTGATGATGGGGGGAATAGATGGCTTTCACAGCATTTTTCTGCTGGGGAAGGGCAGAACAGAAGAGATAGAAAGGGAGATGTTTGTATCCCCCCATTAGCACTGCTAACCACAGTGCACATGGTTGAGGAGACATGACATAAAGCAGATGCACCACAGTATGCCCCTTCCCTCCCCTTTGCAATGTCAATGCCCTCCAGATCACTTTCTTCCTCTGCTCTCTCCTTCGTTTGTCTTTAGAACACTTATACTATATTGACACATCAGCAATCCTGCCTGTTCTGCTCCCAACATCATCAAATTTTGTAATTATATAGAAAAAAAATTAAAATTGAGCTTGTCTAGCACAACTTGTTCCCTACAAACCTATTCCACTTCCTGCATTTCTGGTGCACTTCAAACTCTTTCTGGAAAGAATTATTCTGGATTGGGCCACATAACAATTTCTGTCATGGGAAGCCCCTACAAAAAGAAAGATAACTGAAAAGGAGTAAAAACTTGCAGGTAGTGCTGTGAGGCCAGTCTGATGCAATGTCTTCATTAGGATCTAGAAGGGGCTTATCAAAACCAGTGCTAGCAGGGGAGTGAGTGGTTTGGCAAACCACTCAAAGCCCGTAGGCCTGCAGAGTTCTGCCAAAATCTCACTCACCAGGCATCAAAATTCACAAGACCTCAATCCAGATGTATGGCCTGTACCTCACGCACAAACAGGACAGTGCCATGCCTTCTCTTTAGAGTCATGGCCTCTTCACATGAAACTCAGCTGGTGACCCAGATCCACCAAGCAACTGCACTGGGCACACAAGTCACAGTGCAGGAGGGAGGCAGCACCTGGGATATGCTATCTAGATGAGTCTTAGTACACAGGTGACAGACACCTCTACAACATGACACTCCCAGCTGCAGCCCAGCAAACCCTTTTCATGACCAGATACAGGAGGTCTCACCCACTGGGGGAAAAAACACACCAAAATGTGGGCAAGCAGCTGTCCCAGAGATAAAACCAGATGCTAGATTCATTATTTTTCAGCAGTGAGTGATCTCTCTAAGACTGATACAGCACAGGAGTGACTCTACATAAGACATGAAGATCAGTCAGGCCCAGCATCAGAAACAAAACTGTAATTAGAGTGAATGCCTGAAGAACAGAAGTTCTGTACCTCAGCACTGACCTTACAAAAAATCTTCCTATAATTAAATCAAACTCTGCAGCAAAATGTTTATGCCATACTGTAATTGCACCAGCTGCAAGATCTGCAGTGATGGAAACCCTTTGAAAAGGTTAGAATTATAATTTTATAATACGATCCTATTAATGGACATTTTATCATTTAAACAGTGAGTCAGGAAAAATATTTTTTCCTTTCTCTCTCCCCTCCTTTCCCAGCCTTCTGCTATGGATGCAGACACTGTGAGCAACCATCACTCATACTTTTTTTTTCATTTGCAGATACTTCTCTTCCTAGTTAGAATGGCAATCATGAGAGAGTTTGAAAAGAAAGCTTAAAGGCTTAAAAAAGTAGTAGAATTTTTCACTAAAAAGAAAGCTTTAGAAAAATTTCAAAAGTAGTAGGGTTTTATACTGAATAAAAGCGAGGAATAATACTTTTTTTTTTTTTTTTTGAATTCAGAATTCAAAAGTCTACTTTATTCTCAGCTAAATACAACATACAGGCATACAGCCCTAGCTGGGGCTAGAGTTGTTTCTACAGGGAACTCAGCCTGCCTTCTACTCGAACCACAGAGATAGCAAGTTTTTTGTCATTATTGACGTGTGGAGCTGCATTTCCCAATGTTCTGGTAGGAATATGAATCACATTGACATTCAGCAGGATTTGTGCTCCTAGATAATAGTTGAAAATTCTACCCATAAATATTTATATTGAAAATATTGCCTGGAATACATCTCAATAAAGTCACTGTCCCAGTTGCACAGAGCAATGACAGAGCAACTCAAATAGTAACAGCAAAAATCAGGCATTTCACAAGTGAGCCACTAAGGCAGGTCTCAGTGGGAAGGAAGGCTGAGCAGGGTCCAGCACAGGATGACACAGTGAATCACCTCATTACCATCTTGACAGACAAAAGCAGAGCAGAAATGCCCAGCAACACCTGGTATTTCAGTGGCATTTCAGCACGGCACTTCGCATACTAATTGCCAGCAAATAACACAGCCCTTTCTGGTAAAGCTAAATTGAGGCTACTGCACTCCAAATAGGCCAAGCCCGAATGCACACTTGATTTGGCATTAAACATGTACCTGGGCATCAGCAGCAGTGTTTCCAGCCCTGGGGGCAGGGCTGGCTCCACGGGGGAGCTGCGCTGGGCTCACACGTGCACTGTTGCACAGAACTCAGAGAAACAAACAGCAAACCAGAAAAACCCCGGCTTCCATTGCCAAAGGTGGAATAGAGGGTGGGGCGCGGGGGGGAGATTTTGCGAGGTTTCAGGGTCCCACCTGAGGTGCTGCGTCCTGGAATGGAAGTGTGAAAATAAACTGGGAAAAGGCAGCAGTGGAGGATGGGGTGAAGACCAGTTCATTATCCCTCCAGATGGCCCTTGAATGTCAAGGCAGAGTTTCAGCAGTGGAATAGAAACTACTGTAAGGAAGCTTTCTGTCAGAAAAGCAGTCTGGAGGAGGTGTAAGCAAATCTGAGTCAAATGAGTACTGTGGAATTAGGGGAGTAGTAGCAGGTACTGGAAACAGCAAATCTTTGGGTGAATTAGAATTGAGGTATCAGATAGTCATCTGGCAGTGCTTCCCTAAAATTTATATAGCCCTTAAAATAAAGTGAGAAATAAATAGTGCACAAGTACTTCTCACAAGTGGTCAGGGTGAAAACCCTCAGGAAAAAAAAAAAAACAAAAAAACCAAAACAAAACTACATGGAGAGATCAAAATAGAGTAGTCCAGAGGTTAAAACTGCAGAGAGTTTGAAAATCCCAACCAAAGACTGTTACAAATACATAAGCTATCTCCAAAGCAGTAAACCCCCCTCGCTGGCTTGACTTTCAGTTAGCAGCAGTAGTGTAAAGCCAAGCAAAGACTTTAATAAGCAGATTTCCCATGTCAGAAAGCAGCCACAGACCGCACACACTGCCCATGTGTACACACAGAAAATGCGTCAAAGCCCCATTGGCTCCCCTGCCAGGACATCGCTGCCTTTTGGGGGGAGTGCAACTACACTGACCATTCCAGAAGGGAACAGAGAGCAGAAAAGCCAGTCCCAGTAACAGAACTCCAGAATGAAAATTCCTAAGTATAGAAGAACAAATTTTGTCTCTAAGCCAGATATTCACAAATTCAGCCTTGTCTTCAAAATAAAGGTACAAAGCTCATTATACAGAATAAGGCACTGGTCAGTTACAAGAATATCTCAGGTTTGGCTCAAGGGCCACAATGCAGACAAAGGTCACCATTCACCTCAGTGCTTACTTGTGTTCTGGGTACCCAACAACAGGCTGTTACAGTTTAGCTGCAGTAACACAGAGTCAAAAAATTAGCTTCTGCAGCCCACACGAGGAGGCATGGCAAATTGACCTGAGCTGTAATCTGCTGTGGCTTGTTTGCAGCTGATACCAAACTCAGCAAGTGAAAAGCCATTGACTGCCTCTATACAATACTGCTGTGATATCCTGGAACAATTTCTACAATAAAAATAGTGGATGACCAAGCAACATAGCATCCTTTTGCTAAAAAGCAAGAATTTCTCAGTTTCCAAGTCTTGCATTATTCTTCTATTCACCGTCATCAAGCAAGAGAGACAGGTTTCAAATTTACATATGATTGACTAGATTACTTGAGTGATGCACTTATTTCCTTTGGTAAATGAAATGAACAGAAATGTTAATGCTCTGTAAGAACTGTGCTGGGTATAAGCATGCACTTCTCATCTGGCTGTTGCCTTTATCACATGCAACAGCAAATGGGTTTGCTTTCATTAAAGTCCCAGCTTCAATATCTCTGTTGCTCTAGCAAGAGCTACTCTTTGCAAGATGTTTTGAAAAAATTAAATGCACTTTTTTTTTTCTATTCTAGTTGGCAGTTCTTCCTAACCTAAGTGACATCCACATTTTACATAATTCTTTCTCTGTACACTGCAGTGTTAGAGAATTTCCCAGCATTAAAAACACCTTTGACTCATGCCTATCACTAGTTTTAGGGGCAGTGTTTGTATGTGAGTTCCCCAGGCCAAGGTCCCTAGCCATGCGTGAAGCAGTACTAAAATAGCTACTGAGAGCAAGACTGGACCGATGCCCACATCTCAGTGCTATTGCTAGGGTGACATGAACCAGCTAGGTTATTCATGATTTGGATGCGTGCTGCAATCACATTGCTCTGTTGCAGTAGAAATAAACTTTCACAACAGGTATTTGATAGGGAAAAGAGTATGGTGACAGGGCTGGGTGGACCAGAATTAAGATTACCGTAAATGGACTGTAATGTCACATGCGGCAATAGCAGCCACGAGATCACTTACATACAGTTAAGAGTGCTAACTTCTCGTTTCCTTGTTTTTTTCTAGGTCTGTGTCTAGCATGTGGCTGGCTGAACAAATCAACTTAATGGTGTTTCTCCATCTGTTAGGATATAGTGTGATAAGCTTGTATAATTTGTAAGTTAATTATTTACATATGTTCCTGAAATTGGAGAAAAAAACTGTATGCAGGGAACGAGCAAGGATGGAGGAGTTAAGGGATGCAGTGACTGCGTTCACCTCTGATCTCCTTGGTGGTTCCTACGGTTTTCCAGGAAAACAATATGAGAGTGAAAGAAAGGAAACCAAAATGAAGTCATCGGGTTTTCAGCTAAGAGCAATTAATGCAAAAGGATCCTAAGGTCAGTTACCGAGTCTGAAGTTACCCTGCTGCTGAAGCACAAGGCTTTCAAGCCTGGCAGGAGACAAGGGGAGCCGCTGGCATCCTGTGCTCCTGCTCCTCTGCCACAGCTCAGCAGCCCAGGGGGATCCTGTTCAGATAAACCCTGTGGGCCAAAAGCTCTCTCTGATAAAGGCACTTCTGGAAAGGAAGAGCTTCTCACTGGCAGTGGATGTGTTGAAATATCCGTCCATTTCATTTTACATAATTTCCAAATGCAGCACGTTCACAAGCCTGGCAGAGCAAACAGAAGGATTAGGGCCACAGCTGCTGTCCCCTGCAAACACCAAAAATTTAAGAGCCTCATGTGTCCAAACTGTTTTTAGCGATGGACTTTGTTTAAGTTTAGCAGCAGCTGATGTCCCAAGTTTAGGGAGAGGCAGAAAACTTATATTTTCAAGTTTTCTCCTGGACATCACTAGCCAGTAGACTCCAGGGGATGACAAAGCCGGCTTTCTCGCTTCCTTGCTCTACAGATTGAATCCAACGTGAAAGGGAATCTAAACAAGTTGTCAAAGATGTTACAATTTCAGTTTCTACCAAAATCATGTTTTTGTGAAAGAAACATATTTCCATTAAAAAAATATTTTCTCTAAAACTCCTATAATGTGGTATTGGCTAATTTCACATCACCCCATCCTACACTATAAGTAGCAGCTTTCAAGACCGCATTGTGGACTAGGCTACCCTGAGATGGTGCTGTCCCTTGCCACAAGAAGGGATGCAGTGTATTATAGGATACACATTCTCATAAGGATCCTGACCTGTGGGAAAGAAAGAGAAAATTATATTGGACTAAAATTTCCACTACAGTGGCATATCCGCATTTGAATTTTATTACTGATGCAAACTTCCCACCAACACCCCTAAAACTCATCTTTAACTGATCAGAACAGATACACGTCAATAATTGTTGTAATTCACTTCTTCATTTCTCGGAATGAGGGTGCTGACTGCTTTTGACAAACAGACGATACTGATGAGACAATGTCACAATACTAGAGAGATTTTCTGCAGTTCTAACTCAGGCAAGAAATTCTTAACAAGTAGCACCATCCTCTGGATATCCGTGGGAACTGAGCACAAAACAAACGCTTAGTTCCTCAGATAGTGCTGGATTCAGATTTCACCATCTGTGGAGTTCCCAGTCTCTGCCCCGTTCGCTGGAGTTCAGTGTGAGGTCTCCATGTGCACCATGAGCAACAGTCTCACAAATTTAATTCAGTATAAAAGAAAAGCCACTGGAACAACAGATTGAAGTTAGAAGGAAGAAGAAATCAGCTGAAGAAATAAAGACAAGAAAAAGTAATATATATCAGAGTGTAAGCAGAACTCTTCTGAGAACTGTTTTCCATACTGTTTTACAACCTGTAGATCACTATCATACTCTCCAGACTAACACTGAGTCATTGAGTCAAAGCATAGCACAGAATTAATTTATTCTGAGATTTATGTTAAGGAAAGTTTTGACTACACATTAATGTGAAAGCAAATCTTGGTGTTTTATTCATCATTTTGCATTCAAGGATTTAAGGACCTTGCAGAGAAAAAAAATCCAAATACTGAGAAGACTTATAGATCGAAATGGTTCCACTGTCAATAGATCCCAATTTTTTTCTCAGTTATTTTGATTTTCTATTTATTTCAAATCTGTTTTCAAGTTTGCATGTAAGAACAAAGTAAAAAAACCTAAGTTTCTTTTTTAAAACAGTGTTTAAAAAAAAAAAAAAAGAAAACTCATTCTTGAATAGAAATGGATGGATTTTTAACTATGATGGTACAAAAGAAAACATTTAAATCATGACCCTAATTGGAAAAAAACAATGGGAAGATCCTGGGATTAGTTATCAGAAAGAGTCAATAATTCCTTATTGTCACAATGATGTCTTGCTAATGGCATCTTTCTAAATGATGTAACATACTTAAACAACAGATTTTGAGACCTGATAACACTCGTGTAAGATACAGAAGAAAAATTCATGGAAGAGATGAAATTCACAGCTCTGCAACATACAAAAATGCTGTGTGATATATAGGCATTACATTAGGGGATTCCCACAAACATCAGTTTGTGAAATCACGGTGCTTATTTTACAGCTATTGTAAAACAAAGCACTTCTGAATATGCAGGGATAGTGATAAACCTAGGTTAGATGGGACTGCGAGGTCATTATAGTAGGTTTCAGACAGTGTCCTGAAAGGAATATCATTTGGATTTTTAGGGAAAAAAAAAAAAAATCCAAACACGAGATCTTGTTACTTGCAATATAGAGGAGAAAGGAGATTTAGCATTTAATTTCCCTAATTACATTGCCAGTGCTAATATCTGAACAGGGATTAGAAGATCAGCCTGACAGTTCAGTGTCTTCTTCTGTTTCACAAGATCACTTCCCAGCAATAGCATCATCCTTATTGAGAAATATAAAAATATTTCATACCAACAACTGCAGTCTATTCTGGGAAATGTCCTTGTAGATGCTGAGGGTCTCCAGCTTTGATGACATCAATGGGAACAAAAGATGCTCATCTGGGCCCATTCAAGGAGATAGCACTTGGCTTTTACTCACAAGCAGCTCTCCATATTGCTGATGACTTCTGCTCCCCATTAGCACCCCCTACAGAGATGCCCAGCACAGATCAGGATATAGTTTGGAGATGGTTCCATATAAACTTACCTGGGTCTTTGTGTAATGGCAATAATTTATTATAGTAACAGATAGGACTGCTAGCACCAGACTTGTGGTATTTTTATGTAGAAACACATATTGGCTGTAGAAAAAAGCAAAAAGCTCATATTCACAGATGCAAAGGCATTTTGCCCAATTGTGAACTCACTCAAGACATTGCAAGCGGGAGCAAAGCTGAAAGTGCCGCAGCCATGGCCTCTTGCCAGCTCCCTGCCCAGTGCTGATAGCGCAGGCTGCTGCCACTGCTGACAGAAACTCTGAACTGGTTCAAGCCTGTGTTTCTTGGCTCGGGGAAGAACTTTTTACAGCACAGATTAAGAAGGCTGAAGGCAAGGATACACAAGATGACTGCAAACTACCTCAGCCTTGCATGGAAATAAGGGCAGTTGCTCAGTTATGCTATTCTTGTTGGGTGATTGTGCTCTAACAGAAGTGAGCACATGTGTACGTACTGAAATATGCTTCTCTCACCAAAGGAGAAGACAGATGGCCCTACCAACCTCCAGACACTCTCCTGTCCAAGTGATGCTGTCCCTCTCCTGATACTGGATGAAGATCCACTGGTCCGTTCTCCTCATGTGCTGTATTCCAATCCCATTCCCAAGTGAGCTGCTTTAGAGGTGCATTCCTTCTATCTACCATCATATCAAAATAGAAATGCATGTCTTCCTCCATCTGACACATAATCTTCCTACAACACCCATTCATTCCTTGCAGATAAGTTCCTTAAATGGAAACCAGCTCACAGCGTGATCATTTCTTCATGCAGTCAGCCTAAAAATAAAAATCTAAAGGCAAGGGATTTCAAATTATATGTGGTGCAATGATTGCAATCATCAGATCTAAAGAAGATGAAAACACAAGGACTGGAGCTGAGCAGTAGCTTCAGGAGGGATGAATGTACTGATCACAAAGCTGAAAAACAAACACATACTTCTGTCTTGCTTTCTCTATTCAAGGTGCAGAAAGTTTGACAATTGCCCCATTAATCATGTAATACTTGTGTGTGTTCTTCTGCTATTGATGTTGAGCTTCTGTGTACTGCTACACTGTATATAGCTAAATTTGTTCTGCTGAAGTTAAAAAAGCAGCCTGCCCACATCCCATTTCTTGAATGTTGCTGTTCTTCAGCCTTCTTTTACAACGGTTTCCTAAAATCTCTCTAATGGTTTGGTGGTTGTTTAAAAAATACAGGATTCATTTTAATTGCCTTTTTTTTCCTAGAATGTTTTGGCCACTGGAAGTGGGATCACAGCCACAAGGATGCATGGGTTTGGGGAGACAACCATCCTTAATCAGTGCTGGAAACCTTTGGCCTCAAGCTTCATGGCTCATTACATACTAAGATGTGAGAAAATATGATATGGCCTGGAGGGGTGAGGGGCTCACTAATTTCACCCTTTGAATGATGCACCTTCCACTTGGGAAGACATACACTGAGTTCTTCAGTGCACAGTTCATACACAGCTCAAGGATCCAGAAGCTTTTAGCTGGCATGCTGTAGGATGAAGACACACAAAATCATCTCTCCCACAGCCCAGTCAAATTCTCCAGGTGACATGTCACCCTGCTCCAGCCTCCTGTTGTATGTAATGGGAGAATTGCACTGACACAGCACACCAACTGGAAAGCCAGTGGTCTCAGACATCCTAAAAATGTTCCCAGTAATTTCTGTTCTTCTCTCTGGCTGAAATGAACTGCAAATTTTCTGAGTACTTTGTTAAATGCCTAGAATTTCAGTGTGTAGTAGTAAACATTATAAGCTAGAGGGAATATCCTTGAAATACTTGTGCTAACTAGCAAAAGAGCGGAGAATGAAACAGGTGCTAATCTTGGTCCTGGAAAGGGCCACTGAGATAGACCTGCTTCTGCAGAGTCCCAATGTTCAGAACATGCCACAGCCAAAAGCCCCAATTCCCTCTTCTTCAAAAAAGCAGCTTTGCCTTAACATCTCCGCTCCTGCGTGCTGACCTGGATGGAGCTGGCAGAGGGAGCAGGCAGAAGGAGCCACAGGGGATGGATGCAGTGCTGCTGACAGACCATCAGGCCTTTGATCTAACAGGCCTCACTGCTTCCCCAAGGAGGGTGTTTTATGGTTTCTGTTCTCCCATCACAAACCTCACCAAAACATCCACCTGAGGAATCGTAGCATCTGAATTCCCCAAAGGGACCCCAGTACTCATTTCTTCCACTGGAATTCTGAGCCATTTAGAGCTGATTTCGTTTTCCCTCCAAAAGAGCAGTTTGAATTTCTCTAGTTTTATGATGCCGTATTTTATTGTTTGTTGGGCAAAAAGTTCCAAATATCATGATTCTTCTCTAGTATTTACTGCACAGTTACATTGGAAGGAAGTTTGTAATCATTAAGTCTTCTTTTCCTCTTTATCGCAGCCTGTGCACGAAGTTAGTCACAACTTTTCTTTTTCTTTCTTTTTTTTTTTTTTTTTTTTTTTTTTTTTTTAAACTCTAGGTGATGCTAATAGAGTTGTTGTGGTTACTGTAAGTAAAGGCAGAGTTTTCCTCATCATAGAAAACTCCTGTAGCTTCATATTGTGACCTTTTGCAAATCCTCTTCTCTGTGCTGGTCTGTTGAAATAGATATATTTCCAAATGCATGGCATTTGAAAACCAAGAACTCTACATACGCTATAATTACTCTTATTTTGTCAAGGTCTGTTCCACTCTTTGAAATGCTTGCAGTAGGCCACAATCCAGCATATCCTGTAAGGCAGCATCAATTTCTAAGGAAACAGATTAATGTACTAAATATATTTGCTTACTACTCTGCGCAGGCACATTAGTGAAATATTCAGCAAGTGAAGCATCCTGGTATTTTCCATGAGCTATTCAGAGAAGAGCGTTATTACGGCTCTTACTGGAGTTGTTTTGGTGCACAATACATCAGCCTGATGCATCCAGTAAGGAGAAAGGGAGTCCCATAGTGGGCACTGGCCAAGAAATGGGATCCTTGAAATTTTGCCAGTCTACTCCAACAAGCCTTCTCCCTCTCATAAACAACCAGATGAAAAGGATTTATCTGTTTACCAACTACAGGTCAGAATTCCTTTGAAATGTCTGGGTCTGCTCTAGGGAAGAAGAAAAAGTTAATACTTTCCTTAACTTCTTTGCATAAGACTTTGTGTTAATCTTCTCCTGCTATTTTTTATTTGTCAGGTCCCTTTAGGCTGTTTGTACATACATCTAAGCACATCACTAAACTTAAACACAAATGTTTCCCATTTACAAGTAGTATTGGTAATTCTCTTCTTACAAGTACTAGAAACATTGTGCCCTTTGACATTTCAGCAATGCATTAACCTGTTGTCTGGAATACAAATGTGAGCTAAGAACTGATTTTGCACCAAAGAGTAGATTAACTTTTTCTTGGAAAAGTGGTTCAACATTTTTAAGCTCTGTTTTCAGTTTTTCCTCTGGATGGGCAAAATTTAGCACAAGTACACATCTTTGAACAAGGGGAATAGTTCAACATAAATATTACCTTGCAGAAATGATTGCTACAATGGCCAGGAAAGTCCTGATTATGTGAAATGGCTTCTATTGGGTACCTGACCTTAAGGTTGCTTCTGCTAGGCAGAACACGCCAAGCTAAGTTGCACCAACCTCATTAAGCAGACACATTAGAACCAAAGAGTGCTAGCATATTGCTTCATGTCGTGTGAACACTATATGGTAAAAACCAGGATGTAAATATGTAGGTGCAATTTTTTTTACAAAAAGTCTATTTAATGAAAAGGCGAACAGAGGATTTTCAGGCTACCGTCAGACTCCTGCTGCAGGAAGCTGCTCGCTCCCTGCACATCCCATGGATGAGCCTTTGTGCTCCCAGAGAAGAGACCTAACTCACATCCCTGAACTTCCCTCTGGAGGAATTTATTGCTCTCCACTGACTGGCTGGGCCTTCTGTCTTAGAGACCCTTGAGTTAGATATGGAAAGTTAGTCAGTGTCTCCTCCATTGCCTCCTCAAAATCATGCTCCACTTCTTTCTTTTTAAAAACACAGATGTGGTTATAATGCTGATGTGGTAGCTACAATCTGAGTTAACTTTTCTCATTAAAATCTTTACCTTAAGCAAATAATAAAAGAGGTCTTCCAACACATCTTAACAAACTGTTTTTCTGGAAAAGTTGAACTCTGCTGAATACTTCAACCCCAAAATAGTTCAGTTTATTAAAAAAGTGGTGAGTCAGGTTTGCACTGTGACTGTAACTATATACTTTCTTTTAAATTAATGGCGAACCATTCTCTGCAGTCACATATTTTCAAAGTGCTATTTCAATGATAGTGATATGACTTGAGGGGGGTGGTTAATAGACTTGACACATTTAAAGAAGTTAATGAAAAGGAGTACATTACTCCTTTACAGCAGCAGGCTCAGTCGCAATAGTTGTTCTATAATCCCATATTGTCTGGCACATGTGAGGCATGTAACTGCAAAGCAATGCTAAGGGAGGATCACTTCTGCCCAAATCTCAATTCACCACTATCTATAAGTACGTGTTTCAAAAGCTTTCTGAATCTGGGTCTCAATTATAAATTAAATAGCATTATGGGAGGATGGGGTGGACTCTGCAGCTTCCCATTTAAATAGCCTTTGCAGGTAAGGTAATTCAGACTCACTTTTCCCCAGTGCAGCTGTATGCAATTTCCAGTCAATAAGTTGAGCAAACGGCATCTGCTCATAATAAAGCAACCGGCAACAGCCACAGCAACTGATAAAGAAGCAGAAACATGTTCTAGCAGGGACTGCCCTCTTCCACAAGAGCCTTCAGGGCCAGGCTTATGTAGGGGAGACCACACACACACAAGGGAGGCAACGAGTTCCCTGTGGCCCCAGGGCTCCTGCTCCTCCCAGCAACACTGGCTTGGCAGCCAACACCCTGGGGAAACCAGCATGAGGTGCAAGAGGTGGCAGCAACTTCTGCTCTTGGAAGAATCAGGCTTGGGTGATGACACCCGGCTGCTCTCTGCACTGCTGGTGGGGGATGTCACCTCCTCAGGGCCAACAGCCCTTTGCAGTCCTTTCCCACCATGCAAAGATGACTTCAACTCAGTCTCCTTTCCTGACCCCTTGTCAGTAATCACTCCTTTCCTCATTCTTTTATTCTGTTTCTCTTATTTAATATACTTATTACAGGACTCAGCAGGCCTAAAGCTCCCTTGCTGTTAAATGAAAAACAAAAAGACAGCTTAACATGGGTCTTTTCTCAGATGGTCCCTCTCCCTATCATCCTCTCCAGCTATCTCAGTATGACCCCTGTAAAACAGTGATATTCTGTTATCTCATTGCTTTGGCACAGAAAGGACACAGATATTTGTCAGCAGCGTTATGGAAATGGGCAAGATGCAACCCAAGAATGGGGTTGCCCAGGTTCTGGTGCCCTGCACCACTGGGCAAGGAAGCACACAAACCTATGGTGAGACTGGTGTCTTCTTGTGAAAACACAATGTCAGGTGCTGACTCTTCCATCGAACTTTCTCAGACACTTGTGCTTGTGGTTATGAGTCTTAATCAGCAGCAAGGATCCAGTCCAGTGCTTGGTTCCCAAGCAAAAGTCACAGCAAAGCTGGAAGAGGCAGGATCAACACCCTGGGAGTTTCAAAAACAGCGCCCTTCATTAACTTCTCAGTGGCTGTGGTTTTTAGAGGAGAAAAATCACCTCTTTCAACATCACAGTGAAAAAAAAAAAAAAAAAAAAGTGAAATACATCGACTTTGAAGTGGTAGGGAAGCACCATTACCCATTCACAGGCAGCAGTCTGGCGTTCATTCCGTGTGATAGGGAGTCTGTGTGCGGCAATGCATGTAAGGACGCATTTCTTAGAGAGCAGGAAAGGTACATGCTTCACGATCACATGCCACGCAAGCTGCTTTTCACACAAGGTGGCCTGCTGGCTCTTACTCTCCCCTGCTTTGGGGAGCTATGGGATTCATCTCTCTTTGGCCTTTCTTCCTTCTGGGGCATCTCAATGCTGGTTGAAAGTTTATCATGCAGAGATTTGGACTGTCACCCAGCTTTCGCTTTCCCTGTTCAGCCTCTTAGAGCAAGCTTTTGCTTCTACTAGCATTCATTTCCTACCCACATGAAAGGCTGAAGTCCTTGTTTTAGCTATATTCTCTGTATCCCAAATCCCTGACAGAGTAATCAATGGCTCTGATTTTTACAAGGAATGCTGGATTCATCATCAACTCCCTATAACTTTTCCCTGTTCCTTTGTTCCATAAGTCTATTATAAATTCTGTAATGCAGGCAGGACTCCTTGAAATGCCAAGCTGGCTTTCAAAAGTTAAAATCTGGGTCAGTTCTAAACAAAAAAAAAACAAAAAAAAAAAAAAAAAAAAAAAAAAAAAGGATCTGTATTTAGATTGTCTAAGAAATTCCAGTTCCCATTAATAGATAACAGGATATTGGTTGGGTAGATGATGAACAGTAATAGTAAAAGGAAAGGTTTTAGCTTTATCATTGCATTTCCTGGCTAGTCGGAGTTTATTTTCCCCCCTTGGAGACTGCATAAGCATTGTTTGCATTGGATACTGTAGTTCGCCTGCATGGCCTTTTACCAAAGACACCCATGAGGATATAGCTACCCAAAGAAATATCACAAAGTTATTTCACAAAAAAACATCTCAAAGAAAGAGAAGGCTATGACCGGGGATTTACATCTAGGACTATTCTCTCCTTTTCTTGGTTCTGTGGTCAATTTGTTTCCCTGCTACAAGACTGGCAGCAAACTCACCTTGCCCACAGAGCCCTGAACAACCATAATCCTACAGAACTGGGTTAACTTAAAAATTTCCAAATCATGGAAATCATGGCTACAAAGGAATATTTCCTATGTTACATCCAGCGGCACTAAGGACAGCAAAATCATCACTTTCCCACAGGGTTCCCCGCTGGAGCAGATCCAGGGAGGAGCATTACCATGCTTCCTATCTCCCCCAGAACTGCACCCATCCAAAACCTGTTCAATCCCCCTGTCATCCTCTGCCAGTCCCCACCAAGCCTCCTCACCTGCCTGTGCAGAGATCTGACAGGCTGTGGGATCTCAGGGGGTTGTGGGGAAGCAATTACAAATGGATTTTGGATCCTGGATGAAAGAGCTTGACAACAACTGCTCCAGCCTTTCTGAGGGAAACACCGAGAAGCCAGATCCTAATCTCCCAGTCCTGTCCTGACAGTGTGATCTTGCATCAGGTGCTGCCATCCATGCATTCAGATTTCTCCAGCACTAAACAAAGCCTGATAGTGCTCATTTACCTACAGATGTGTGGGGATGCATCGTGGATTAATTAGTACTTAGCTCTCAGAGAACAGATCAGCCTTATGCTACTACTAAATACCTTCAAGCCAAAGTGACCTCTGGACAGCCAAGTTCAAGGATGGATTTTGTCTATCATTCCCAAGTATTACTTTTCACCTAAATAACAGTGATTTCATCCATTCCCAAGTTTAGAACCTGTTGGGGACCGATTCCATGAAACAGGTATTAAAACAGCTTTGACCTTCTTCAATAAAAGTAGAAGGATTATACACATTTACCACTTAAGAACCATTCCAGCAATATTCCTATTACAGAACTCTTTATGTTGATTACTGCATTATCTGTTTTGCATGCTCCAATTTTCTCCCTATGGCATACTGAGGAAAAAAACGTAGTTTTGTAAGAAAAAACCCACGTGTTTTTTTGTTTTTTATCTTTTTCCCTGGTTAAAACAGAATTTCAGGAAACTGTACTTTCTCTGCTTCTTTGGGATTCAGGCAGAATCTGAGCTCCCCCTGCTGTTTGCAAAAAAAACTGATGTATGGCTGAGCTACATGAATTCTTAATATCGAGTTTCTCTGGCTGAAGACAGGCCCTGGGGATCCTGCTGTTCAGTCTTTGGCTCGGGCTGCTGCACGGAAAGAAATAAGTAGCTAGATTTCAGTCAAAGTCTTTTCTTGCAGTCCCACCATTGAATATGGAAAGTATTACGTTCAGAAGGAGAGAAGATTGCTGTACATAAAAACAGCCATTTGATATATGAGTCAGAAGAAGAGAACATTTCTACAAGCCCAAAAAGGTGTTGACCTTAAACCATCCTCTAATCTGTAGCCAGAAGTGAATCCAGCCCTTTTATAGTGGGCGATATTCCCAGTAATACTCCAAGGGCCAGAGCCAAGGCTGTATGACAGTGAAATTACTATGTCCCTCATGCAAAGAAGAAGTCTGTCCATGGAAAGATATGTGCTTTATATATGCGAAAATATTCAGAGCTAAGGCTGCTGGAAGAAATCCCAGTCCCTCTGCCAGCAGATCTCTGTCAACAGGGCACAGGTCTGCACTAGGGATATCAATGATTTGGGGATGTTCACCTTGACAGAAGTGAACAGAGTCCAGTTATCACAAGCCAAGGGTTTCAAGTTCCCTTATTAAAACGCCTCTGGCACCTCAGTGTGTGGTATGAATTCCCCTTAGATTAACCAGTCATTGCCCTCAGTCTTTTAATTCACTCATCAAAGAGGCAGACACCTCTGAACTGCTCTCCAGGGGAGGCTAAATTAGACGCTCTGAATCACCCTCTGGAAGAGCCCCTCATGCTGTCCAGATGGGGAGAGCGTGGCAGATCCCACGCCAGCTGAGATGCGCCAGTCCTTGATCTCCCCACCTCATATGGTACTTTTGAAAAATAATGTCTTTTACTAAAGTTAACCCAAAGGAGGGAAGAAAAAGAAAAACAAGAATGTAAAGGAGAGTTCTTCTAATAAAGATTCCAAAATGCTAAAATATTTTCCTGTTTTTCTGGTTGTCTGTCAGGTCTCGTTAGCCTGTGTTAATGAACTTGTTCCAGGCAAGTTTTGGCGTAGCTGTTTGTGGTTTTGCCTAACACATGTGAAAGGGCAGGCTAAGTCTGGCTTGTTTTCAAGTTAGTTTAACAATCAGAAGAGTTGGGTGGGAATATAAAAGGCGAAACAGCTTACAGTCTGACATTCAATACTTGCTCTAACAGTAAGAAAAAAAAAAATCTAAAGCACTGTTTTGCACTTTGGCTTCTTCCTCTATTACAGCACAGTGATGTATGACTCTTTTAAGGAGGATTTGGTATGGTTTGTCTGCATTTGGGTTCTATATTAAGGAGCAGCAATCCGAAGCTACCTCGCATAAATCCTGCTGTGCTATTGATGCAGAAAGCCTTACACCAACACAGCCATCTTGGCAGAGTCTTGTCATTCCTAGAAAGTTTTAGTAGATTAAATACATCTTTGTGATATGAGCAGAAAGGCTGCATAGCAATTGTTTTCTTTGGAAGAATTCCCCAGCTTTGAAGTTTGAAGGAACTGGGTACGAACAGTACATGAAGATATCCAAATCGATGAGGGCTGCCTTAGCAAGAGCTTGGCATCATCGACATTCTTGAGATCTCTCCCCATCTACCCAGCCACTGCATTCCTGGAATATCAGCACCAGTTTCTGAAGAGAATAAAATTAGTGACACTGAGAAAAAAACCCTCCAACTCCTAAATTTTGTGTACTGCAACAGAGAGACTCTGCAAGAGAAACTGAAATCTGTAACAGCATCTGGATGATAACAGAGGGGATGAGTCAGTCACACATTGCTACTGCTTGCTTTGTTTATGTTTGCCATATCACTTCAGGTCTCTCCATTATTCATTTTTATTTATTTTACAGCATGGGGGTTGCAAAAACTGAGAGCTGTTAGAAAAACAAGGTCAATGCCCTGCTGAGTGCCGAGTTTAGCAAAATTATCTGTGCAGCTGAACTCTATTTTGCAATCCTCATATTTAAATCAACTGTGAGAACCCAAAACAACTGCCAGATCACAGTATTCATGGGCAAGGGTTGATAGATCTTCATGTCTTCCTAAGGAATCGGGTATCTTCATCCAACTACTATGTGCACCATCAGAAATCTAAATAATTTAGAGATGCAAAGTTTTTCACTTGTCTTTAAGCAGTGAGATGCACAAGATGCACTATGTAGGACACCCTGCTTATACTGAAAAGCTAAATGAAAGCTGTGCTACTCAAAAGCCATGTATGACAAGCCTGTGTTACTGTCACTGATAGCTGGCAGTCACTCTGATCCTAGAGAACTGTCTCCACAGGACAAATTTCTGAGGAGTGTTTCTTTGTGCCACCATTGTTAAGGTGACAAACTCCTGGTAGAATAAGAAGTTGTTTATCCCTACCACCCTATTTCTATCTGTGCTTTAACTCCCCCCTCATATACCACTACCATGGGTCTCTCCAGCTCCAACAAGTATTTCTCAAATCGATTTAGCAGTATCACAATATTAACAGCTATCAAAATCCTTTGGTTTTATCATCAGTCAAAGAACATCTTTCCATCCCTATTCCTGCCTCTAGCACAATGACAAATGGCACCCAGTAGTTTCTCTTACCACAACTTAATTCATAACTAACAGGCTTCCTTCACCATTTTTTCTATCCACCAACCTCAGCAGGTACTAGAGGTGCTTAATAAAGACCTGAGCGCCCTGGCCACATTGCAGCATTATCACACACCTTTAACACACCAATAGATGTGGCTACACCACATGGCGTATTGGCAGCACATGGAAGCACCAGAGAAAGCCCGTAGCATCCTTTAACACAAAGTTGTTTAACCTGCCCCAGAGCAACACCCCTATCCTTTCCTTACACCCTTTGGGCAGTTGCATCCAGGTTTCCTAAAAACTGGCAGTGTAAACACAGCTGTGGACTTGGGCTCTCCTTGAAGCCTCATTATTACAGGTCAATTGTTGCTGGCTTTTTTTCCTCCAAGTTTCCAAATTACCTCCAGCCTCTATGTTGTTATAAACTAATTAGGCTTTAATAAGTCAGAAAAGGAGTCAGATTAGGATAATTAGGTCCTATGATTGATTACTGGAGCTGTTGTGGAATGCACCAACTAAAATGCAATGAAGGAGAGAGTGGGCATTTGCAGAGGGCAGACAGGGTTAGGAAAACAGACACCCAGATTAGCAGATATGAGTCTTGAGCTAAACTGAGTCAATTTACAGTAAAAAATCTCTAGCATAGATGCATCCTTCTCTGGTTTCAAAAGAAAAGCCAAAGGTTTAAACATCCAAGGTGTGGGCTCTCAGCATTTCATCAAACATGCTTGTCTCTCCCTTTGCCAAGATGGCAGCCCATGGGGAGCAGGGATGGCAGTGCTCCGTCCTCTGCATCAACCTGTTGCACAGGAAGCACAGGAATGAAGAAAAGCCCAAGCTCTCCTCAGCTTTCCCTGCCTCGAGAGCTTCCAGCAAGGCTTTGAGTTATCCAGAAATACCTGCCCCTGTGGCCCATCACACCAAGGTTGCAACCACCCAGCCAGAAGGTCTTTAGGAAAACACCCCAGAACAGAGCTGTCTCTGTGCTCGCATACAGGTGAGCTGTGAGTCATGCCCTCTGAATCTAGGTGTGCAGTTTTATTTCCCACATGATAATAAAAGGGTAGTAACGCTCAACTAGTTGGCTCATCACATCAGCATAGCAAAGGTTTTATTTAATAACCTAATCCAGCTCTGAAATACATCCAGATTTACAATTTGAAAATAAATAGTTCTCCAAGTGGATGAGTCAGTTTATCGTATAGCTTTAAGTGAATTTTGATAAAATGTTCAAAGAAAATTACTGTCCCTGTGTGAGGCAACACTGAGTAATAGGGAAAGTTTTCAACAGAGTGCCATGTTTTGAAAAACACCCAAAGTAGATAAAACCAAATAATTTCTTCCATCCTTTCTTTTTCCTATGTATCCTCAATGCAGTTGGAGATTTTTAGAAACCTGTAAATTAGTCATATCTGGGCAGAATATTATTATGGTGCATCAAAGCTCTATCTTATCAAACCCTTAGGTGAGCCTGGATGGTAAAATTAAGAAATGGGGAAACTATAACTCTGTCTGCTGGGACAAAAAGGAAGTGTTGTTCCAGAATTAGGAAGTTCCATTTGGCAACATTAGGATTGTGATTACTTAAACAGACAATGTTATCAGTCCCTTGACAAACATGTTAGAGAGAGACACTCTTTTAGGATTCCAGTCCTATAAATACACAATTTATTAGGAAGCGTAGGTACTGATTAAAAAGAGCCTCTTATCCAAGAGCTTTCTCTGAAAAGCAGAGCAGCAGGGTGTGACTGTTGGATAAAATGAACTCAGGATCCAATCACTGAATTTACATTTTGCAGTAATCTACAGGACAAAGGTTTATAATGAAATATAATTGCAGTTGCCTACTCCTAGGAAACAGCTCTTAAGTAAAGGTGTCTTGGGTCATATCATTCAGTTAAGGCACAGGAAAGCTGCCGCCTATCCCTCACCAACCTGCATGGGTTTGGGCACATCATCAAATACCACTTTTATTCTGGGTCCAGCACCCATACTAGAAATAGTTGTTAGCTCAGTTCAAAGTTACAGACATGAACATCTCTTCTTAGCTGCCACATGAGCATCTCGGGTCATGACCCAACACCTTCTGATAAAATGCCAGGGTTTTGTGCAATTAAGCAATTTCAGACCTTGTTCAAACCTAAACCCAGAATCCAGGTGTTCAATCACAATTCATTCACAGACAGGATCAGACCCCTCAGGAAAATGTGACACCCGATGCTTTTCTTCCAGAGCAACAGCCTAATGATTAACACCCTCACCCAGTAAGTAGGAAGCTGAAAGCTGAATTATTTCTCTGTTAGCATAAATGAAAAGCCCTGTTTCTCCCCTACAAGATTACACATTGAAACAGAAACATTCTGAAACAGAGATATAGGTGCATGTGCTGGTTTTGGCTGGGGTAGAGTTCATTTTCTTTATAGTAGCTAGCATGGGGCTATGCTTTGGATTTGTGCTGAAAACAGTCTTGGCAATAAAGGGATGTTTTTGTTATTCCTGAGCAGTGCTTGCACAGAGTCAAGGCCTTTTCCTTCTCGTACAACCCCATCAGAGAGCAGGCTGGGGGTGCACAAGAAGTAGAGGGGGGACGCAGCCAGGACAATGGACCAAAGGGATATTCAATATCATATGGCATCATGCTCAGCATATAAAGCTGGGGAAAAAAAGAAGAAAGGTGGGGATGCTCAGAATGATGGTGTTTGTCTTCCCAAGTAACTGTTACATATGATGGAGTCCTGTTTTCCTGGGGATGGCTGAACACCTGCCTGCGGATGGGAAGTTGTGAATAAATTCCTTATTTTGCTTTGCTGGCATGTGTAGCTTTTGCTTTACCTATTAAACTGTCTTTATCTCAACCCACGAGCTTTCTCACTTTTGTTCTTCCAATTCTCTTCCTCATCCCATCAGGGAGAAGTGAGTGAGCGGCTGTATGGGGCTTAGTTGCCGTCTGCTGTTAAACCATGTCGGTGCAGTTCTACCCTGATAGTTCATGAGTTTGCCTGTAAAGAACAGGCTAGGTTTCAGTCTGGGGCCAGTTTTGCACAAAACCATTGTTGCTTTATGCGCTTTCTGAGCCATCAAGTATAACATTATTTTCTGCACGGTGTCAAGGCTGTAAAAGAAAAGAAGGGTACCATGACTGTATAGCAGCCTCTATTGCCATATTTAGGGCAATTTTCAAGGAACTGCAGATTTGAAAGACCTGAGGCTCAGGGGAGAACAGCTGCTCTGTAGATGCTGGACTGGTACAAGGTGGAACGTGGTATCCTTCAAGTCCTTCACTGAAAAGAAAAAAGAATCCCACTCAAAAGTTAGAAGGGATGTACATTTCCCAAACTTGCACATTCCTGTCCCTGCTACCCCCACCTCATTTGGAGCAAGGCTTTCTAAGTAGGCACAGGGCTACAGGGAGGTGCTTAAATTAAGGCTTCTGGGGCTGGGATTTACCACCCACCCTTGTTCTCAGCCACTCTGACTAATGAGCTGTAGGCAGCTGCATGCTGAACACATTGACTCCGGGCAATTCCCTGTTTAACGCACAAGCTTTTTGGGGTCATCAACTTTTCCTTGTCTCACCCCTCATCTAGAGGGACAGGATAACCATGAGGAGACTGTTTAAGAGGAAAGTGTCCCCAGGAAGGAGATGCTATGTGTTCCCTTAGTAAGCCCTGTTTTAGAACCCTTCTTATAGAGTGGAGACAGCCAGGACTCTGGATTCTGTTCCAATCTCTTTTGTCACTTCACTTTTGGATGGTTAAGTCCTTTGCTGAGTCTCTTTTTTAATCCCTCTCTCATGATGAGTTATAAGGTGGTGGGACTGACTCGTGGCACTCTAGGGCTATTTCTGCGACACCTGTTAGAAAAGGACCCATGTTTTCTCTGTGGGTTGCTGCAATGCAAGTGGTGCTGCGGTAATTAATACCAGGCAGATATGAAGAGGAAAAGGTTGTTTCTAGTTGTGAAGAAGCAGGTTTGGCTGAGGTTCTGCTAAGTCAGTTCCCACACTTGATCTGAAAAGCAAATGCAAATGTTTCATAGTGCCCTGAGCAAATTTTACTAAGTTCAAGCAGGGCCAGCAGGACGGCTCCTCCAGAGAGCCCTCCTCCTCAGCTCTTCCTCAGCCTCTGCTGCCTCCTTTTGCTCTGGTGTGAGGGAGAGAGGCACCAAGAGCTTCATTTTCCCGGTGGCCTGCTGAAAATGTCTCCTTCCACATGAGAGAGGCAAGCAAAAGTGGGGACAAAACCCCAAGCTTTTTTGCCTTGTGTGTAGGGATGTTTGTAATTATTAATCTCACAACAGCAGAGGTAAATACGATAACTGCATGACTCAGGCTGTGCCTCAAAGGTCATTCTCTGTTTCCATCCCAAGCCAAAGGGGAAGAAGGAAAAAAGCCTGTTATATTCATGTTCTCATTTCTCTCTGAGGTGAGTCACCCTACCAGTTAAACGCTATAAAATGACAAACATTGGTAAATAAGATAATATTAATGATACTGATGACTCAACTGAAATAAACACACATCAGTCACAGCTCAGCAGCCTGAAAGAACCTTATGAGAAGAAAAAACCTGCTCAAATCAAAGACGAGATGATGATTGCAAATCTGCTATTAATAAATATTTTTCTATGACAAAGCATTCCACGCAGTATTTATATTTCATTATGCACAACACAAACCAAGCGACTGGAAACATTACTCATAGCAATTGTGGAAAAAAACCTGTGAGAACTCTTTTTCATTTCTGCTAGGGCAATGTAATTGTCTCTTTTAAAAAGCAACAAAGTTGCCTTCATATAAAACCCTTTTGTCCTCTGCCCTGGAAGATTAGGCTGCATTCCCAGATTTGCACCTTACTTTTAATGCTAAATCTGAGACATAGCCTGAGTGACTGGCGAGCAGAGAGTTTCCAGCACCCTAATTCAGCAAGAAACTACACTATATGTCTGGTTTGAAGGTGTATTCCCAATGCATGGAGGAAAGCCTGCAGCATCTAGAGTTTGACAGAATGGCTCTTCAGCTCCTGGTGGAAGGGCTGGAGGCTTTCAGCCCTAGGAAGTCCCAGGTTTCAGGGCAGAGCGGGCATCATGAGCTTTGATTGCATTGCTCATACTGTTACAGATATTCCCCAAGGAAAGAGCATGAGGAACAGTGGCACAGCACAATGGCAATGTTTTTATCACCAACATATTCTCAGGACACACTAACATATGTGCCTGTGATCTCCCCTCTCCCAACAATGGACTGAATAGCCCCTGTTCTTCCTGCATGTGCTCTCCCTCCTGCATTTTCGTTTTTCCTAGATTAATGACTCTCTCATTCATCTGAAAATATTTTTGTCCCTCAGTAGTGTCTGCATCTATCTGGGAGAGTCCAAATTAAAAACACAGAGCCAAAATGAAGCCTAGATATTGCAGGAACTGATGTGTGGGCTTTCACACAGGAGGCAGTCCTTTTTTCTGCTCCTGCAACAACCTCTCCTCATGATGAAGTCTGGAGATATAAATCCTGCCTCCCAATATGTGGCTCCCACTGAAGTCACCAGCAGGTGTTTGCAGACAGAGGGTAAAATTTGCACATGGGGAAGGATCATTTGCAGTTTACTTTTCAGAGCAGTTAAGCTTGATCTGTTGGAGATATGTATGTATGTGAGTCATCTCACGCTCACTCACTTTCCTCCCCTTCTCAACAGTGAGCGATCTTCAGTCTAGTAACCACATATCTGTTCTGCAGCATCTTTATGTCTTCTTCCCTGAATACTTCACAGTCGACTTAGAGAAGGAGAAAATTTGCACCAAAATACTAAGCAATTTTAAACCTGATCTTCCAGAACAGAAGTGATAGACTTCCCTTCCTGATCACATACCCCAGAGTGTTTTCATTTACCAGGGTATAAATTTTGAGAAAGTTTAATGTCTTTGGGTATAAATCAGAAATAACTCAGAGGAAGGCACTAGAGGATTTTAGTCATTACTAGTGGTATGTGCCATATATCACATAAACCACAAACTTCAAGGAGCAACTCTGTTCTCCTTTAACATAGCATAAATCCAGAGGAATTCAGCTTCAGCACACCCAAGTCTCCCCAGCACTAAATTAATCCAGCTGTATTTGTGATTTAGAAGCCTCAACACAAATATCAGCACTGAAAAGGCACTGAGGACAACGAGCAGCTTTGCAGTTAACCTTGAGGCTGAGCATCTGCATCGGACTCCCGGCTCTGTCACAGATCCTGTTCTCCGATTCCCTTGATCCCAAATCAGCTCTGCCTCTTGGAAACAGGTTATTACTTTCCTCCCAATTTCCCTCATTTGTCAACTCGTTATTAGAGGAACAACCCCTTAGTAGGTGTTTAAAAAAAGATCTCTGACTAGGTTGAAAAATGTACTGTGTTAAGCATGCTTTTATATAATAAAAGGAAGTTAATCCCTGCATGGCATAACTGTGGCATTAAAAAATGTCAGTCTCCTTGCTTTGCTCAGCATTAATCAGCCTATTCTACAGGGTTTTTAAGCAAGAGAACTTTTAGGAGGTAAGTGTTATTGGCTATGTGACCTTGCAATAAAACTTTCCTTTGGAACTTCTGAATGCTTCCCCAGGCAATCAAAATAATTTCAATAGCTCTGTGTCGTGTCTGTCTCTTATACACTTC
>NW_020799095.1:142196606-142246704 GCF_003259725.1 Athene cunicularia | reverse complement strand
GAGTTCATATGAAAACAATTAGGTTCTGAGAAAGCATCTACACAGTTGAGATTACCAGTCCAAAGCAATGAGGAAATAGCTCCACCAGCCACTCTGAATTTTACATAAAACTATCAGTCCCAAATACAGCTTTTCCCCTTAAAAATAGTTTCTCTAAATTAAGTTTGGGGACTGAGCATTTTGCCATCATTTCTTTAAACTGCCTTGATTAAAGGATTCTTAATAAAACATCTGTGTTTCTGAATGCTCTGGATTTCATCACTAATCATTAACGGATACTAACTGGAGTTACAGACCACAGCACAGGAAGATGATTTAGTTGCCTGTCCCAGATGAAACACTATTTTAATGTTTGGGCAGAGAGGTATCTGTTTTTCTTTGGGACCACATAAGGATTTGCATCATGAAGAACTGAACACAGATCAAATAAGCTAACTCCGGTGGTTTATCATGCTGGGCTGGCACAAATGTTACAAGGGACAATGGCAATCAATGGGCTAGCCAGAAATGCCATACTGTGGAACAAGTACCTTCAAGCAAGGAGCTGCTCCTGCTGCTGCTCCCTGGCCTCATCCCCCGATCTCCATCTCACCTGTATTGATGTGTCTTTAAGGACGCCCCTCGATTTCAGTAGTCCTTACCAGAGAGGTAAGCCTCACTTGCAATAGCCCAAACCTAGAATAACTCCTTGTAATCTCAATTATTAGACTTAAAATACTTTTTCTGAGGCTGGTAGCAAGCCTAGCCAAGGGATGCAGGGGGGCGGATGGCACCTAAGGTTCATCCACCACTGTCTTAAACAAGGCCAATTCCTCACTAGCAAATACTCAGCACTCCCTATCCTACAGATGTTTTATTTCCAAGGGCAGATGTAGGGATCAGTTTATCATCTTGAGAAAGGAATTTGGGTATTACCGAGAAAACAGAGCTGCCCCAAGGTGCACTGAAATTTTGCCTGGGCAGCTCTTCTCCTCGGAAGGAGCCATGTGGACATCTCAAGGCTGCTTATGTAATTTGTTAAGCAAACTTGGCTGCATATCGGAGCTGGTCAGGACATTTTCCACAAAGTAAGATTTTGTAACTGAAGTGTTCTAGTCAAGGCATCAGGTTTTGAGAAAGTTTTTTTTGCAAGAGAATCATGTAATTTACAACCTGGTGGTTAGGACGGTGGCCAGGAGATGAAAGAGCCAGGTGAAACTCCTTTCCCTGCCCAGACGAGACAGAGTTGCAATGAAATCTTTTGACCAGTAAGACGGATGGGGCTTAAACAAGATATTCTTACACTCCAGGCACCCAGTACCTTAAAGACAGGAAACAAAAAAGAGTCTGAAACCTTGAAAACTACTGCAAAACAGGGTAGTCATCTTCTAAGTCAGTTCTCCTGCATATATGCAGCAGGCCTCAGTAAAGTGGTTTCATGCAGGGAACAGTAATTGAAAACAGTCATTGAAGTGGTAAACAAAACCAGAACCCTAAATATTAATGTGCAATAAGTGACCGTGTAGGTTTTCCTTCAATATTAAGGATTTAAACCCCACAGTGTATTTGCAATAGCCCATTCTTGTTTTTAAAACATTTTGTTCCAGATAGCTCAAAACCCTGCTCCCTCCTGGCAGTGAGAACAATAGTTTTCTATTGAAAACTAAGGATAACTTGTTCTAGGGTGAAAAATTCTGCAAAGTTCAACCAAGTGGCTCACAGGCAAATGGGTTGTGTAGCAAGAATAGTGGGTCAGAACCTTGGTTTTTACTTCTCATCTGAAAAAGAGCACCTCCAACAACACAGAGCCCCATAGCAACATGCTCGGGCATTGACTCTGCACTGAGTCAGAGGGAAGAATGCCATTTAATGACTCACCAGCACCACTTATGCTGCATTGTATAGTGCTAAATAATCTAATCTGTCTATCTACTCAGGAGCCTTTAAAGGGTGCTAGTATGCAATGTAAAGAGTTTTCACTGGCATACATGAAAGGCATTAAGGACTGGATTGCACTCCATGGAAAGCTGCCATCATTTCCACTGGTAGCTGGACCAGAGCTTACTCAAGCAATGCACAGTGTTTGGGAAAGCAATTTGCGGGGCAGGGGGAAGGAGGCTCTTAAAATCAAAAGGCAATACCTATCAAAGACAGTGGTTTCTGGACAAAGTTCTGTTCTCAGGTATTCTGCATTATCTGTGTGTGCAGATCTTCCTTTGATGTCGATGAGAAACCTGCTCATCAGGGGAGCACCACACTGACAGCGAAATCTCCTTTTACAGAGAAGGGAGAGGAGGTCAGTTCGTCCTGCAGCTACCCGGACAGTCGCTGGGTTTCCCGGCATTTTCCTGTAGGTGGCACTGCTAAATTTTTAAACAAAAGTGAATTTTATGAACTCTGACTAAATTCTCAATCATTTAGTAATCTTATCTGAATGGAAAAGCTAAATCACACAAGTCATTTCCCTGTCACAGCAGCATGCCTCGCACAGACACAAAGGAGTCTCTGCCTGATCCTGCATCCAGTGAAAGTCTAGGGGAAAAAGAAATGTAAGGTCAAGACTTGTATTCGTGTCATCAGCTGAATACTTTCCTGCTAGGAACTCAGTTCAGATGGAGAATTCTGGATTATTTCCTCTCAGGATTACAATTTTAGGGTCTCTGTACCTTCTGGGTTACACAGTGGTAGGTGGATGTGTCGGAGCTGTTCCTTGCCTCCAGTATAAAACATGTGCTCCTCTTTCAGTTCATGGCCTGGGTTAAATAGCCATGCTGCCTACCGTGGGCTTCTGCTAGCAATTTCAGTGCCTCACAAACAGTCCTCTGAGAATACTACAGGTGCCAGGATGCTCCTTTTCCAGCAGAAGAACCATTGCTCCTTTTCCAGCCCTACCGTCAAATCCTGATATTTGCAGCAAACTAAAACAATCAATCATGTATGGAAAAATCAAAGTAGCAGTGGTCAAAAAGGACCATCTGAGGGGCAGAGGATAAACTCCTCTGGGGACTATTCAACCTTCATCAGCCCTGGGCATCCCATGTCAAACCCCTACGCGATAGAACCACAGTGCATCTGCACACAATATACAGTTAATGAGGATACAAGAATTTCCCTTCAAAATATCTCACTGTGCAAGAGCCAAACCCAAGCTGTCAGCTGGCTGCTTTGGGCTGACACTAGAAGGACGGTGCAAATCCAATCATGTATTAAAATGTCAGCAATATTACTGCTAACCCTATCTGCCTAATATCTGATATGTAACCTGTTCTGTGAAGATCAATACTCTTCAATTCAAATTCTGTAGGTAAATGCATAAGCTTGCAGAGTCCTGAAAAAGTCTTTGTTTCAAGAGCATCATGTGGCAGGAAGCCCCACGTGTCAGATATTATTTTACAAAAACATCCTCCTTTTGCACCAATTGCGGATGTCTCCCTCAGTTTCCTTGCTTCCTTTTGTAGTCAGATATATGGAACAGTAACTAGCAGGGATGCATAAGCTTTTGGAAAATCCTATCCACAAAACCTTGTTTCTGTCCAGGTTATCAGTCCAGAGAAGCTTCAGGTTTCCCCCCAGATATGCTTCTTTCCTTGCTATGGGAAAGGAAGTCAGGCAGGACTCTGAGCATGCCATAATTAAAGCTTCTCTGGTGGCCACATCCAAAGAAACATGGATATAGTCATAAGCCAGAGAGAAGCTTGTATCATGACTGCTCTCTTTGTACCTCTTCTTTTGTTAATGGAGGATCTCTCAAGCCAGCTTATTCTGCCAGCACTGAAAGGAGAGAGCAAAAAAACCCTCTCTTCCTCTATCACAACTTGTACTTGTTTGACAGGCACTCAACCCAAGGACGCTGCTTGCCTTTCCAAGGTAAAAGCTCTCAAAAAAATGATGCTGATGTATGTTGTAAAAACTCCCAGTTTTTACTATCATCATGGGATTCAAGTATCTGGAGAAGAGATTTGACTTAGGAGAGATGGCAGCATTAGCATCTCAAAAGTTCATTCATCCTCAAGAGCATATATATCAGCTGAAATGAGTTTCACAGGACCATTCACTTGAACTGATTTACAGGTACACCGGCAGACACAGAGACACTTCTTTCAATGACATAATTTTAATAGGCCAGGAGCATTTTTGCTACTGCAGCCAAGATCAGGATATTTTTATTTTGTTTGTCAGAAGGGAAGCTTTGCTTTGCATGCATTTAGCCTCAGGAACAGTTTCCTGACAGTATTGCCAAAAGCACATAATTTTTGCAACAGAAGCAACACTGGAGGAATGATGGGCTTCACTGGTCTTAACTGGAGTTCATAAGTGGGTTTGCAGCCATCACACAGAGGACCTGAGCCAAACTGTCTGGTGCAGGTGTGCTGAGCAGCCACAGGAGCCTGGCTCTGCCCTCCTTTGTCCCGAGGCAGGACGCAGCTGCACTGGGCTGCCTGTTTCTGCCAGCACCAGGGTAGACAGGCCCAGCTCCACCTCCAACAAGACAAAGGTGCCCATAAGGCTGCATGCACTGCCATCACAGGGGACACTTTGGAAGAGGCTCTGGAGCAGGTGGAAAAATGCTTTATCTGGGTATAACGGTTTTTTCGGCAGCCCCAGGGATCATGAACCACAAGCAGACCGTGGAAGTTCTGCCTGGGCAGCCAGTGGTGTGGTGCATTATCTCACCAGCAAATCCCACTCCTAAAGCAGTAATGTGAGCAATGCCTGTGCAGAGCAAGGCTGATGATGATGCGAGGGGAGAGAGTTCAATGAGAGAAAGGGTAAATTGCATAATATTTCCCATCCCCTCAGCAAAGCCGGCACTTGATGCGGAAAAATGAGGTGGCATGGTTTTATTTTTATGTGACATTTTTTTTCCCTGTGTTAGAAAGGGGAACTTTTCAGCCCCGGCATTTTCACCTCCAAACTGAGTCTGTGGAACAAACTTTCAGCTGCTGACTCAGATAAACACCCAGTGCTTTCAGTGGGAGTTTTGCCCAAGCTATGACTGCAGGATTTGGTCACTGCTCCGTATAAGTAGGTATTTGAAAAAGTCATTTTAAGTCACAAGATCCCTTCTCTCTTGTTCATAGAAGAGGTTGCCAAAGCCCATGTTATTCTGAGGCTTCCTCAGAACTCTTCCTTTAAGTCTATCCAATTTTCTCTATATCCCAAGGGTGGTAGGGGAAAAAAAATAAATGGATTCTTAATGTCTAAACTAATTCCTCATTTAAATTTCTCAGATGTAGAGAAGAAGGGGGCTTAAATCTAGGAAACTCTAAGCATTGCTAGGTAGAAGGACTATTTTTGTGGGTCCCTTCTGTAACATTAAGCATTTTGCTGAAGTTTAACTAACAGTAACTATGGATCAAATAATTGGCCCTGTGAAGGATCCCATACCCCACTGTCACATTAAACTCATGTTAAGCAAAATGCATTCATGGCATAAATATTCTACTAGCAGACAGACACATAGTCAAACTTGCTCCCAGATGCACTGAGTTCAGCCTGATCCAGCTGATCACAGAAGTGCTTCATCCTGGAGCAGGGCAGGGGGGGGTTGAAGATGAAAGAATATTTTTTACTCCAGTTTGCCTCAGATGTTTCAGCGCTGGGGTTGTTGTACAGCAAGACATTGTTGGGCACTTGGATGGCAGAAAGCCACAGCCCTCATCAGTAGCACTGAGGTGAAAATTATCCTGCTATAATTCAAGCCCTGTCATGCCTCATTGCTTAATTATACAGTTCTGATTACAACGGAATCATTTTTCTATAGTATGTCCCAAGCTGACATCACTTTGATTAACAACTCATTTATCTGATTACATAGTAACTCAATAACATTTTGAATTGGAAGGAAACCAGGAAGCCCTTTCATGCCCATTCAGCTTCCTAGCTAGCGTGTGTATAAGTACCCTGTAATTTCATCTTCTTTATTTATAGCATGAACAATGCTTTAATGATCTGGAGAATGGAACAAGCAGTAAGGTACAGAGATTTGAAGATAATAAAAAACCTAAGAGCTGTGAGAGAAAGAGATAGACCCTACAGAGACCTGTAGCAGTCCTGCAGCTGGTGCCATCTTCATGCTTATGTTCCTAATCATTTATTACAGAAGGGCTCAGAGGCCCCAGCTATGTCGTAGCCCTATTATGTTCAGCTCAGAGCAGGCTTCTAATTGAGGAGAGTCTGTTTCAAAGAACTCACAGTCTTAGTCTTTGATTCAGCAAAGAACTGAGGCATTAAGTCTCTGACTTTAGGCTTCATTATCATACCTCCTCTTGCAACACTGACTCTTTCTTTTATGACTCCTGATGTTTCCCATAATATGGTGTAGTTCACATCTTCAAAGTGTTATAAAATATAAGTAAATTAAGCTTTAAGACTACCCCAATGAGATCAGCAGACAGTTGTTTCAGAGACAGAAATTGAGTCATAGAAATATGAAGTGATTTACCCAAGGCCTCACGGTAAATCATTGTTAGTAAGTCAAAGAGAAAAAGGCTAGTTCCTAAAGCTCTGTTATCCCGCCATATCTTGCTACTTATTCTTGATTTACCCGTTTGCTTTATGTAACTTCCTATATATGCCATGGGAATAGGAGGAGAAGACTACTGTTAATGACCATATGGCCCTACCATGATGGGATCCAAGGGAAAAAACTATGGGACACAGCAGCTGCATTTCAGTAAAAAGGCTCTCCAGCAGAAAGCACTGGTTGAGATCATTACTGCACAAAAGTGCACTCATTCCATCAAAATCCCCAGTGAGAGTCCAAGAGCTGGCATACCCATTGATCAGTTCATTCCCGTTACTCAATTTGAGAAGAACTCCAGAAAACAGCACTCCATGGCAGTTGCTGGCATCTACCTGTGACCCTGGAGGCCTTCCGTTGCCCTGTCTCTCCAGCAATTCCTTACAAAAGCCAAGGCATTAGCACCAGGACCATCTAAACAATTATAAATAATATATTCCAAAACTGTTTTTAAAATGAGATCTATGATAATCTTTTTTTTTTTTTAATGTGGGAAAGCTGATTTTTCATTCCAGCTTGTTTAGAACAGTTTTGATAACAAAATCATGCTTTTCTACACTCCTCTCAACAGTTTTAGCTGACTAAAATAGCACTCCAGCTTGTAACATCCTCAGGAAAGGAATATGTCTGCTGTACGTGTAAGGTGATGTTAACGGCTGCCTCACATATTGTTCATTGTCAGCTCATGATTATTATTTCTCTGATCCTTTAAATAACAGTTCCATTGAATTTCCAAGGCATTTCCAAAGCCAATGCATTCTGTACACATTCTTGTCTACTTTGCATATAAATGGACTGGAGGTATTTCATTAGTTAGTATCTGCAGGTTGCTCTGAGTTTCCAAGATATAGCTGTATTCACTAAACCTCAAATCAAGCCCCTCATCACGTCACGTGAAAAAAGCCATCTGCTGCCAAAGTTCACAACCTGTGTGACAGATGCAATGCAGCAGGTGTGGCTATTATGTCAAAAATTATCTTGGGAGTTCTCCAGTTGTTTCCCAGTCCAACGTCTGTTTATTGACCTCCCTGCAGTTAATCTGTGAATACTTCCCATTTCTCTTCTTGACTACATGGGCATGGTATGCAGCCTTCTGCAAGAGAAAGATAAAGTTCGTCATATGAATACTCCACTTGTCTGGAAATGTTTTCCTAAGTGGCAGTGGAAATGAAATGCTGTGTATACATCCACGGCAAACTGGAGCTGAACTGAATGTAAAATGGCACCTGCATGAAGCCAACAGCATCCTCTAATAAATGTAGAGGGGCAGAAGAAGGAAAATCATCAGCATTTTACCATCAACACTTTGAGAGTGCATGCTGAAATGCAAAAACAAGGACAATTAATGGGAAGAATCCGCAAGAACCATTTCTAACCTGCTTCAAAAACACCAAGAACAGATTCCAGCCACACAGCCCATTGTAGGAACAGTTACTTAGCCATCTCCAAGAAACAAAGCCATCTGGCTTTGGATTTTTTCCACAGCCCAGCATTTGTTATTTGAAAGGCTGGTAAATGTCTCGGGCCAAGACTGATCCAGCTCTGAGCAACTCTGGGCAGATTGGGAGCATGGAGTGAGAAGCATCATTACAGATTTCTTGGTCCACAGGTCATGGGACAAATCCAAACCAGTCACTCATAAACACCCCCTCCCTCCCCAAATTCGAGCAAATTTGCAGTATCCTGAAGGGCTGAAGCCATCACATTTGCTCTAGACATGCTCTGCTTTCTAATGGGGAATAAAAGACAAATCACGGCAACAACATGATTGTGAAAACTGATTGCAGGACCCGTCCTGCTTCACTTCTAGCCCAAGGCATCAATGCTAGGGGAAGACAGCTATAAACAAACTGCACATAATTATTCCATTATTACAGTACATGCCTACTGCGTGGGTGGGAATTCTTCTCTTCTATCTCTAGCATGTTCCCCTGCAAAGCTTCCTCCACCTCTTGTCATCTGTTCAATTAAGTAACACAACCAAAGGACATTACCTCAGTGTATTAACAGGGGATACCAAAGCACAGCAGACAATGTCTGAGGAACCTTTAGACAGGTGTGTATTCGTCTGATTAAAAAAAAATAATAACAACACTCCCACAACCTCCAGGTTCTTTACTGCTTTTCTTTACCTTTCCAACTTTACCAGGTGTAAGTTATTTGCATTTTATTATTATTTTTTAAAGAGTAATAATTAGGGAGGGTGTGAACAGAGAATCACACTGCATCTGGCTACAACCTTTGCCAAATTTCGAGTCTTCCTTGCATTCCAGGGTTGGGATCAGGGAGTTAAGGACGCTTGTAATGTGGTGCTGTAGAAATACGCATTTCTCAACCAGGGAGATTTTTTAATTCATTCATATGGATGTAAATTGGGAGTAACTGCATCAAATCAGCTGAATGCTACAGAGTTAGGATTGCAAGGAGGAGAAGCTTTCTTGCTTTGTTTTTTTTTTTAAAAAAAAGGGGGGGGAAATAAAAGAATAAAATAACAACTTTCTTGTGGACAGATTACATTTGCATTTTTATTCCCACAAGTATAGAGTTTTGTTCATGTCATTAAGGAAAAGGCGAATTAATTGGACAAGAAGCTATGTATGAAATGGTGACCAGCAATCTCCCTAGAATATCCTAATGTTTCTATCAGCTGAAGGGCTTGGGTAATGAAACATGAGTTTGATAGGTCTCACTCTTTAAACTGAAAAATGGGCTGGAGTAACTCTTTGCAGGACAAATGTTTCCAGAACCTCCATGACCTCAGCCACAGTGGGCCAGGCTAGAGCATTTTCTGTATGTTTTGTCACGGAGATTTTTCTTCTTCCATTCTGACTAACCTCACACATACTGGGACAGGTACTTCATCCCACACGGACAGGCTACAGTATATTTGCCAACCTCTGGTGTATCTCAGCAGTCTAACATTTCTTCTGTATTTATTGACCTCCTAGAGACCTGTCCAGTTTCCAAGCTCTTGAATTCACACTCAGCTTTCAGCTACTAGAGGACCATAAACTGATGTTATCGTACAATAGCAGGGACATGAGGCAACACCTTGACTGGAACATCACTTTGCTTTTCAGAACTGTTAACCTGTAGGGTCATTAACTTCTTCAAAGACTGTGTTCCTCTACCATCTCCCTTCCTGTTGCACCATATATTTTATTAATAACTCCTTATGGAGTAAATGTTCATTTCTTCAGCTCCAGCTCACTCCACGTGGACTGTCCAGCCTGCCATTATCCTGAACGAGGTGCTACCATTTACATTTGTGCACTGTGGAGGTAAGATATCGTGCTGTCACAAGTAAATGATGGTCCATCCTTTCTGCACTGCTGTAAAAGATTGTGCAAAGCAGACGGCCATGGAAAGACAGTTGCCTGCTCCCTTGAAGGACAACAGTACACAGAAGTCAACTTTCTTGCCCAAAAAGGAAGAAAACAAGGCTTATGCATTTTCCTGATCCCTCAGAATCTTTGCAGTCAGAAGGTTCTCCCATAAACATACATTACACTTTTGAAGTAAACACAGAGTTCCAGGTAATTCTCATTTATCCAGTCCAGAGTATTTCTGTTTTGTGAAAAGAAATAGATCTCAGAACAGAGCGTTGTCCTGCCATGTGCAGAAATACTTTTCTCCATTAAAAGAGTATCATGTTATAATTAGCCAGTCAGGTTTTGAAATACAATTCTAGCCTTTAGCTAATATTGTAGAAAAAAATTCTACAGCCTTTAAACTTTAGTGAAGGGAATTATTTATGTTCAGATTAGGACATTAACATTTTGTCCTTCAGAGTCTGCTAGTACCAAACGAGACTTGTATTTACTATTTGCAAGGTGAACTAAAATAGTGGCAAGACTGGACAAGGAGTGTGTGACTCAAAAAAGGCCTCCTTTCAGCAGGGCTTCAGAAGGCATCTTAATATCACTAAGATCTTCAAAAACGCTGTTCACCTGACATCGAGAGCTACAGGCAACCAAGTTCATGCCAGCAGCAACCTCTTGCTTCTGACATTATCGAGATTTTTGATAACATCTTAACTAATGCCCAAATCCTGTCTGGGCAGGATTGAACCTAGATATTCTCCCAATTGTCTCCAAGGTCTCAAACCAATAGGTATATATAGGTATACACTATATATGGGCACAACTTCATGGCCAGGCCTCATACAGAAGACCACTGGTGAGAAGGTGATTTTATGTTTATCACCGTTCCATTTTAAGCCATACCTAGGTGATTGTCCTTAGAATGGGGGCTATCTATATTTATTACCTTTTCCAACAACTCAAGAGGTGGAAGAACTAGAAAGCAGGTGTCTTGTATCCTGAATAACAGATCTAGCTCTGAATATCTTGGTACCAGTGAGAAGGCATGTCCCTCTCCTCAATGGGAAAGGATTGTGCTGGCAAGTTCTAGCAAGAGAAGAGATCTTCATCACGTACAGTCTATACTGGGACTGTCCTGGAGGAAGGCACCCCATTTAAGAGGCCTAACTGTTGGGTTTTCCTCCTAGGCAAACAAGGGCTAAACCCTCCCCCAGCTTTGCATGGGAAGGAAGTCTGAGTGCCTAACCCAGGGCTGGGGATGCCACGAGACAGCAGGGTGCCTGAAAGTTGGGCAATGCAATGTCTATGATCACATAAGGAGTTAGCCCAAAGGGCCTCAGAGGTATTTCACAGAGAAATGAAACAGAGTCTCTGACCGTTGCAACACTTGCCGTCAGAAACTGCAAAGTCAGCTGATTTTGCGAGAAACTTGCTGGTGAACACAAACGTTGGCATCTTGTACTTTCTACATACACATGCTTTGAAACTGCAACATTCTCAGCACTAGGCTGAAAATGTTGTACATGCTTTATTTTTCCCTTTTCCACTACTGTTAATGAAACAAACTACTTTGCTTGTTAAAGAAAACCCTCTCTCAAGAACCTCTATCAGTAAAGTCAATGAAGCAGGTAAGTGCTCTTTTCTGCATTTGACAGCCTCCTTCAAAGTACTTTTTCCAGCCCACAGACTGACAGAAGCTGAGAGTAGCCTAATCTGGTACACTAGGAACTTGGTTCTGCTCCTGGCTCTGACACCAATTTACTGCCTGACCTTCATCTCCATAGGACTTCTTTTCCCTCCCCCAGCTCTGTCATCGCTTGCTCTTGTTAGACTGAATTCTTCTAGAGAAAGACTGCTTCTCATTAGCATGAACTCTTTTACTGAGCTTAGAAGAAGACTGATATAAACTGGAGAGTTTTAATGCTTAAATGATGCAACTGCCCACCTAGGGGAATTTAAAGAAGCCAACTACTAATGATACATTAAAACATGATCCTCAGGCTGGAACTTCTTTCAGCTTTGGAGCAATATCAAGAGACTGGAAATTATTCCTACCATTTTGTTTGTATGTCTTGATTTTCCAGTTCTGGTATGAACACAGCCAGCAGTAGCTGGATTTCAAGGAGGTCTGAATACTGCCAAGACAGATGAACTTGCGAAGTCCTCATCATTCCATTTACCAGAGATGCCCAGAAAACTAGAGAACTTAATAAGCATCTTTTAACACTCAGCGGCCTGCAAGAGAGGCTTTCTGGGTGCACGGGAAGTCTGCACTGTCTCAACCTTGAATACACTTTCTGTTAGAAGTGAATTGCACAAGCTCAGATTTCCTCAGAAAACAGCAGTTTGTTACTGTGGGCTGCAATAAGTTACTACAGATCTGAGAAATATTCCAGATAAGTAAAGTCCTCAGCTTGCAATACAGCATCTTTACTTTCAGCAAATGTGGCAGTGCTAACCCTGCTAACATCTGTAAGACAGGTTTGCATGGCAGGCAGCTAGTTCCCGTGGGTGGGATTCCTTCACCTTCACTTCACTCTCTGAAAGTTAAACACCATGTTCTACTCTAATCACCTCAGGCTCATTATACGGGGAGTCAGAAGCAATTTCACTCAAATGTCTTCTTCCCATCGACTTAATACAAAAGATTCAATGTTGACTAGGTCAGATTTAGATGTCTTCTCTGTGACACATGTTCATGTACTCTGTGTCACACACCCAGTGACAGTTTAGTCACACATCCTTAAGACTAAACCTTGAAGTTGGAATCAAGGCCATCATGACTCTTTTCCTATTCTGGTACTTGTGTTCATACTGCTCAGCTCAAGTGCTTTCACGCTGAGTTATCGGTCTGAATAAACTGAGGTGCAGATCATCACACCTGCCTTCATACTGTGTGGAGGATGCTTTCAAAAGTTAAATCTGAATGGGAAATTCACATTACTAATCGACAAAGTTTTTAAATTATAAAAATAATATTAAAGTGTCCACACAAAAACCCCACAGTTCCCTTCATTTGACTCCTTCTGGAGTACCCATACTGCAATACAATGAGCACATCTTGAAAAAAAACCAAATTTTAGACAGAACCTTGTTTTTCATGATCCATAAGCAGGACAGTGAAGAGGCAGATAACCATAAGGTGAAACTAAAGATTCAGCACTTTCCAACACTGATGCAAATCTTTTTAATACAAGACCTGCAACACACTTTGCAAATGAAATATCATCTTCTATTTTTACAGGTAAATCCTGATTTTTAAGCACACAGCAGAAGATTGGAAACATGCTGTGAATTTCAAGCATTAAAAAAATATATCCCAGAAAATCCTAGGATATACATCTGCTTGTGAGCACTGTTTGTACTGGCAAAATTTGGGCTGGCATCTAAATCCAGGTACATAATAAAGTCTTCATTAGGTCAGATTTCTGAGCCATGTGCCAGGTATGCTACATGAGATAACAAAAATCATCAAAGGGACACTAATTTTGCAACCAGGAGGAATAAATCTCACAATCTCGTAGGATTTTTTCCTCTGGTCAGCACAGTGTACTCTCCTTCTAGTTTCATGACAAGGGTTCCGATCCAAGTAGAGGATCTGTAAGAAAATTGTGAGGACCCAAAATTTAATAAAAGGAAAGTAACTTTGGAACTATAATATGAGACACATAGGAGAAACACTTGGAAGCAGTAGTAGTCAGATCAACAAATAATGTTGCTGCTCAGTTGAACATGGGCATGCAACAAACAGAAAAGGACTTGTGTTTTTGAAGGATCAGTTAAGTGGTATGATTTACCTATGAATGGTAGAAAATAAGCACATAATTCATCAAGCCTCTGTCCTTCACAAAAAAAAAAAAAAAAAAAAAAAAAAAAAAAAAAAAAAAAAGTAACCTTTCATCAAATATTGCCTGAAGAAATCTTCTTTGTGGTCTTCTACTCCAACTTAACTTTCTAGTCCAATTTCCCTTGTTTCTCACAACCACTTCCCAGTATGCTTTCTTCTGAATTCAGTTAAGGAAAAGTCCAAAGATTGCCAGTGTGCTGCATTGACTTGCTTTTCACGAGCTGTACATTAGGGATAGGACATGGAGAGCTGGTCATAGAGGCCACAGGAAGTAAAAGGTAGGAAGAGTTTACATGAAGGACTTAGCCTGGAAACTAGAAAAGTATCTTGGTAATAGAAGAAAATGCAGTAAAGATAAGCTTTGCCTGTATACACTTGGGAGAGAAACATCGGGCAAGAGCTGCCTCCTTGTTTTTAATCTTACCATCAAGAGAATCAGTCCAGTTGTAAGTATTAAGGAACTGGAAAACTAGCATGTATTGTTGAGCACTGCTATGTTTGCTTACACAAAGAAGAATTCCTTCAACCAAAAGAATTATTAAGTTGAATGGTATGGCCTGTTTCAAGTGGTCAGATGAGATCATCTGCCTGACCCTAAAAATTACAAAACATGTCCTACCTTCCAGATACAACCGTTAGGATCAGTGCCTCTGAAAGTCAAGCCACTCATCACATTTGAAAATTCAGGGAGCTACTCTGAAAATATAGTCTTTAGCTTCTTTAGCCAAATATCACTTTCATTATAACAACACTGAAAGTGTAGTGAGATAATATATACCTGGCACTCCCACCTTACTCTTCACCCCCTACTAATGTCAGTATGTTTCAGGCTACAGCATGGTTACTTGCTTTATAATCTTGTAAATGATCTGAAATGTTCAGACTACAGCAAAGTTTGATACTGGTTATTCATGTTTATTGGAAGATGTATTTTCATTTAAATCCTTTTTCAACAGTATTTTTCTTCAGTGAATTCAAATATCCAAAGATTTTTCAGTGTGGTGGGGAGGAAGCACCAGAAACTGCCAAGCCTTGACTCTCAGCTATGTGTGCTGGCAATGACCCTGCAAAGCACTTAAGCACATGCTCAGCTCAGTGCACAAGTATGTCTCCATTGACTTTACTAGGACAGGTATGCCAGGTATGCAACATCTTACAGGGCAAAGCTCTTCACACAGCAGTTCTCAAACACTTCCTTGTTATAACTCAGTTTCTGACATTCTCATGACTCTAAATATTAATCCCTAACAGTTCAGTATCTGTTGAGTCAGGACGCCACTTGTAACCCACTTGGGGCATGACCTCTAGTCCCAGAAGAACTGTCCTAGAGCCCTGCGAGCACACAGTGAGTTTCTGTGGTGATTATATGTCAGTATGTGACCACTACACAAGCAAGGAAAACCTACACTCTCTCATTACTGAGGCTGGCTTGGGCACTAGTCCAGTTCTGCCAAGTCCTTTATCTTCTCATGTAGTTAGTAATCAGTTTGTTTCTACCTCACCCATATTTACTCTGGTAGCTGAGCACCGTCTCACTAAGGTAGGCAGCTCATTTTGTATTCCCTTTCCTAATTGGAGCCTTTAGGCATCAGGTCATGTTTGTGCAAGACACTGTAGAATAGCTCAAAGTATTCAAGTTCTAGTTGATTCAGGTAGTAGAGAGCCTTGATAACATCTGATGCATCTAAGATTAACTGGTTGCTGTGACCCAACATTTCAGATGAGTTTTGGGTACCATTTTAGATCACTGAGACAGAGTATTCCCATATATATGAAGTATCCAGCATAGGTCCAGTTTCAACCTATGACTCTAAGCACTGTATAATAAGTTAACAAAAATGCTGGATGCTTTTCCCCCTTTTTTTATCCTTTGTCTCTTGTTTTATGAATATTAGCTCTTTGTGGAGGAGAAAGTCTTTCTCTTGAGTGCTTATCAGCCTTTCATTTTGTTCATAAAACTTCTGCTCCCAATCCCTGTAATGAAAATGCTTATACCTGCTGTGAGCAAGGGAGCCAATAATCAGATATCCCATACTAGGAGACTAATAGCAGGAAATTAGCACAAAGGAAAATGTCATTTTAAATGACCATATAACTGTCAGATAGTGGCAGAGGAGGATGGCTGGAACCAATAAAATACAGTCTGCTGCAGTAAAGAAAGATGCTCAAAAATTATGTATTTGTCCACAAAGGAAATTTTTACCCTGCATCCATGAAACCAGCAGTTAGAAAAAAAAAATCTTAACGCTTTCAAACACATACCATCTCCCATTTTTACCCTCATTTTCCATGTAAACAAGTCTTTCCTTAAAAAAACCAACACTGTGGGTTTCATCAGCTTAAGTGCCTACAAGCTGTGCAGTCCTCAAGGCTCCATCCACTCTCCATGGTGAGACAGACTCCTCAAACGCAACTCAATCCCATCCCAAGCAAAGGGTTTTGTCACCTGATACTTACTTCCCCTTTAATTGAACGTTGCCTTGTTCTTTTATAGTTCAAGAGGGTAAACAGGAACAGCCCCCCCACACCCCGACTTTCTCTATCCCATTCATTAATTTGTATAGCTCTTAGTCATCTGCTCTCTAACAAAGTAGTCCTATTCTTTTCAATTTCTTCCTGAGGGAAGTCTGTCCATGCTTAATTATATTTGTTGCCTGTTCTCAACCCCCCTGTGTTTCTGCTGTCTCCTTTGTCAGGGCAAGCTGCAGTTGGTAGTCCTGACTGTAGGGCTGACAATTCACACTGACAATTCACACTATGCTGACTAGTTGTGCAAGACATTCAAGTTAGGGGAAGAGAAACTCCACATATCTTGTGTAACTAACCAAAACCATGTAAATTACTACTGAATATGCAACTAGGACTGCTCTGCTTCCTGCAGGAAAAAAAAAAAAAAAAAGGATGGGAACTTCTTGGTAGGCTTTTGTGTGCATCCTGCTTCAAAGCCAAGAAGACCCGAGGTTGTGGGAAGAAGCAGGGGTGCCCCCATAGGAAATTTAAACACAGCCTGAGACAGGGTACCTTACTCTCTAAGCCCCCTGCTTGTCCTGTTCCATCAGTATCATGGTTTTCACCTCACAGTTCACATGATTTAGACCTCCCACTGTAGCCTCTCCATCCCCACACCCCCCTGCCTCTCAGCCTTGACACCAGAGCAACCCCTACCACTCTCAGCAACCAGTCCCAGAAAAGCCCCACTATCTTTTTCTGCCAGACACCTCTCTCTACTTGCACATCCCCTCTCAGCCCATCCCAATGACTTAGGCATCTCACCCCTGAACCCCGTTCTCCTCCCTCCTCTGATCTACCCTGCTCAGAAGCAGTGAAGGGCTCAGACAGGTTCTATGTCCATAGGAGGATGCTGCCCCTCTGACAGACTTTGCCCTGGGGCTGACAGGACTGGTTACCACAACCAAGCAGGATCTTGGCTTGCTCTTTCTATATAAACAATTTTTGGTCCTTGTTCTGAAGGACACAATTAGGACATTAGCCACACATTTCAGAAAATGTCCCTCAATGGCACCTGAAAAGAGATGAAAAGGACATGTCCAATGAAAAGTAGGAGCTGTTGAAGCCCTCAAAACTGGGCTTCATTTCCTTTTTCTTTTCCCTTTTTTCTAAAAGCATCTGTGAGTTATTTTCTGACTGGATGGCAAACACGATGCTCTGTCCTGCTGTTGAGACCAAATGCAGGCAGAAAGCACAAGCTGTTCACAAAAGATCATCAGCCCATGAGTGACTTGCGGGGAAAAAAATGTGAGTGATTTTCCACAGCAAGGCAGTCTTGGATGTTGATTATTGGAACCCACAGTGAGACGGCCACAGGAGGGGGAGGCTTTCCTGTGAACCAGTAACAGGCCAGTATGTCCCACATAAGCTGGTTAAATAACATGGTATTGACTCTGCCCCTTGGCTGAGCATCTTAGGTAAGAGTGAATTGTGAAATCCCCAACCCAATATTACCCTCTGACATTTGCTTTTGAAGAAGTTACCACAGAAACCTCAAAAGCAGGTTTCAGCGAGACACATGTAGGGCTTTAGTCCTGCACCAGCCCCATGCAAGAAAGCATATTTCATCAGTCCCGAGGCCCCAGTGCTCCACGGGGGTCTGTGTCCCAAAGGCAGAATTGCCTCCTCCTCATGGAAATCCCCATGGGATGCAGTGAGGCCACAGACCCCTACAGGGTCTCATGGGGCAAGATGGGAAGTCAGTCTGAGAAAAGATCTGGTTGAATATATGCAGGAACTGCCATGCATGTTTACAAACGCCAGCCCAGATCTGGGTATCTGGCTGATGAATAAGGATGGCAATGAATGGCTGTAGGGGTTCCCATCTTCACCTCCGAGCCCTGCCCCTGCTTTGAGACAGCTCAGCTGCTAGTGTGGCAGTAGCTGAACCACTGCAAATTACAGTTTGGTGTATTAAGGAGACCCAAAGTCAGTGCCAGTTTTCCTGTTAATATTACTGGGCTGTGAACCATGCTGGTTCAACAGCTGCCTCCCAAAGAGCTGAGCCACCTCCACAGTGTGAATGAAAACTTCCGAGAGAGAGGTGGGGCAGACAGCCGGCGGCAGGAATCACTGCAGCCATCTCCGGGTAAGTCATCATTGCCCGTGAATCAGAGGCCTTACAAAGTGGATCTGAGGCGAGATGTAAAATATTACACATAGCTCTAATAACCCTGGGTTTTTTTGAGCCTCATGATGTATGGCATTCCCCCATGGCACAAACTAAATCCATGATTGCATGCTTTCTAAGAAGCTTAGGAAGTGATTGTATAAAATTAGTATTAACTAGTTTCACTATTATTAAATGGAAAATTAAAGCTTTCAACACTAAGCTATTCAAGGTGGTTGCTACACGAATACTCTGTAATGCCCTCGTCAACAATAACCATCATTAAGGCTGTTCCTTAAAAGCTGGGGAAAAATTCATAATCTGTTGTGTTATAATCCCCTTTCCTAGAGCAGCCATGAATTTAAAAATCTATTAAGAATGGCATGTACAGGGAGCAATTTCCTGTAAGAACACAGAACAGCTCAGCCATAAATAGAGCAAACCCTATCAGTTCAGTCGCGAAGGATAATCAGACATATCCTGTCCCGGATTCATAACATCAATTTATCTGTTTGGCTGACATTTCTTCACTCTCTGTATTATAGTTTGTGGTTCCAATGTACCAGGATACCTAAGGAAACCAAAAACCATGAAGAATGTTTCCTTTGCACCACATTTTGGTAATCTTAAAAATCATGCATCTTATTCTCCCCCTTCCTCAGCATTTACAGACTTCAGAGCCATTGCATTCCCTTTAGCCAGGCAAACACACACAAATTCCCACCCCAGGCCTGTTAAGACAAACCAAAGGAAAAAGATAATAGCATTGCCAGCAGTGCAAAGTGCTGCCACCAGAATAAGGGGCAGCAGCTGCTGCCATGTCAGAGCCTCAAAAGATTTGTCCACATGCAAGAGGAGAAAAAGAGGGTAAAAGCACCCCAGGGGTGCAGTGAGACAGCAAGCTGCCAGACAGACCACAGTGCTTGATCTGAATAGAGAACAGTAGAGGGTCCTCTTGCATCAGACCTGCAAGGTCAGTAAATAATTAGTTTCCCTATTCTGCAGGTGAGAAAGTGGGGACCAAATTATCTAAGGCCATCCAGTGGGTCAGTAGTAGGACCAGGACTGTTTTTCTCACAGCCTCTGAGCTACACACATAGCTTTCTAAAACATTATATTCTACACACAGCATTCAAAATAAAATTACAAGGCTCAGGACAGCAAAAACAGAGAACGGTGCAGATTTTCTGCTCTAATAGGTCCTTGATTGCCTTCTTTGATAGTATCCACGAGAAAGGAACAGGGGGGAAAAGGGGGAAGGGGAAGTCTAAAATGCCCTCTAAGGTTCAGATTCTTGCATATTTGGGTGGGCAAACATTTTTTTGGACAACCCCCCGTTCATTTGCTGATCATGGAGGCAGTAAGTTCTCAAAGGCAAGGCAGTCTGCCAGGGACCCAGGCAAGTTTTTAATGGATGAAGCTCTACGTTCAGCGGAAATTAATTGAATGTCAGATGTTTTAAATGAGACAGTTCTGTCTGATTCCATGTCAGAAGGACACACCTATGTGCTCCCAGGATTGTCAGTCAATTGTTGTTCCTGGTGTGAAGTCCCACGCCAGCCTTTTCTCATTAAAACAAACAAACAAAAAAGCAAGAACAACACGAGAAAATAAAGAAAACCACCTAATCGTTCAGTTATAGTACTTAGATTTAGATTTCTGAGTCAAGAGGTATGGGACAGCCTTGAATTTAAAGCTCCCATGTGCTAGAGTAATGCTGCACCAGTGTATGTGCAACATTCACTAGCCACCTTCTAGACAACACCAACAAGCTTTCTCCAAATGCAGACTGGGTCCTAGCTATTTTCCAAAGATGCTGTGTAGACAAATATACCCCAGAATGGCAAAGCTGAGAATCCTGTGAAGTGCCACCATGAGCGGAGGCTGTGACAGAACCCATACGTCAACCCTTGGGCACCTCTGCCTACGTTCACCTGCAGAAACTGAGGCATTAGGACTTTTTCCAGTTGCCTCAGCACAGTCCTTCCCTCTCCCCCCTACTCAGTGCAAAGCATTTTCCCTGAATATCCTGGCCTAGATTTTGCCATCAAATATCTTAGTGCCAGCTTACTGTTGCTGGAACATGGTCTGTTCTTTCATAAAAAGAGCTTTAAATAAATCTCCTACGTGAACACACAGGGTTCAGCAAGTAGGAAAAATGAGATTTTCAAGAGCCCTCACTGTTGTTTTCATTAAAATTAGCAGCAATACTCCCATTAAACTTGAGAAGAACACTGCAGCCAGTGCTAAGCTACTTTAAAAGTCCTGTCTGTCTTGACTAAATTCTACAGTCTTACTCCAAACAAAAATCAGTTCCATGCAAGAGGCTCAAAAGAACTAGACTATGAAAAATCCATAAATTAGCTCATAGGCTAATCAGCTCTTCAAAGTAATTCTTATTTGTTTCCTTGGAAATGAAAAACAGCCAGAGAAAAAATCTTCAAGCTCATGAAAGTATTATCTCTATAGCTACATAAAAAAGATCTGAGGATTTAAGCAAACGATGAGTGCTCAGTAATAACCTCTTCAAAGTGTGCCCTCTATGCTAATGTCCTTGACTGCGATAGTCAAAAGCATAATAAAATTATACAGACTAAAATTCACCCATTCAAGTGGTGTCTGCTTGAAGCTAATTCTATGCATGGAGGTCAAATTCAAGCCACTGTAAAATTGATAACCAGACAGTGCTACAGTTGGTAGGAAACCCTGATGATATTTTAAATATATATGGTTGATGTTTTTCTCTTGGTTTTCATACCTCTTTTTTTTCCTATTCAGATTGTAAAATGGAGAGGATTAGGCAATTTGGAGGACTGGAGTTTTAGTCTGCCAGATTTAATACAGCATAAACTCCTACTTTCCCAAGGAGATACCCGATAACTGGTCAGTAGCCACTGTGAAATGAGTTGGTGGGAACATTTTGGAGAAATTTCTTAGGAGATCATTGTCTCACAGATTTTGAAAAGGTCAGAGTATGATGGATTCGCCCACTATAGACACCACTGGGATTAATGCACGCTGGTTTAAATCTATATTTCCCTTCATATTTCCACATCTTACAGAACTGATACCATAAAATCTAATCTCAGGCATGCTGGCACAGAAGATTTCTATTTTGGTTTAGATTTTTCTACATGACAGGCAGAAACTGGGCCCATTTAAAAAAAGCAACCCACCTTCTGTTACTTTGCTAATTGGTTATTTTCTCAGATTCCCTGCTAGTTAAAGAACCTGGTGGGTTTACTGGACTATGAGCTCTTTCCACTCAATAAGCAATCAAGAAGGTTTTAAATATATTTAATTTTCAGTATTTTCAGCCCTGTCTAGTGTTAAAAAAATGTCCCTATTCCTCCTTCCAGCTAAGGCCAAGGTATTCTCAAATAAGACTTCCTCTATACAAGCATTTGTAAATGAATACATCCTGATATCCCCGACCCAAGAATTGGACCACTCTACCACTCTATCTGATGTTGTTTCAAGATATTCTGAAATTGTTTCTTCAGCAAATGCATCATCTCACTTATCTCTTTTGTCAGACAAAAGAGAGTGTGACTACCCACTTAGATAGTCCTAACTACATCTTCCCAGAAAGGCTAGTAGCAGCAAAATGTCCCAGTTTCACCCTGTCAACTGTGGTTCCCAAGTCTCCCTAGCGTGAAAAGGCCAAACCCCATAGCAGAAAGCTCAGTGTCGCTTGTTGTCAAAGTTGAGAGCCCACATCACAGAGAGCTTTCATAGTGCTTTTCCCAGAGAAACTGTCTCTGTAGGACTTCTGATGCCTTTGCTCATTCAGCTTGGACATCCCTGTAACTAGTGAAGTAAAAAACTACAGCATGAGCTCCCCCACACAAGTGCCTCTAGGAAAGAAAAACTAACCTCCCCAGTCACCTTTGACATCTCTCAAGAGTCTTTTAGGAACGTGGAGTCACACGTACTCTCCTGTTTGATGGGAAAACAATAGCAAGACATCTGGCAGTCCTCTGTGTGCTTACAAAGAAGAGAATAAGCAAGTCTGATCTGTGCATCAGGGATTCGGTCCGCCCTCTTATTCCAGTCCCTCTTATTAAGGGGTTGCCTCGCAGAAGCCTGGCCATCGCCAGGGCGCTCGCACTCTGGCTTCCCTGCGAGCCCCTCCTTCCCAGACGGGCTCCCCCGGCCCCGAGGCAGCAGCGTGCCCCGGCCGGCCGCGGAGGAGCCGCGCAGCGCGCAGCGCCCGGCTCTGCACCGCCACCATGTAAAACAGAAGCCCACCATCCAGAGGCATTCATAAGGACTCACAAAGGCCCAACTGACACAGAGTTGCACACATACCCCAGCGCTCTACTGCCAGCCAAAAGCAGATCTGAGCTCCCACATGACCCAAGTGCTCCCCAACACTCTCATCCTCTCGATACATGAGGGGATTTAATTTCTCCTGCTGTTTTCAGAGTCAGACTGGACCATCACAGCAAGACAAGAGGAAGTACACCTACCTTGTGAATTTAATTAATGAAGAAGCAAACCGTGGCCTGCTTTCTCCAGAGTTATCCAGAAATGCGTATTTAGACATAGTGAAGCAACAGAGACATTCCTGGCAGAAACAGCAGTGCCCAGAAACAAAAAATGAAAGACATGTTTTGAGGGTCTAAGTTGGCAATTAGACATTTAAATCCTCCTTTCAAGCCTATCTCCATCCCTCTAGGTCATGAGGACCCTAGGTATACTTCTGCTTACACAGCTCAGCACCTTTCTGCACTACCTGTGTTTGTTTAGTAGAAGCAATATCAATACTGTTGTCTCCATGCATCACCCTTGCAAGCAATGGAGCTGACTACAAATGAGGTCATTAGAAACAGGTAAATAAACTATTACATCCATTAAATGTGTGGATATAAATGCGTGTAGTCAAGCAGGACAATTAGGTTCAAGGCATCATTATATTCTGTACTTCAGACAAAAACGTAAGTGCTGGATCCTGCCTGGAAAAGGCAATAAGATTAAATGGAAAGTGGTTATTGGGTTGAGGGGTACTATTCCTTAACATATTACACAATTACCTTATTTCCTGGGGCATTATAATTAACACCACAGTCCTGCCCACAGAGGTAAATACTTCCAGGACAGAACTGAGGGCCGTCACCAGAGCAGTGCAGGGAGAATAACTTGTGCTGTACTCCCTGGGGTACTTAAGGGCATTATTTTATAAGTATTAGACTTTGACCCGTTTTCTGTCAAAATCCAGAATATAAAGCAACAATAGTGGGACCAATAGTTTGGTCCACACACCAATAGTGTGTTCAGAAAAGTCCAACAACACATTCAGAGCTGTTAATGCATTTCTATTCTTCTTAAAGTGACACAGATGTAGGAGAGGAAGGGGAAATAGCAAAAATAAAGTGTCTTTTCCTTGTGCCTTTTTGATGTCTCCTGATCTCCTGCTCAGCCACGGCAAGTAAGCTCTAGAGATACAATCCAAACAGAGAGGCAAACCATCAAGAGAGCATGTGGCATCTGGGTGAAGAATTTCTTGCACCATGGGCTGGTAAGGAGCAGGTTATATTTTGAAAGCAGACTCTTTGACACAGGGTCTTGCATTTCATCTTGCTGTCACGCTGTGTTACCACACCACATCACACTGTGTGACATAACCAACAAACCCTGTTGTAACCTGACTTAGTATGTGTCATGGGAAGGCAACCTGCCACTTGATGCTTTAAGGGCGCTTCAGGAAAAAGGCAATCCTGCTACTTCCCCACACCCAGAAGTGTCCCAGAAGCAAAGCTGAACATAGAGAGCTGCTGTCTTCCTGCCTGTCCTTAATCAGCTCCAAGCAGTCATCACTTGTTACCCAGAACGTTTCAGAAATTCCAGAGTACATAGCAATATAAAGCCGCTGAAATGGAGTAACGTCCCATGAAGAAAGAGGCTGCCTGTTGAAACCTACTATTTCACATTCAAGTAGGAGCTGGTATGATAGAGCACACCACAGCAGAGTCCTGGCAGCGCACATCAGGAAGAACAAATGAACTTTTCAGAGCTGACTCAAGGCATTTCAATGTTGTCATCCACTGAAGTTTGCTCCACTAACCCTCTTTGCGCCAACCGTGAAGGTAGCGGTATCAGTTGGGAAGTGATACCAAGTAACACTACTCAGAATCTGAGAACTTTACACTTTTCTTTTTGCTACATTCCCCAGGAATTACCAGTTACTTCACTTTCTAGTGTCCCCACAGATGACATTTAAGTAAGCACTCTCCTGATTTATCTTGTCCCCCGGGGATTTCTAACCTATGTGGACTATGTCTGTGGATAATGAAATACATTGTCATACCACAAATTAAACACATTAAATTAAATGACTGTCTCTCGTGCTCTTTCTCACTTTGTGAACTTCTAACCATGTATCATTATCCCTGACATCTTCAATACCACAGACTCACCTTAAATTCAGAGAAATAGATTCTGTCCCACAGCTCAATAAGCAGTGTTTTAGAAAACCTCGTTTTATGTTCACCAAGCAGGTCATTCACCCCTGGGTGCCAGCTCAGCAAAATGGAAAGTCGCTCCTTGCACCTTGGCATAGAAGTGGATTTCATCCATCAAGAAATTTTTACTTCCCCAGCAAACAGAATTTAACTGTGAGCCATGTAGGCAAAGAGTTGAGTTGTTTCTCTTCTCAACATCCCCCAATTTTGGGTCAACAAGCGGTATTAGGGAGAAAACATCTCTATGCAATGTGATGTACAGACATCCTTGGTGCACACCTGTCTGCATCATGGTGTGCAGGTGGGAGCATCTGCTCTGTGACACACTCATTGCAAAAGAATTAAATATTCACATTTTTAAGTGTTTATAGTTTGGGGTGAAAAAATAGAGCAATATTCAGGTCAAATTCTTCCACCGAACCTGAATTGCAATGCACTGGGCTCCACCTTACAAGGTTGTATGTGTCCTCTAGTGTCTGCAGCCTTGTACCTCTGCTTTGTTGCTGAATTTCCTCAGCAGACCATACAGCATGATCATGACAGAGCCATTGGCAGCCTGCCTAGGTCTCTGCCTTGAGCAGCACACAGGGGCCATACAAAGCCATCAAATCCCCAGGTGCTTTCATCGGGTGCTGAGTCCTTTGGTGCATCAAGGCAGACATTTCATTGCATGCAGGAGCAGCCCAGCGTGACATCAGTGTGAGTGGTATGGGGAGGAGAGCAGCTCATCCTCTGTATACACAGCAGCCACCTAGGTGAATGGCTGCGGGCAGTATGATTAATAAGAGCTGGGATGTGCAGCTATCTTGATGAGAGAAGCAGATTGGATTGCAGTACGGATTACTGTTTGCATATTTGCAGGGAGAAAGGACAGTGGTAAACGTTTCCAGGGACAGATGGACATGACCACAGAACCAGCTGTATAACCAGGCACCTTCAGGAGCCCCAGGATGCTGCAGGCATGGGCAGGCAATGGAGGAGAGGCATACTGAGAACTAAGACTTGGAAGGAGTGGGGTTGACGGCATTGCTGGGCCAAAGGCAGGATGGTGGCAGTGGGACTCTACAGCAGGCACTCTTGAGGTTGTGATGTGGGCCAGCCAGGGCCCTCCCATCAGACGCTGGTGCCACCATGGTCCACACACACAAGACAAGGGCCAGCATGGTGGGCAGCACTTGGCCCACAAGACTTCACAGGCCCCAGTGCTGGTAGCTCAAATGGGATGGTGATGCAGCCACCAGGGCCACATGGCCACCTGCCCTTGGGAGTAGGACCGTGACTGGCATCTGCAGGAAAAGAAAACCCCGGCCCCTCGGGTGGCCTGCCCTCCTTGCACTGCGATCTCATCAAATCACCTCAGAGAAAATGGCTGAGTGCCTTGGCCGGCACCCAGGCGGGACAACAAAGGGCGAGCTCGGGTGATTCACCGGCTGTGCCAGACAGCTCTCCCTCCCCACCGGCGCCCGCCCTGCTCTGCGGCAGCACCCCGCTTGCCCCGGGCATGGGCACCATCAGCCTCTGCTCCACAGTGACCCCCTGACACCATTTATAAGGTTTTAAGGTTTTAATCTCAGCAACCTGGCCCAACTCCAGCATAAAGCCTTCCTGGCTGACAGGACCCTCTCGGGGCCCACAGGCTCCCACCTACCCCCAGAAGCGCCCAGCCCTGTCTGCAGGCCAGCCCCTCTCCGCTCCACACAACTGCCTCGCCCAGCCCCACTTTCCTCCCGACTGCACCTCCGATGGGCTGTTTTGGAGGAGGAATGGGAGCAGGTTGGTTTTAATTACATTGTTAAGTATTTGGTTTCCACAGTTTTGTCCTTGTGTAGCGCCTACCCTAAATCCCTAGTCCCTACAGGGCCCAGGCTGCTATAATTAGCATTAGGTAAGATTAAGATAAAGGGTAGCTAGCTAGATAATTTGTCAGGGATCCAAGAAGGAATACACCCTGAACACTGATGCACGGTACAGTTAAGGTCTATCATTCCTCACATCTTCACCATCTTTATTTTTTTAGGGATTCATTAGAGTAGCAATTTCAACAAACTTGTTCCCTGGGTATTTTAGACACTCGTCTCTAAAAACAGTGAAACACTCATGTTTTTCCATCCTACTTTTCAATGGCCTTTATGTAATGTGTTGCCCACCTTTCACAGCAGCAAGGCACCGAGGAAAGAGTTGGAGAGGAGGTTTACAACTTCCCTTTTCATGGAATTTAAAATCTTGAGGTTTCTTGAAAATTACAGAAATTAAAACAATTCAAGAAAATGTGCAGATGGTCAGAGGAGAGGGGAAAGCTCACAGCTAGAGAAATTTTATTGAATGTACATATCAGACACTGCATCAATACGTATCAATGGCCAGATAGTCACAGAGCCCCAGTCCTCTAACCCAGAAGCCCATGTTTTATTCACTGCATGTCCAATGCTTTGAGACTAGTACGTACTACAGTAAACGTACATGCACATTCCTATTGCATTGTTGTTATCATATTTCTACCTCATACATAGATACAAAATATTTTGTTTTCCCTGTGGCTATACATGTACTTCTTTAAAGCAGAATATTTTACAACATTGCTGTACAGTGTTTTCACAAATAGATGTATTATTAGCAATAAAATATCCTACTCCAATTTACATTCAAGCATCTTTTGCTTCTGGCTGAGGAAGCACACTTGCAGTGACTTCACAACCTCTTAAACTCTATAAATACAGCTATACATCTGCTGTAGGAAAAAAAAAAATACTGTCATGATTTATGGGTAAGTCTCTCTGTTAATCCTAATAATAGGGCTAGGAGAAGCAATCTGTAACCTACTTTAACCTTTAGATTTAAGGTTCTTCAGAGTGTGTCATTCTGCTGCTCTTCACCACAAAGACAAATGGACAGTGAAAGAGGAGCAGCACATTTGTCCATCCAAAGCTAGAACTGCCAGATGAAAAACAGGAAACTGATCCAGGTTAAGAGCAACAGCAAGCTGTAAATATGCATCTTGATGGAAACACGTTCTCAATCTGCAATGCTCTGAGCATACACCCTTATGCTTCACAAACGCCTGGAGGAGGACAATGAAGTTGTAAAATTGACTCCAAGCAATCTCATCTTCTGAGCTACAGCTTGGCAGTCATATAAATGGTGCAAGAATGACATTCCTCTGTCCCTCACTACTGACTCACTGATTCCCACCTTTTAGCTGAGGAATGGACACACAGTCTCTTCTGATCCTGTATTTTATGGTTCCCTGACCCCATTAATGCCTGCTCAACCCTTACAGTAATATAGAAGGGACCAAGCATAGCTTTTTCATGAAAGCGAGTCTCTTGTCCGTCTCCCTACCTGTCTGTCTCAGCTAATGTAATTTCTGTTTCTCAGTCCCCATCATTTACTAGCCTCATGCCTGCTTCTTGCTTCATGAGCTAGACTCCCTGGCTGGAGTCCGTCTCCGTAATGCACTGCAGTCATCAAATTGCCATGATGCATCCTGTCAGTGTAGACAGCACGGAGACTACAGTGCAGTAAGTAAGGGTAATGTAATGCGGCCACGGGGCCAAGGGGCCCAAGAGGAGACAAGACTGGAAGCACAGGAAGCCTTCTCCATGAGGCATTAGAGATACTCATGCAGCCACACTGATTAATATTGCCTCTCCCAAAATGAAATATGCTGTCTCAAGGTCAGTGTGAGTGAAAAAGCACACCAGGGTAAAACTCCCAGCTTGGTCAGATTGAAAGAAGGAAAAAAAAAGAGTGCAGAGCAGAGGGAAGCAAGCAGTAATAGCAATAAAGATTATAGAGAAATTTAATAAGGTCATGTAGAAAAGAAAGTAGCTTTTTCTCTCCCTTTTCCTTTTTTAATTCTTTCTAAAGAAACAGCCTAGGCTGATAATTCTGCAGATGGGCACTGAACAATTAGTCTATATCAGTTCAGGAAGAAGTTCCCGTTACAGACAGTAAGACATGCAGACAGAAGAATGTTCAAATGCCTCCACAGGAAAATTGGTCAAATGGTATGTGGAGTACAGAAGTTGCCTCAAATAGCAGCCTCTAAGGGTTACAGCTGACCTTGAAGACAAGGGGAAGACACTTAAATTATGTACAGGCAAAGGAAGGAAAGAAGTAATGCAGCAGGTGAGGATTTAGACATGGTTTTGCCTCTAGACTCCTGGCAGGGATATTTTTAATGGTCTGTGCAGGTGAGGTATTTTGCAGGAAGTCCAAGGAGGCTACAGGAATTGGTAATTGTTTTCAGGAGATTTGTTTCAATGAATGCTGTGGTTTCACTACACCTCTGTAGATCAGGCACCATTATGTTCGTGAGTGACACCAGCTAATGGCTCTGTCTAAATGCAGGGGTTATTATTAGCACCCATGCACCATGGATGTACAAGCTTTAACTGCTCAGGCCCAGCCTTTGGGAAGAAACAGCCTGTGTTTAGCTGTGTACATTTGCAATGATTCATGAGATTGTCTGCAATCGCTGTAAAAATAGTACTTACGCAACTCGGGAGCTACTACTGAAATCCTGACATTATTGGGTCTTTCCCTCTTAGTCACACTCATTTCAATTAATTTCCATGCCGCCAAGAGAACTTCATACTGAAAAGGCATAAACCTGAAAGAGGAACTGGGGGAGTTAGGAAATGCAACGAAAGGGGATGATCATTTCTTTGCAATTGTGATGAGGAAAGATTGCAGCTGTTATTCCCCCTGTAGAAGTGAAATGTGCAAACTCAACGAAAAAAAGAAGACAAATCTGTAGAGACCTTTTTTTTTTTTTTTTAATTTTCCAAACTGATATTTTTCTTTACTTTTAAACGGAGCAGCTAAGGCATGGCTGGAAGGTATGAATGAACATATGCTTTTCCAGCCGTTTTCTACCAGTGCTGTCCAAACCATTCTTCATTTCTATCTGGGCCTGGCTCTGCACTTGCTGCTGCACTCACAGCCTAGCACGTGTCAGCTCAGCAGCACCCTGAGGAGCACCACTTGAAGGATGGCTCAGAGCACACATAAGCACATGGGGTTTAGCCTCCTCACACATAAGCAACCTGCCAGACTTCATCCACTGAGCTGTGATTCACACATGGGACTTTTGTCCCCCATGCTTTTATCTTAGGCCCTACACTTCCACCACACAACCTTTCTGTAACACATAGAAGAGACCTGGAAGTCTGGACAGGGACAAGAGCTTCGTCCAGTGTTCATAGATGCCCTTAAAAAATGTTCAGAGTAGAACCTGTAGGGCCAGACAATGAGCCCCTTTCTTATATTGGAAAAAAAAATACTTGTTGAACTCATGGTGCAGGAGCTGCTCACACAAGGAACACACAGGTTAGTCCACAGGCCCAGGCCATCAGGGCAGGGGTACTTTTGTCACAACAACTCTGTGGGTTCATGTTTACTCCCATATTAATTCAAATCTGTGTTGTTACATATCCATAGAGTTACACTAGTGTGAATGTTGAGTCTCAACACTGCAGATTGGCCTGGATGTGTTCCTGGTTTCTTTTCAAGTCATCTGAAATCCAGCTGAAACTGGTAGAGCTCTGTGCATTTGGCACACTGGAAAACAAAGCTTTTGGACTTCGCTTTCTCAAAATGCCCATTTGCTGGGACTGGAGAAGAATATCATTTGTGTGTATGTAGGAATACTAGATGAAGGCCTTCAGAAAGTTCTTACCATAAAGGTTGTCATGCACAGCGAAGGAAACGCAAATGACAAACTCCTTTATAGAAACCAAGCCTGAAGGAGTACTGCGCAACTTCACATTCGTAACAAGGCAGGCGTGAAAAATGGAACTGAAAAACAAGTACATGTACCTGGGCCAACTTGTACAATAGTATGTGGTGCATAAGGCAAATGTGAGTCCCTTTTCTCAGTAGGTGACAATGATCTAACGTCTGCTTGAATCTCACTGCAGTCCTGATGAGGCTGCCAGATAATTTCTTCACATTGTCACTCTGGGATCTTCCTAATTCTTCATCCTGGCATGGAAATGGGATTTCAAAGCTCAAGGTGCACAACACAAGCAAAAGCAGTGTTAGCTTCCCAGTAGGTTAAATACAACTTACACCTCACTGGGCCAACAGTTTGCCTTTTCAGGGCTACATGGTGGAGGATGCAGAGACACTTTGGTTTTGTAGAAAAACAAGAACATAGCAATCAAGCACATATACTCAACACATTGGAAGATCCTTTAACTGTAACACTGAAATACCTGTTAGGCCTCCAGATGTTAAGAAAACGAACACACAGAGAGATAAGGTCAGGGCAGAGCACCAAGCTGAAAAGCAAACACTGAAAAGGGATTCTTAGGGCCATCACGTCAGGCTGGGCACCTTTTAGACAAGTAGTGTTTTAGAACAATTTACAAGATGAGATCACAGCCTCACAGAGTGCGTGATCAGGCAGCAGTGTAAAAAGCATAGCCCATGGATCTCAGAAACCTGCCTGAAACAATGAGCAGCAGCAGAGAGCATTCAGGTGTGACAGAGGTAGGTAGGACATGGGAAATAAAGCTTTTTTCTAGTGTTTCCTGTCCTTTCTTGCAATGTGATACACTGTGAGGTTAGATAAGGACATTGATGTAATCTAACTCCAAAATACGTATTTGCTTACTCTCCACAGAACAGACAAGAGATGTATCAGGTCAACATTCTTCTTACTCAGCTCTCTGTGTCTCCTGATACTGAAAGAGAGAGACGTCCTTCAGAGAGATGTCCCCTGTATCCATTCAATCCGGTCTCTAATGCCAACAGCGGTGATGATTTGCATATAGACAGCTTTCTACTGGAAAACTGTCCTTTCTTCTAGAGCAGAGAGCAGTCTTCAGTTGGTAATTAATGTTTTTTCTGTAGTCAGCTACCACTTGATGCAATGGTGCTGTACAGGCACAACCATTCAGAGGTCATGTTTAAAAAAAAAAAAAAAAAAAAAAAAAAAAAGCACGTCAGGATTGCAGAAATTAAAAGAGAAGACCAAGAAGAACAGGAAGGATGACAGGGAGAGATACAGATTAAGAAACTTCTGGACAACTTAGTGTGAAAATACTCCCACATGTGAGCCAAAGTGACAGAAAGGAAAGTATAAATCTCACTTGTGCCCCACCTGATTCTCAATGTAGCAGCCTGGCTGAGCACTCTCTTTTCCAGAATGTAATCATAGACACTTAGTTCATGGCAATCAGAAAGGCCTAAAGTATCCAGAAGTAATCAATACTTTAAGTATCTAAAGAAAGTACAAGATAATGGGTTTTCTCTGCACACAGGGAAGCTTAGGTAAGGAGCAGACTGAGGCATCCATTGCCCCAGACGCAGGGACTCCTCTTAGTGTCGAGCACTTCCTTTCCACTCTGCTCCTGAGAAGGGTTCCCACTGATTTAACACTCAGAAGCAAGCCTGGAATTGCCATATGGTTTTGGTCCTTGTTTCATGAGCTTGCTTCAAATCTCATTGTCAGAAAAATTTCTTCTTAAATTTGTCTTCATATGCCCATTCTCTAATGTCTGCCATCCTCCCATGCTGCACATTTTCCTTTGGTCAGGAGAACCAAGAATTGATTGCCCACCAACCATATTAGCTTTCCTTTAAAGCTGGAGTCATCACTCTCACCAAGTAACATGGGCATGGGGAGCTCAGGACAGTGGGAAAGAGGGCTGAGGTGTTCATGGCACAGCAGTGAGCCGTACCACTGGGAACTACATACTACTGGAGGGCCCTAATGAAATACATTGGCACCAGTATAAACCATTGTCTCTCTGATTACAAAATGGCTGTGTTGAAATGACTACCAGGCCCTGCTAAAACACCAAGCTCTTATATACCACTTGTCAGACATCATTTTCAAAGCACTTTCAGAGGGTGGGAAATGATTTATGCAGGGTCACTGAATAGAAGCAAAATTAAACCCCTCTGTGCCTGAGTCATCTGCCAGCATCCTAACCACTGAGATACTCCAGGAAACCCTGGCTTCTTTGTCATGTTAGCCATCCACAGGGCAGGATATAGCAACAGTGGCAACAACAGCTATACAGCTGGAATTTGCTTAGACAGAGTTATCAGGACAATTTTAAGTGGTGCAGCTCTGAAGCACTACATGAGAGAAATAGATTTCTTTTCATATGCAGCAAAGTGATGCAAATCACAGAACATTTTTTCACTGGAATCTATGGGACAGAGGTGGTCAGGAAGGCCTACTAATATCACATTTATGCTTAAAGTCGTCAAAGCAGGAAACGAGTAATTTGTGAGGTAGGAGAAAAACTGCAGACTCTACAGTTCTGCGTGGTTAATGATCTTTCCATGACCTTTCAGTTTTGCACCTCATCTTTTATTTAAACTATCTATTTAGAGCCACAGGGCTTTGTACGAAGCACACGTCTGGGTTCATTTTCTTACAGCATTTCAAGATTAAAGTGAGAGTTTTTGGTAAGAAAGTCAGAGGGAGCAACATTTAATGTTTGTCTCCAAGCAGTTTTGCAGAGCTAAGCAGAGAGTCTGCAAAATAAGACACAAAGGAGACTTGGGGATAAGACTCTAGTCTTTGGCTTGCCAAGTAGCATCAGGTTAGACACCATCACTCAGCTTTTGGTACTTTGTTAAGCTGGGAAAATGGTTACCTCAACTCCCTGTACTGTCAATGGAAAGAGGTAATTAGACTGAATTACTACCTAAACTGAGGAGCTGTGAAGAACTTGGAGTAATGTCTGTATCATCTGTAGGGATACTTGCTACTAAAGTTGGGTAGCCTGGCCTCATTTCTTCTGAGGCCAAGGTCACCTCTCTCGAATTCCTCCATTTGTTTGACAGAAGAACTGGGAACATTTAAACAGCTCTCGAGACACCAACAAGTATTATCTTATAGGAATGCACCAAAGGACTGAATTGGACAGGATTAAAAAAGCCAGCCAACTAAACTTGGAGTCAATCTGCACAGTTTTCAGAAGTGGGGAGCACTGGAAAGCTCTTTTTAATCTGCAGGGTATTTGTACATCACATCACTTAACAGGAGCCAGAAGCCCAGGCTGAGGACATCACTTTGAACATCTCCTTGGGAAACAGCTTGGCCCAGTATTCTAGCACGCTCACTCCCACTGCACAGCCAGCACTGGAGCTCTGTGTGTCACTCCCTCGGTTTTTCTGGAGCCATAAAGTCATCCCATTCAGTCTTCTGGGAACTGTTTCTCCATTAAAAAATGTAAATAATAGTAGCTAAAAAACTAACCCATAAAAAGCTTTGAAGTTTGCTTACAAACAAAATACCTTCATAAACTCTCCCAATTGTGTTTGTGCTAAAATATTGACTTTTCAGGGAGGTAAATATTTCTCCATTGCTCATTGCATAGAAGCTTGTTTCTGCTGTTTATTCACATGCCAAGGCCAGTAAGTACTGCTGCAGTGCATATCATCTCAGTTTAGAGGCTTCAGTACAGTTCCCATCCTGTTCCCGAGGAACTGAGCTGGCCAGTGGCAATACTTTCGTTGACTTTGTGGAGAGCCAGGTCTTATTTGCCTGCCTGTAGTGCTACTCTGTGTCTTTAAGTGTGCTTCAAAAGAAGACCCCTTTTGCAAGCAGACTAATGTGCTCTCTTGTGTCTTGTTGACAGTGCCTTGCACATGCCCTTCTATAAAGTTTGAATCATTTGTTTTTCCGGGGTAACAATCAATTGTGGATGATATTTGCAGCTGAGTCACTTCTAGCAAGGGCAAAAGGTAACGCCTGTTTGTGCAAGTGTAAGCCATATCCTTCCTTGGGGCTGTGCCATTTGACTACAAAGGGTGATAATTTTGCCCATCCCCCTCTCCCTTACATCTCATTCAGGATTTATTTTACAAGTTTTATTTGCAGAACAAGGGATAACAAAGGATTTTATTTTTTTTTCATTTCTGTGACTACACCTCAGCCATCTCAAACACTGGACAAGTCCATGTAAAGTGCAGCTATCGATGCAGAGGAATAACCTCCCCTATCTGCCCTAGGAGAAAAGAAAATATTTCCCTGGAAACAGGAAAAATAAACGAACCTATTGTATTTCCCTGACAAAGTCACCTCCATATCCTCCAACTAACCTCATTCATTTCCAGCCTTCCAAACATCCTCCCTCTCTGCTAAGCCAGGAAAAGAAGAAAGGCCACTACAGCACTGAACTCAGGCCATGCCCAGGCATGGAAAAGATGAACCAAATCTGTCCTTCTGCAGTGGAAATCCAGTGCTCAGCCAGAAAATCACTGGGCCCTGAGGTCAGAACCTTATTGCAAGAATGAGGAAACACTTCTGCAGCAGACAGGCTGAGGCAGACAGGGAAGAGAGCTACATAGCCACATAACTGCTAACCTCACACGATGGGAGACACATGCCTACTGTCTGCTGGCTTAGCGGCATGGAGGCGTAGATAGATCTTCCTTGGCCAAAGTCTTCCCTCTTCCCTCCCCTGCCCTCAGCACTTCTGCAGCTGGAGGAAGAGGGTAGAACAACCCAAAGAAATGACAGGACTCACCTAAAGGTACACACTAGGTCAGTGGTGGAGGTATGACTTGAATCAGCCTTCTGGATTTCAGGGTAATTCACACAGGAAGATTTTCTTGTCCTGCTTTTATTTTTCTTTTTACTTTCTATATGCCTTTTCTCCCTTACTCATGCTCTCTCTAATTCCCATCCTCACCATTTCTCCAGACACCTTACTTCCCCTCACAGCCTCAGCAGAAGTTTATGATAATTGTCTTTGCCTAGTCTAGATAGAGGATTTTGGGAAAAGTTAGCCAGATCAACTATAGTGGACTGGACTCAAAAGTCTAACACAGACACCTGCCCAACCCTGCCTGCTTTCCTACCAGAATGAACTCAGAGGTAGCTCCTGTCCAGATGCAGTGTCAGATGTGTGAGATAGACAGATGGGCTGAAAATAAGAACATCCATATCCTAATTCTTTATTTTTTCAGACTGCGATCAGGAAATTAATCTGATTCCTGAACTTCCTCACGTGGCAATTTCCCCCTTCCCCACACACTGACACACCTTTATATAGTGACAGGCTTCATGCTTACAAACAAGGAAGGACTGATCCTGGGATATGAAGGTCAGGGGCAGTCTTGACTGCAGTGACCATGAGGTGTTGGAGTACAGGATCCTGAGAGGAGGGCGCAAGGCAACAAGCAGGATCACAACCTGGACTTAGGTGTTCCTTCAGGTATATCAGCATCAGAAGGGAGACTGGGGAAAATGTAGGCCTGGTGCTGAATGGGGCATGGGACCTGCTGAAAAGGGCATGGAAAAGACCAAGGTAATCAATGCTCTCTTCACCTCACCCTTTACTGGTAAGATCTGTCTTCAGGAATCCCGGGCCCCTGAGATCAGAGGGAAAGTCTGGAGCATGGAATACTTACCATTAGTGAGTGAGGACCAAATCAGGAAATTTAAAGCAAACATAATACAGGTCTATGAGACCTGATGGGATGCATCCACAAGTGCTGAGGGAGCTGACTAATGTCATTGTGAGGACACTTTCACTTATCTTTGAAAGGTCATGGCAATTGGGAAGGTTCCTGTGGACTGGAAGACAGCAAATGTCACTATTGTCTTCAGCAAGGGCAAGGAGGAGGAACTAGGGAACTACAATCTAGTGGGACTCACTTCAGTCCATGGGAAGGTGATGGAGGAAACAATCCTGGAAATCACTGCCAAATATATGAAGGTCAAGAAGGTGACTAGAAGTATTCATCAAGGATTTATGAAGGGGAAATTGTGCTTAACCAACCCAACAGACTTTTACAATGAGATGCCTGGCTTGGAGGATGAAGGGATAGCAGTGGAGGTTGTTTATCTTGACTTTAGCAAGGCTCTTGACACTGTCTCCCATAAAATCCTCATAGATCAACCAGTGAAGTACAAACTAGGTAACAGCATAGTGAGGTGGATTGACAACTGGCTAAATTGCCAGGTTTAAAAGGTTGTGATCACTGGCACAAACTCAGCTGGAGGGCAATCAGTGTTCTACCTCAGATGTTGATACTGGGGCCAGTACACCAAGATCTTCATTGACAACCTGGATGATGGAGCATCATCAGGAGTTGATCCTACCCCTCTGGTCAACCCTGATGAGACACATCTGGAGTGTTGTGTTCAGTACTGGGTGCACTAGCCATACTGAAGCGACTCCAGAGAAAGGTCATAAGGATGACTGAGGGATTGGAACATCCGTCATATGAGAAAAGGCTGAGAGAACTGGGACTGTTTAGCTTGGAGAAGGGTCAGGGGCATCTTATGCACGTGAATAAATACCTGATGGAGTGCATTAAGACTATGGAGCCAAACTACTCTCAGTGGCACCCAGTGACAGCACAAGAGGCAAAGGCACAAATAGAAATGAAGAAAATTCCATTAAATAAAAACACAAAAATTAGTATGAGGGTGTGAGAGATGAGAAACCAGGCCTGTGAGAAACTAAGACAAACAACCTGGGAAAGCAAAAGTTGAGGCTGATTGAAGATTTGCCTCAAACACTCGCAAGACAAAACCGTGAGTCACAGGGTGCTTTCTGTGGAGGCCGAAGCTGATAAGGCTGCCCGATGTATCTGGGGGAGAGAGCCCTGTGGAGATGGGACAGCTCTGCCCAGGGGCACCTGGGCAAATTTCAAGGGCCATGTGTCCGGTGAAAGAACTTTGCTTCATTATCCACAAAAGACATATTAAAGTTAACACCCCTCAATATGCTAATGAAGGCTGTCATGATCATGCTAGTGACATCATCCCATGAAACACCTTACCCCTCCCTGTACATGGGATACGTAGGTCTGTGGGTTGACCTAGGGGACGGACCCAAGGAAAGTGGGTATAAATCAAAGGGGGGAAGAAAGGGCCCTCTCTCTCTCTCTCTCTCTCGCTCTCTCTCTCTCTCCCCCCCTCTCCCTGCCCCCCCTCTGCCCCACCCCAAACAAGATAGATGCCAGCGAAAAAGACTGCCGCCTCCTGGAACCCTCGCCAGCGGGATCAACACAGGAACCCAGACCAGTGATCTGTATTCCCTCATTCCTTTTATGTCCCTCTTTTCCTTTTTCCATTAAGAAATGCAAGGCATATTATATTGCTCGCCACAACTTGCTCTGTACTTAGCCAATTATCGTGTGTTAAATTAGTACATTGTAAGTAGTTAATAAATGCTTGAACTTGGAGACTTTTTGTCTGCTCCAATTGGGGATTTGCTAATCTGAGTCACTTGTCCCCCTTGTCTGAGCGGGATGTGACAGAGAGTGGTCAAACACTGGACCAAGTTGCACATAGACATTGTAGAGTCTAAATTCCTGGAGATATTCAAAACCACCCTGGACATGGTGCTGAGCTACCATCTCCAGTTTCCCCCACTGTGAGCAGCAGGTTAAACCAGGCCATCTCTAGAGGTCCCTTCTGACTTCAGGCATGATACGATGTTGTGATACTGAGTTACCTAAAATATGCTGTTCGAGACTCCAGGTAAATGGAAGGGGAAGGATCTCTAAAGATGATCCTTCTTATTTCAAAACAAGATCCTTTAAAAACAATAAACTGTACCTATGTAATTCCTGTCATGTTTGCCTAGCATGTCCTTCAAGCTCTACTATTGATTCTAGTATTTCATTACCTTTGATCATTGGGGGTTTTTCACGGTGACTAATCCGAATCTTTTCTAATGAAATTCAAGCCACTCTTACAGTGCACTATACATTTAAAAAAGATTAAGTCCTCTTTTTGCATTTGGAGAATGCTGTTGTGTTCCCCTTCAGTTTTCTCTGAGATGGCCACAGTTTATTCAGTCTCAGCATGACAAAGTAAATCTTTGCAGATCTCTGATCATTCCTATTTCCCCCTTCTGAGCTCTTCCCAGTTGACCCACATCTTCACTGAAGTGCCCCAGACTCAACATAATACCCATCCAAGGCCTCACCAATGATAAGTAGAGCAAAAGGATGACTTCATCTATCTCGTAAGCTGCATTCCTCTTACTAGAACCCAATACAATGTCTGCCTTTTTTGCAGTCCCATGACACAGCTGATTCATGAGCAGCATGTGATCTACTATAACCCTAGACTCTTCTCGAAAGAGAACTGCTAGCTAAACAATTGTTCCCTGTCCCAAATTGGTCTAGTTACTCTATTTCTTCTCACATATAGCATTTTGCACCTGCACCACTGAATTCTTCCTTTTTCAGCCCATTTCTGCAACTTGTCACAAACTTTTTGAATTCTGACTGGGGCTTCTAGCATACATACAGCTTTGTTACCACCCAGGTTTTTGCAGAAGAGGGTGACCCAGAGCAGACCCTTACAGAACTCCACTGGCTACAGGTTTCCATATCGATGATGATTATCTCATAGTTAAACTAAGAGTGTACTTTCCAAGCACAAGCCATTTTGCTAACTATTACATAGTGATTTGTTCTAAAGTGTATTTGCCTGTCATGTGGGACTACACCAAAGCAAAAATCAAGATCAAAAGCCCCTACCTTCTCCACATCCCCTAAACCTTTTACCCTACTATGAAAGGAAAGATCCATTTTATGTAACTTGCTTTTAAGCCATGTTGACTAATGCCCACCTTTTGGGCTTGCAGACAGTTTGTCTGACACTTTTTCCAGAGTTTTCTAGGGTTTAGAAAATAGCCATCCTTTGACCTCTTCCTTCTCCTCTCCTTTATTCCACTTTTTGAACATATAGCCAATCCTAATACTGCCCAAGGGATGCCTACTTCATAGAAGAGTCTAGAGGGAAACAATGCAGAAAGATGTGTCAGAGCTTCAAACTGAAACCTCAGGACTGGCCAGGCCTGTGAGAGTCTTGTCCCAGCTGCAAGTCTCATCCATGAGTTGGCTCTCCTGTCTGGCATGACAGGGGGCATTGACCTACTAATGTATGGGTAAATTTGAATACTACTTTAAAAATGCCCAATTTTTAATGTCAGTGCTTGGAGAATAATGTCTAACTAGCAGCAATTGATGTCTCCTGTGCCAAAACCTGGAAAGACCAAGAATGTTAATATGCAGGTATCTTAGACTTCCAGTACTAGAGAGTAATTTGTTTCAGAATAATATATCTACATCCTGGCATTTTGTTATGAATCTTCTCCTGATTACTGCTCTGCTTTATGGCTTTCTTGAGATAAACTGGTACATTATATCATGGGTCTCATTTATCAGATGTAGTTTTAAAAGTAAATTGTGCATGCTATTGCAGAACATGTGTACCTCCAGGCCAGACTGCCTTATGCAGTCAAATCAAGTCAAACTGCTCCAGGCTCTGTGCTGTGAAGGATATAATCAGTCACAGAAAAGAGCAAAATCTCCCACTAAACCTTTCCCCTCTCTCACCTTTCCCCTGACTGGCAGGTTTTCCCTCCAGTATTGCACTTGCTGGTTCCCTGTCAGGCTTTATTTTCCAGCAGCCCGCCTGTCACCGGCTCTGTTTTCCCAGAGATAACATTTCTGTACGTCAATGTTCACTATCTATCCATGTCACATTCAGCTTTAATCCTTTCTTAGACTTTTGTGAGAGGCCTTTGCAGTCAGTACCTGTTGCAATGGGGGTCTCGTAACATTTACTTGCAAACTTAGTTAGGCAACCTGATTGTGTTTGATGGAAGTATCTTGAGTAAACAGCTTGTTATGTACATGGCCACTTGCTCAAGAGGTTGAACGTTGCATTACTCATTTACACATGGGATGTTTTGAAAATAAAACCCAAAACACTGCCTTCTTATCAGATAGCGTTTAACTCATTCATGTTTGCAAAGGATGATTCTGAAATTCCCTTTCTATAGTTCCTTTCCTCTTATGACTGTTTATAAAAGGTGACCAAGCTTATGACTACCTCAGGGAGGTAGCTGTAATTAATCAAATCACAGTTGAGGTACTTACATCCTGCCTATCTGAAATCTCCCTCTAGTTTCAATTGAACAAGGCTTTCCTTTCCACTTCCTATCCTAAATTGTTGCTCTGGAATGTTAAATATTTGCCACGGGTCACTCCAAAGCTGGCTGTACTTCAGCAGGAGATAAAGCGACCTCTGGGAACTATTTGCAACATTTTCAAGAGGTTCCGAAATCCCACATGGAGGAAAAAAAAGAATCTATATACATAATAAGATTTTTTCATTATTAATTAATCAGGATGATAGTCATTTTGCAAACAGATAAACGGAATCAGAAAACCCTCAACCGTATCTGCAACCGTATCTAAACTAGAGCCAACTGGAACTGAAGAACACTTTCAAAAATTTGATGTTAACACTGTGATTTCCAATAAAAGGGCTCAAAAGCCCAACTGGAGTGTCTGCAACTACAAGTGGGGTCATGAGTCTGACAGAAACTCACTGTAATCCAGGGTTTATTCTAGTCCTGGGGTTGTGCTGAATGACCAGCACACCAGGAAAGAGTTTAAGGAATGCAGTCCCCAAGTAACCAGGCTGATAATAGACAACATGTTAAATCACATCGTTGCATTTGAAATCTTCCTTGCTGTTAATCTAATGTGAATTAAAGAGAAGTAGGTAATGTAATGATCTGAAGAAATATGAAAAAGACATATTTTGCTAATAGAAAAAAAATTCTCCTCAGTGAAAATAAAAAAATAAGTTATTTGTTATAGTGCTAATTAACACTATTTAAATAATCAGTTTAAATCACCTGCTGCCATGATTCTAGTGTTGTGGACCAGGTCTCCAGCAGCCAGAGCTCATGGTGCTCCGTTAGCCCCAGGCCTCTATTTTTAACCATTCCTGTTCTTTTTCCTTCCTGGACTCTCAAGGATTCCACTTTCTAGTTTGGTAATTTTCTCTGAAAAATGTTGAGTAGACAATTTTCTTTACTTTCACATCCATCTGGCCAGCCACAATAAGCCACAAATTTCAGAAACTGCAATAAAGATAAAACAAACAAACAAGAAACCCTAACCCAAACCACCATGGAAATAGTAGAGACAACTACCGCTATTGAGTACTGCCAGACTTACACAGACCCCTGGGGCCAGGTTTTCACAAGTGTTTATTATGCACAATTACTGCTTTTTTTTTAAAAAAAAAAAAAAAAAAAAAAAAAACTCTTTTAAAGATCTGGCATACAAAATTAATCTGAGCTACAATTGTGCAATCTTAATTACCTGTTTACACACATTTAAATAAGTGGTCACAACCAAAGGCTATGTCTATACTGGTAAAATAAATGTACTTGGGACCATTTCTGGCCCTGAGGCCAACTGGCATGGAACAGCATGTCCGTACAGTTAAATTCCCTTAGCCATCAAAACAGGGTAGCCGTATCCAACCTGCCCATTGAGAGCTGAATAGCCTATGTTGAATCCCAAACAACAGTGCCTGGGAATTGTTTGGAAGCCTGCTAGTTAACACTGGCCAGCACTGCACAATGGAATATTTTAACTATTCAATAACATGGATGATTGTGTATCAGGGCCCAGGAATGTGTGCTGCTTAATATACTAATATGGACATAGCCTGAGAGTCAACTATGACCTGAAAACTTTTTGTTAGATGGTAATTATTTTATTTATTCAGAACAAAAATAAATGTCCCACTGTAAAACCAGTGAAGGCTGTCTATGCCTCTCTATGGACTTCATTCAATTTTGGCTCAGCTGCTAGAAAATATATATTTATAGGGCTTATTGTTAGTATTTATGTTGCAGTACTGCCAAGGAATGCCAGTCAAGGACAGGGACGCTTGCACGAGCTGCTAACACAAAACAAGATGTGTCTGCTCCAAAGGTTTTGGGAGATAAGTGTTCTAGCAAATCCAGGATATATTATCAACATCTCCGGCCCTGTCTGCATCAGTTGTTGCAGATAGATGGGAGCTTTCTTTGCCCATACTAATCCCAGGGTTGGACATGTGGGAAGCACAGCATTGAGAGATTCATTCGAGCTGGCTAGGGGCCAGGACAAGTCCAGATGTAGTCTAGACAAATCAGGCTGTAGCTGCCAAGAGTAAGGGCTTGGGAACTCGTAGGCAGTGCCGTGTAAATACAGCCTGGCTTCTCCAACCTGGCACTAGCCAGACCCTCGCTGTGCCCTGCGGGTGTGCCAGCTGGGTCTCAGCTACCTCAGGCCCCCCCACACCGAACCCTGGTTCATACGCAGATGTGCTCTTGCTCTGCACTGATCTCCTCGTGCATCTCCTGGCCACTGCGGTCTGGACCTGTCCACATTAGAGCAGCTGGGTCAGTGCAAGACTACCTGCCTTCAGCCAGAGCTCGGCACAGGCTGCAAAACTTGCCTGTGGAGCTTCCCCAGCTATTTCCGTGCTGTGGGCAGCACCGCAGGACTGACCACAGCATGGAGACGTGTGTCAGTGTCGGGGAGAGCCCGTGGCTAATGCATGTGGCTGAGGCAGTGAGTGACAAGTTTGCAGCTGCACAAATCTAAATAAATCCTGGCACTTGGACATAAATGAGGTTGAATTGTGCCTGACCCATGAATGAATGAGAATTATATTTTGCCATAAGCATTATAAATTTTTGGTATTGAAAAATATACATTTTATCCCAAAAAAAGGGAAGGTCTTTGCCTTTTTTCATGCCCTTTGAAGATTATTGATTTTTGTTCTCTGTATCATAAACAAAAAAAGCAACAGCAAACAACCTGAAAAAATTACACAGCCTGGTCGTAGCAGAAACAGCACCCTGAGTCCAGCATTGCAGCCCTAGCCATTGCTAGCCTATTCACAGCCTCGAAAGGCACTGATTACATCATCCACATCAGTTCATGGATTTCACTGATGTACTGCTCCTGAGAAAATCCTGATCTCGTAAGTCAGCTGTGGAGTCCACATCTACGTGAGCTCCTTTCTACAGCTACAATGTTGGGGCTTCTGTGGGTGCCTGGGCAGCTCATCCCACAGCCCGCCCAGGAGCCTCCACTTCCCACTGCTGCTTCAAAAGAAAAAGCCTTTTCATCTTAACTCCTCAGCTGAGCTCAGAATTGAACCTTTTGATGCCCTACTGCTGGGGAGTTTTAGGGAGGCCTGAGCCCAGGTGCGGGCTGCCAGCTGTGCCCCGCCGGTGTGGCTGTGCTTCGTGTTGAGGGCTTTGCAGCACCACTGCACCTGTGGAGTTTTCTGTGCTCAGTAACATCATCTGATTAACCCAGGCTTGCAGCACCTGAGAAGGACAGCTTTGAAGTTTCCTCATTATTCTCTCTAATTCCAGTGCTTCTGAAGAAGCTCAGAGTAATTAGTATTATTTACAAATATGGCAGGAGATGTCTTAGCATGCAGCATAGTGGGGTGTCTGTGCACCAGATGGAGACAGAGAAATGTCACAGCTCCAAGATTCTCCCATGAATCTGGTGCTCTTGAAATTTATGTTAAGCTCTGCCTAGAGGAAAAATATTGGAGTTGGGACCCCCTACCCACTCTCACACTGAATTAGCTCAATCAGGAGTCAGCACTGAGAGACACATTGATTGCATTTAAATTAAATTTCAGGTACAGTAATGCGTCAGAGTCTGCAGTGCATTGCTTCCAGGAAAGGGCGATTCCCACTCAAACAGGTACCTGAGCAGAGGGAGGAGGATTGGCCATTGGTTTGTGAAGGACAGTGTGGGAGTGCTCATCCAACGGAGACAGACCTGAGCCCCAAGGAGGTGAAGAGGGGCTTAATACAGCTGAGAGCTATCAGCCCATCTAATGAAAAAGAAAGAAATCAAGTAGCTTCTGGCTTCTGGGAAAATGGTTAAATGCTTCTAGGATCTCTTAGGGGATGTCTAGGGGCAGGCAGGCTCCAAAACTACCCCAGTCCACCAGGAAGGCAGATGGTCTTTCCAGGATGCCGCAGGGGTGTAAGAGCCACGGAAGGATGGCAGGCCCTGCACCGTCGTATTGGGTGAGTCAGCACGTGCTGGTGGTGTCCAGGCCAACTTCTTCAGCTTCTTCCTAGTGTAGAGTAGATAAGGAAGAGGGGTCTCCACCTCTTTAGAAATGAGTCCTAGCTATTTTTTTCCACTATGCATCAGTGCTTTTTTCTGTGTCCCACGTCACACTGCTGGCATTGTGGGCAATTTGAGATAACCAGGAACAATAAGGCTTTCCTCACCCAAGGGTGTGGTGACTGAACAAACGGGGGTATTGGGACACCTCAGCAAGTGCCCTGGTCCCCGGCATGCTTCCAGCAAGGCCTCCTTGCCCAGTCACTCCTCCTCCACAGAGGTATCTCCCATGACCGGCAGAAGAATCTCACTCACTATGTTGCAGCTGTGCTCAAGCCCTGAGGGTCCCCAGGAGACTCTCCCAGCCCTGCCACATCTCTTTTGCTTATTACCCTGATCATGCTCTTGGCATTTGCTGATGGGATCTGGGTGGGTGCATGCTGGGGTCTCAAGACAAAGCTAACAGTTGCCACTATGAGGAGATGGCCAGGGGTTCAGTCCTGTGCTGGGACCTCCGGAGGCAGCAGCAGGGTGTGCCAGCTGCATAGTTGGTTTCTGTTGCAGTAGTACTGCTGGAGGGGTTAGAGTTTCTGCTGATTTTCCTGGGAGATTGTCTGTAATTACAGCATGGAGAGCATTGTTACTGATAAAAACAAAAGCCAGGACATACTGTTAGAGGGCTGCAGTCAGGCAGGGCTTCCCAGCTGCCCTCCGAGCTCAGCACCTCAGCTGCCGTGCGGGCAAGGGCTGAGTTTCAGCTCCCCTGCCCCTGGGGACCCCTGCACCCAGAGGGGATTTCTATCCACATCTTCATTGTCACTGCTCGGGCTACTGTCCCCAGTGCCACCAGTAACTGCCCCAGCCTCGGAGGGACCTGCCTTCCTCAGGGGTGGGAAATGGCCTATTCAGAGGGGCAGGTGCAGGAGCCCAGCACTGCACCCTGCCCTTCTCGGAGCATCCCCAGTGTGACACTTTCTGTCCCGTGTTCTGTTTATTAATCACAGATATTTTTTTCTTCTTTTTTCATGAAAGGCCCAAATAGGTTCAGCTGTCGGTTACTCCTGCTCTCTGGGTTGTTGATCCTAGGTGATATGTCACAGCTGGCAGTTGTCCTGTGTCAGAGATGCTGCAGAGGAAATAAAATTAATCTTGCTGGTTTCCAACAGATAGTAAAATATTTGCAAGCTGGTTATTTTCCCTGATTCCCCACTTCTTTTTTTTTTTTAATAAAGTCTATTTTGGCCTCACCTTCAGAACAGCCATTGCTTCTCTCCCTGCCATGCACAAGCTTGGCAGGGAGCAGCACGTGGAGAGAGGGTGCAGGGCAGCTCTGCCGAGGGGTTTCTCATTTCTTCTGCAGCCTTCCCAGGGCAGAACAGGGCTCTCCCTGCTGCCTCACAGCCAACCCCCAGCATTCAACCTTCAACCCCAGGTACCAGCTGCTGCTGAAGGGGTACTGGCAAACTTTGAGACACAAGCTTTTTGCTCTGCCAGCTGTAGAAACAAAACAGTAATGTACATAATAGAGTTTACCTTACCTGGGTTCTCCCTACAACTGTGTTTAAGAGTCACATCAGCATGTGCAGTACCCTGCAAGCCAATGTTATCTGTGAAGAGTCAGGAGAAGAGACAGCAAAGCAAGTGAAGTGATAAATTAGGAGCAAATACTTGATGAGTACATTAGCATACGAGAACTTGTTTCTTTAACCTTCTATCAAACATTTAGTAATGGAGAGGGGTGGGTTGTTTTTTCTTTAAATTAAGGGCTGCTTCAGTTTTTTGATGGTGGAAGTTGAAGCGTGTGCTAGGAAGAGAGCAGTCAGTGCCAGCCAGCTGGAGAAGTTCTGGGCTCTGCTGATGTCAAGGCCAGCTCCCTGCATGGAAAAGATGCAACATGTGTAAGACAAGTGAGTCATCCTGGGTCAGGCCCGGAGCCAGCGACTGCTGAGCTCTCTTCCCAGCTCTGCTACTGATTTGCTTGATGGCCTTGGTGGGTTTGTCAGGCCAGAAATTTGATACCACCCGTGCAAACTGCCCCTTAAGAAAGCGGCTGGTTTCTCGGCATCCACTGTTTCTCACAGCTTCTTTAAATAGCAGCCTATCTCTGTTACTTCCTTGCTTTTCTACCTGGATAATGGGTGTAATTGCTCAGATGTGTCCTAGTGCTGTGCAAACAGACAAGACCTTGCCAAGACAAATGTACAACGTTAGGCTCTCTAACCCTTTACTGTAGGATGGAGATGTTCGAGTTACCCGGACTGAAGCTGCAGAAACACTGAGCTCCATGTGGCTGACTTTACCCCCTCAAACATCCCTGTCCCACTGCTTCCACATTCAGTCCCATTAATAACTACTTTCTTACATCTGTCACTCAGCCAGCTTCTAATCCAGGTAATGTGTACCCTATTCATCCTGTATAATGTGAGTTCATTAATCAACCTGTCATGTGGTGGAGAAAGCCAAGAATACTGTGTCTACCAGATCTTTAATCTTGTCTGAAGAAAAAGACAACAAGTTTCTTTAACAAGACATACCTTCCACAAAACCCTGCTGATTAACATTGGTTTTATTTTTAGCCTCTAATGCCTCGTTGTTGGAGGCCTGAATTAAATTTTGGCGATTGTGTTGAGGGATACTGTCCCACTAACCAGCCCATTGCTCCCCGGAGTGTCCCTTTTACGCCTACTAAGTCCCGGAGCTACGCTGGCAGTCTCCCATGTCTTTGGAATTTCCCCAGATTCGTAAATATAAAACGTCATCAAGCATTTTAGCTGGCTCCTTTAAGACGCAAGGATAGCTAGGCCAGATGATGTGAAAAATGTTTAATTTTAGCAGATGCTGCATCACATCCTCCGTTGCTCCAGATGGTAAATGCTGTACTCCATCCGCAACATCATATGGGATGAATATCCCGCTTCTTTCCAAATGCAGAGCAGAAATAGCTCTTGAACATTTCTGCTTTTTTTTTTTTTTTCTTGCACCACTGTTTATGATTTTACTGTCTTCATTTAGCAATTGATCTATACTGCCATGGGGATGGGTTTGAGAGAGGAAGCAGCATTGTTCCTGACATGATTTTTTAAATATTTCTGTATTTCTTTCACTTCACTGGCTGTTGTCTATTAATCCTTTGGTTTCCTTTTAACAATCACTTACATTGTTTTAACTTTCAATTTATAATCATCATCTTTCTATTTCCTGGAGTTTTTTCCTGCTTTATACATCGTTTCTTCATGTTTTATTTCTCTTTCTACATCTCTTTTTAACCAGGCTGTTTCTTACCCCACATATCTATTTTCCAACTCTATGATATCATGGATTTTTGAACATCCAGTAGAATAGTCCTGGATAATTTCCAGTTTTCGTTAACACTCCACATTTTACATATATGTTCCCAGGCAACTGTGCCAGCAACTGCTTTAAATATGGGCATACACGCGCACACACATAAACACAGCACAACATTGAAAACTCAGACACAAGGGGACCACAAGAAAAACGGTCATGTTAGTGATAATTTGTATGAAGTGGGAACACCGAAGAACAGACTTGGCAATGTGTTGTAATGACACCAAAGTGAGAGAGTGCATTTAACCCACCCTTGATATGGTGAGCAGGCCTTCAGTCATGTCATTACTAAAAAAAGTCAGTGATCTTTGCCTCCAGGATGGTGCTCTCTGCTGCTCCACAGAGGTCTCAGTTCCATCAGTCACAGTGAAGTAATGTGATGTACCAGCCTGTGTCTTCAAGAAGTGACGAAGTTTGTTAGCGTGTACTTGGGCTTCTGACAATGATACATGTTCTTCAGGTCTGCTGACTTCAGCAAGGGCATCAGCATCACTTGGATTTTCTCCTGAAGAGGCTACAGCTAGAAATTTGACCACAAGGTCACAAGGGCTTAACTTGCCCTATGGCTACTAATGTTTCATTGGCAGAAACCCAATCTTTGATGCAATCTCTTCCAGTCCTACCAGGCCATATGCTTGTCTATGTCTTAACTGTTCTTCCACCACCACTATGAGCTTTGCCAAATCCTCCATGTCCAAGATACTATCTTTATGGACAAGCCCAGATGTCTGAAGCATCAAAAACCAATGGTGAAGTGGAGATTGTCCAGCACCACATATGTGAAGATCGTCCTCCCCACACAGGGCAGCAATAACCTCCACCTGGGTTTTGGGTTCAACCTCATATGTATTTCTGAATATAGAAACATATGGGTGTTTATGTTCACAGATGTGTGTGTACATACTCCATACATAGGCTGATAATTAGTGCTCCAATCCACTTGCATGAGATAAATCTAATCTGATTATGATCTGTGGTACAAAAACAACTTCTAATTTTCAGATTGAATGATTAGTCCTTCCATTTCCGTCAGAAGGAGGCTCTCTTTCAAGTTAGCCAGAGCTGTCTGAAGTTTAAGAAATGAACCCCTATTTTTTAAAGCTCTGGAGAACTGCTGTTGGCTGGATGAAGTGACCCAGCTAACAATGAATCGAAATCCTGGTGGGGTTTCCTCCTCTGAACTTGAAGAGGTGACTGGAGGACTGAACACCCTGTTCTCTCGCACACTGAGGTAGTCTTTTCACAGCCATCCATCAGTATCTCATTTCCAGTTTTATTAAGTAGAACTTCACTCCATAAATCACATCTTGTTACTTGCAGTACCAGAAGGAAGACATTTCCTGCTGGTACTAGGCACAATTGCTGTGCCGGCTTTTAGAGCTTGGCAGCTGTACAGAGCCGAGTCCTGGTGCAGAAGCACAGAGGCCCTGGGTTTCCCAAGGCATCAGAAGGGGTCTGACTCTGCACCTCTACAAATGATCTGAATAGCAAGCATGAGTCAATGCGGATGCTGCGCAACTGATTCACACCACGAAGGTAGGATGAGCTAATACCAGTATGAGAGGAGGACAGCAGACCAGCTTCTCTGATGTGCCTCAGTTATGCACTTGTCTGAGTGCCCAGATCATCTGTGTACAATTTGGGGTTTTGTTTCTTTATGCTTTTGAGATTGAGCATTTACCTGTGCTTAACAACCATGTGACAGTAGCTGCTGCATTCCCCAGTACAGTGTCCCAAACAGCCCCCTCAATAGTACAGTAAACAGTTGCTTTGTCTTTTGTTTTTATTAGTCCCACAGGAGACAATATTGCCTTTGCTTATGACCCTGCGCTCTTGCTGGTACAGCTGTCTTCCTGCCAGAGCACGTATTAGTTCCTGAGCTCAGGGTGCATACAATGTGTTTTGTTATGTGTTGACACAGACACACACACACACTGGTTTACCCTAATGACATGGGACTCTCTGAAAACTGAGAGCTGAATTCCAGGCAGCCACGGGGGCTACACAGGATCCGAAATATTACAGGATGTCTCCCTACATGTCAGAGACGATTTCAGAGGGACAGGGAGGCCAGGGGGGAAGGGAGGGTGGGGGTGG
>NW_020799095.1:142178957-142196556 GCF_003259725.1 Athene cunicularia | reverse complement strand
AGGGGATGGGGTGGGGGGGGAGAGGAGAAAGCAAAACCAAAGAGTTTTGGAGGCCTAAACAGTCTTCTGGTACTGGTGGTGATGATCGAGCTTCCCCTTGCCAGAGGATGGACTTTGTCTAATTGAGCTGCTATCCTGAGAGCACGAGGGTATATCTGAGCTGTTCTCATGTCCTGCTCCAAATCCCCGGGTCGTGGCGACACGGCCCCTGAACTCCACTAGCTTCAGTTTCATCATTCCACTCATCTTCTGGCTCAGGCAGGCATGGACAAGCAATTCTTGGCAGCCACCTCTGGAACTACATTAGTACTGTACTATAGGAACTACTGCCACTGAGATGTCCTCATCTTCATCCGGCCCCACCAAAGGGCACCGCTGCCCTTCCTCCAGGAGAGATTGCGGGGGTCAGCAGCACAGCAGGTACAGAAAACGAAGCCTAGCATCCGGAGGGGATAGACATCTGCTTCAGCCAGGAAGCCTGGCTGTCTACAAAGCAGCTTAAAAGGTTATCCTAGGTAAAAGAAGGCAAACAAAGCAAACTTGTGGGCTTGTTTCCGTGGATACTTGCCTGGAAGTGGAGGCATCCTTTAGAAGTCTTCATAGCCTCAGTGCCACAGATTGTTATGAATCACTTGGGACAAATACATCCTCAAAGCAACAATGACTTTTTAGTCCATTGTAAGTAGCTCATGTGTTGATGTTTTAGAGAATAACATTGCTTAATGTGTTTATACTTTCTGAAGGATGACGCAACAACGTCTCTTTATAAGGTAACCAGCTCTTGTGGAAAGACCCATATGGCAGGTACAGCATCCACAGCACTATTATCCAGAGCATCCTGTTGTCATTTGACAGTGGTTTTCTTTTAGGTGTTCGGACATATACTTTTCTCCCTGTTACTTATTTTACTCCAGCAAATACGTGCGTGGCACCCGTTTATAGCCCATTCCAATTTTGCTTGCCACAGGGCCAAATCTTTTTTCAGAACCTCAAAAAAAAATGTAGTAAACTCCCTTATGTGTGTTTATGTAGCCTTTCATCAAAGACTATAGAAAGAGGCCATGTGGTCTTGTGGCTAGATCAAAGCTGGAAAGCTCCTGAGATCTAATCTGGGCTGAGCCAATGACTCACTGGGTGGTTTTGGCAAGTCACATGATCTCAGTTTGCTTAAATCTATCCAGCTGAAAAAAGCAGGCGAGAAATTCATGCTGAATCCAATCTGAGCTTTCCAGCACAGATGTATTTACAGGAAAAAAACCTAAATTGATATACCACACATGCGGGCTTGAGTTAATAATCCATAACAAAGATGCCAGAGTCTCAGTAATATGTATTGACTTTGGACCTGTGGCTCTTTCTTTGCATCCGCAGTTCTCAAACAACCTCAACATACGCAGGCTTACCTGAACAAAAGGCTGTATATATACACGAATCCTTCGGCACTCGCTCTGCAGTCACTCTTTTCACTCGATTCTTTAACCCACCTCCCATAGCAGATATCATACGTTGTCCACTTTTGCAAAGGAGTGTGTTCAGTTCTTTTTTATACATTATTTTATTAGTTTTACCGGAGTCTTTCAGGATGCAGCATGTGAGTGCACAGGCAATTACCGTCATGCATGCATGCAATGGCATTTTTGTTTTGCACAGGCCTGCAGCCTGTAACGCTGCTCTCAGACTACCTTCGAGTGGGAAAAGCCCAGCTCAGCAGCTGCCTGATTCCAATCTCCAGTTAGTATTTATCCAACAATTCCTCCTGGAGAGATTCTCCATGGGCAAATAATTTCCCTCACGTGTTTTCCCCTGACACCTGTTTTGAGGCTGAGAACGTTAGGAAGGCAATCCTGATCCTAATCTGTATTGTAATCCTTTCAGCCAAGCATGGGATGAAGTGAGCAATCTGTTTGCCTGACAGTCGTAATATCTGGAGGACAGTTGCGTGCCGGGAATTACGCTGCTGTGTGGCGATGGTGTTGAGTCACAGGCAGAGTGGCAGGGGGATAAGTAAAAGGCTAAAAGTAAAAAGTTCCTACACGAATCTGAGATTTTCGCTATTACTGAAACCCTCCCATTCTCTGCCCACACTTGCAAACCCAGCAAGTGTATTGAAGGCTGCTTCCTGACTTTCAGTAGGCTGGGTGCAACCTCGGAGTCATCCACACATATCCCCCCTTTTCTCCCCTCCCCAAGCTGAGTAAGCCCAGAGGCTGAGCTGCAGTCACTTATCGAGGCAAGGGGTGGTGGGAGCAAGGTGGCCAGTGGCCTGGCATCACCCACACAATTATCAAACACAACCAGCAGCCCAGGTAACCCCGGCATCACTCACAAAATTCCCATCCTCAATTGCTCCAGTCCTGGATCTCCCTTCCAGAACCACACTCTTCCTTCCCCTGGTTCCACAGCTCCCAGTCTCACCCTCATCCTTCCCTGTGTTCCCCAGCAGCCTAGGACCCAGTGCCATGGGGGAAAAATAGCTTCATGTGCCAAAAGTTGCCCAGGCCTATATTAAATGCACAACCGGTGCCCCTGCCTGATTCCAACTCAAACCAAAACTCGGGTGGGTTCCCGAGCATCTCTCGTGCCGTCACACACACCAACAACGCAACACAATGCTTCCTGCATCAAAACATCTCAGAGAGCTCAGCCTCAGGGGGTCGCCACGCCTCTTAAACCTCCATGGGCTAGTTTTACTGCCAAAAATCTCCATTTTTCTTATTTTCATGGTCCTTTGCAAATGAAGCCACAGCTCAAGAGCCCAGAGGGATGTCTCATAGCTGGAAGTGTTAAAAATCAGAACAGAGTTTTGAACCAAAACTAAGTAAAGCACTTAAACACAGATTAAAACCCACTCCTACTTAATACCCTGCAACTGGCCATCCCGCCAATTTTATTCTATACCAAAAGAAACGATGCATGTATTTGGCCTAGGGGGAATAAAACCAGTTTTCCCTGAAAATATATTTGGTTTGCCTAATGGGCACAACGGGGCTGCGAGTGACTTCTCAGTGCTGGGCTTGTCCTTACCATCACAGTAGATACTTCCACAGCCAGACACCCATCCCTGGCAGCTGCTGCCTGGGTTGGATCTGGAGCCATGGGGATGCCCAGTCCATGGTTACAAGTCAGGATCTGAGGTGAAAAAAACTGCCAGCAGGCTCCAATGGTATTGGCAACCCCTGTGCTTTATTAAATATATTAACAAGTAGTGGCACAGTAAACTCCAAGATGCAGCGGAGTAATTAAAACAATAAAATCTTTAAGGTTGAAATGGTGCCTTTTGTTGTGGGTGGAAGGTGAGTAGAAAAAAAAAAGAGCTTTACATCTGCATCAGCTCTTTGAAAGAGATCCCTGAAAACAGCCTGGGAAGCAGCACCCTTTTTCTGCACAGAAACAGGAAGGCACAGAGAGGGTGTGAGTCCCCAGGGTAAAGCTCACCCCTCTGTGAGGGTATAAACATGTCCTGCTCCTTCCCATCTTCCCATCCCACACCTTGGTCCCCCCACAAAGTCTCTCTAATGAAACTTCAACACTGGGACTCATCAGATCTGAGCAATGAGCAGTTCTTGCAATTTGCACATGACTGAATTTCACTCCAGTGAGTGAAAAAAAATCTGACAGTAAAAGGAAGTACTGTGCCTGTGTGTTGAATATGGGAAGAGTCACAACTTCTGCCCCATGTTCGGACAGCTCTGCCCTGTATGGAGAGACCAGAGCAGCGCTTTACTTTGCACAAAGTGCTGACGCCAACAAATACCATAATAGTGGAAGTAACTTTAACAAAACACTGCTGGCTAGCACAGCACTTCTGAACCCCAGCCACTTTATTTTTTTTTTTTAAAGCTGTTTTGAAAGTTAATTGTTGAGCCTCACAAAAAAAAAAAAATAAAAAAATTGAAGTTGGGCAACTATTTATGCCAAGGTTAAATTGGGTCAAATCCTGAAATCCTGACTTCAGGCCAGACTCTACAGTTCCCATTGATTTACACAGGAATGTTGCATGCGCTGGAGAATTTCTCCCTGGGTTGTTCCTCAGGCTCTGCTGGGTGAAAACTGAGTTAGGATCTCTAGGTCTGACCCAGCACACTGCAGGCAGGATGGCAGTGCAGTGGGATGCTGGGCAGGCCAAGCCTGACTTCGCTCCAGATTACAGTGGTTGCGTTATAATTTATGCCAGAGCAAAACTCCTGGGTATATCCTCAATATAGTTGCGTTATAGTTAATGTCAGAACAAAACTTCTGGATATACCCTTATGATCCAGCTGGGGATTTTCTGCATATGGGATCTGTGGGACCAGATACCCCATGCATGGAAACTGGCTCATCCCTGCAGAAGATGCGGTGAGTCTGCCAGGGTTTAATTGCAGCTCTGCTTTCTCAGAGGCATCTGGTTTGAGTGAAGCCTTTCTAACTTGCACCAATGGGGTGGGACACACAGGGGCTCACAGCAGACAACTCAGCGACGTGCTGGTTGTTCCCGTCCCCAGTTGTCTTTGCCTCTGTAACTCCCTGGCATTTTTGGACTCTTTGCTAGCAAAGGAGGAATAACTGGGATATGAGATAGTTCCACTGGAATCATGCTGTGTGTCCTTGTCGCCAGGAGCATCCTCAACTGGCCCATAAAGGAAAACTCCAGCTCCCTTAAACTGCCGAGCATAGGAAGCAGATATGAGATGAGAAGTTGTTCTTGTGTGTTTTGTGTGTTTTCAGAGCATGCATTTTCTATACACACAGAGTGATTTATTTCTCCTTACTCTGAACTGCTGCAGCAGCCTGGATCATGGCTGTATCATTATCTGCATACTTCTTTTGTTTTGGTTGATTGCTTCCCAGTTTAACTCCTTCCTATTAGGTCTTTAACTGAAGAATTTCTCCATTTTGCTTTTGAGGGCTGCACGCATCCTTCGGCAGCTGCAAACATACCTAAGAGAAGTGCATTATCCAGCATACTGGTGCATTATCCTGTCGGGTGTTTTATGTGATGGTCATTGGAAGAATCCGAGTGCTGAACTGTACTTTGTCGATGCTTGGCATGTGATGAGACTAAATAATCCTGTCTGTTACAAAGTCACTCCTGCTAGTTGTTTCCAAATGAATCAATAAACCTTTTAAAGCCACAGCTGCGAGACTGTGATCCATCTACCACTGGCTTTTGAACTGCCTACAGTCATACCCTGCATTTGTTACTCTGTGCAAGTCATCCCATTGACTCCAAGAAGCGCTGGGGATGTTCAGGGCTCTGTGTTTAAGTGCCAAACCATGGACACATTTCCACTCACCCAGTGCTGGAAGTCCATTGTAGCTGGAGTACTTTCCAAAATGATTCATCTTGACCTATGCTTGAAACATGCGATGGCTTCCTAGCAAAGATGGACCTGATTTCTGGAAGAATCACTCTAATACCATAGTGGAAAATTTCCAGAAATAATTAAATGCAATCATTTGCAGGGGTCAAAATATCTGGACACCTGTTTCCTGGCAAGGCGGTGAAGGGACCGGCTGGATCATCGCTCAGCTGTCCCAGTGCCCGAGTGAGATTAGCACCTGGGTAAAGAGCAGCTGACGAGTGCTGAAGATAGCAAGACTGAGGTCAAGCTGATGGGAAGACGAGAGGTAAAAACTGCATTGCTTTTCCAGAGGTGTCTGCCCAGCATAGAATCACAGAATGGTTTGGGTTAGAAGGGACCTTAAAGACCATCTAGTTCCAACCCCCTGCCATGGGCAGGGACACCTTCCACTAGCCCAGGTTGCTCAAAGCCCTGTCCAGCCTGGCCTTAAACATTTTCAGGGACAGGGCAGCTACCACTTCTCTTGGGCAACCTGTGACAGTGCCTCACCGCCCTCACAGGAAAGAATTTCTTCCTTATATCTAATAGAAATCTACCCTCTTTTGGTTTAAAACTGCTACCCCTCATCCTATCCTTACACCCTCTGATAAAGAGTCCCTCACCATCTTTTCGGTAGCCCCCTTTAAGTACTGGGAGGCCGCTATAAGGTTTCCCTGGAGCTTTCTCTTCTCCAAACTGAACACCCCCAGCTCTCTCAGCCTGTCCTCATAAGGGAGGAGCTCCAGCCCCCTCATCATCTTCTGGGCCCTCCTCTGGACTTGCTCGAGCAGGTTCATGTCCTTCTTATGTTGGAAGCCCCAGAGCTGGACACAGCACTGCAGGTGGGGTCTCCTGAGAGTGGAGTAGAGGGGGAAGGACATGGATCTGCTCAGCCTTGCTGTGCCTTCTCATTGCAGGGGATGAGCAGCAGCTTGAGATGTCTGTGCTGAGAGCCCCTGCAACTCCTTCAGCTGTGAGGTATGCAGATGCCGGAAGGCAGGCCCTGAGCTGCCTCTACAAACCCATCCTGTAGCATTTGCATTGAACCTCTGACAACACGGTGGGAAACCTGGTTAGCTCCAAATCCCCTTCCCCACGCCACAGGTGCAGACATTTCACCGAGGGAGGCTGTCAGCAGTAATAAGCAATCACCTCCATCAGCACACAGCCTGAGCTCCCTGTGCGGCTCTGCCTGCTGCTGGGCGAGGCCTCTTCCTCTCAGGCTCTGACTCATGCCCACATGCGTGAGCAGGATGTGCATCATGGGCCAGCGCCAGGTCACCAGCTCGGCCCCGGCACCCTGCGGGAGCAGCCCTGCCTGCGTCCGGCAGCCAAAGCCCTGCCAGCGACCCTGAACCATACCCAGCACCGGGACTGAAGCTATATGCCACTCAGGCATCTTCCCTCCGGGACAGAAAGCCATCCCAGGATGGACCATCTCCTGGCCGAGGCTATTAAAGGCAGTGCTGTCTTCAGCAAGCACAGCTTGCCCAATGAGCCTGGAGGCAATGAGGTTCCTCATGTCTGGAGCCCAGGTCACATCCTGATGTGTCAAAAGCACTTTCTATGCAAAACCACTCTTGCCCCATGCTGGAGAGAGATTTTTCAGGGCTTTCGCTGCGGTTGGCAGATGCACATGAGGAGCCTGGGGCCACAGCATGTCAGGAAAAGGTGCTCCCCCTCCAGCTGAACCACAGATCCTGCTTTTCTCCGTGCGCCTGGAGAAACAGAAGAGATTGAGAAAAATGTTACCAAGTCAGGAAATCATTCTGGAGGAGGGGTGGTAGTTCCTCTAACCTCACGCATGGGGAAAGAAAACTATTTGCTGACTTTGCCTTATTTTTTAATTTATTGTTTTGCCAGCTGCTCAGATAAAAGGACAAAGCTCTGCCTGCTGTAATGAGGCAGCCAGTCAAGCATGCTTTTGCAGCACAGAGCATCTGGCTGGGACACCGGTGACGAGCAGGGAATAGTCCAAAGAGTTCACAGGACACATCCTTTCAAAACCCTCTTTAAAACAGTGAGGACTGGACACTTGCTTGCTCTTCCTCACATGTAAGTTTAAAATCTCCTGGAGATCATTAACTTCAGCAGACAAGGCTCTTACATATTAAGGATCACAAGACTCATGATAAAAAAAAAATCCCATGAGTTCACTGATTAAGCCTTTCTGTCCGCTGGGCTCGAGTCCCCATCACCCCGGGGTGCTGTGGCCGCCTCCAAAGGCTGCTGCCCTGTACAGAGCATGGCTGCTCTGCGTCGCCTCCGGTCCCCACAGGGAGCGAGGGCAGTACAAAGACCCTCCAAAACTAGGCCGGTTGGTCTTCTTCAGTGGTTTCAGTCTTATTTTTGCGTTTTACAGCACAACCCCTTTTCAGGCAAGGTAATTTAATGGGGCAGTGCCAAGCTCTGCTCTGGAATTCACTGCTGCAAGATTTCGAGACCCCAAAGTAAAGTAAAGGTCAAAGGCAGCCAAGCAACTGTCTGATAGGCAGGTCCTTGGAGGATGGTTAAACACCAAGGTGGGCATCAGCGGGCCATGGTGTCGTAGAATCACAGAACGGTTTGGGTCAGAAGAGACCTTAAAGACCATCCAGTTCCACCCCCCCTGCCATGGGCAGGGACACCTTCCACTAGCCCAGGTTGCCCAAAGCCCCGTCCAACCTGGCCTTGAACACTGCCAGGGAGGGGGCAGCCACAGCTGCTCTGGGCAACCTGTGCCAGTGTCTCACCACCCTCATAGTGAAGAAATTCTTCTTTATATCTAATCTAAATCTACCCTCTTTCAGTTTAAAACGGTTAGCCCTCATCCTATCACTGCACTCCCTGATAAAGAGTCCCTCTCTCCCCATCTGTCTTGTAGGCCCCCTTTAAGTACTGTGTCTCTGTGCTGCAGGGGGGACATCACTGGGGACACCTGCCCTGTTCCCATGCCACTGCTTCTCCTGGGGCCCGGTGTACCTGTTGGTCCAACAGCATCCTGACTTCCCCCTGATCCAGGCAGCTTGGGCACAGGCATATAGGTGGGAAGGAGCAGGGTTCACCACCATGCTTGTCAGTCAGCAATTTCCCACAGAAACCAGGGTGGGTTTTACCCTTTTTCCTGGGGTTTGAGGGCTATTTCCCCCCTGCTTCGCAACGAAGGCTGCCAGATGACCTCTGTGAGACTTATTCTGCTGCCTTTACATACCAGGGGAAACACTTACTCACACCAGGCATCCAACTGTCCATCTGCAAAGTCACTGTCATCAGGCATGAGTCTTGTGCAACCTTTTGCCCCAAACTATGTTGATACTTTGCCCCCGGTTGCTAGCACAGCAAAGAAAACTCACGGTATTTGAACCTCAGCGAGACTACAAATCTGACAAGTCAAGACTTGACAGGGATGTTATCACAAGGCCCAACAATGGCTTTACACTCAATTACATTTATGGTTTCTGTGATTCATCTAAATGTTTATGGCTTTATCACTACTTGGAAGTTAAGAAAAGAGAAAAAAAAAAAAAAAAAATGTAATGAACAATTTGCTGGTGCAAGACTCTGGGTGACACAGGAGAAACTGAGCAACTACCTCAGGTGGTGGGGAAGAGTCATTTTCTGTGGTGACCGGAGCTATATTTGATTTCTTAGGCAATGTCAGTTTTTGCATGCTACATTCTTTGGCTAATTGCCAGTGCGATGTGTAATACTTTAGCCACACTGTTGTTACTTAATCCTTTCCTAATCTGCAATTTGCGCAAGAGGAGTAAAATCTAAGCAAAGCCACTGAGAACATCTCCACTAATAATTTATCAAACTCGACTTTTGTTGTTGGCAGGAGATGGTAGTTGGTGGAGGTGAATGTTTTCCCACAACAGCGCCGTATGATAAACACGGGGCAGCTGATTCATGCTGCACTTATTTTCTGTCATCCACCCTTCGTGTCACCCTGATATTTCTTCGAATGATAAGCCCGCATGTGTGCTCACAACACAGTGCCGAGGTCCCAGTTTCATCTCTTTCTGCAAATTACACATTAATTAACCATTAATAACAGTGGGAGTTGCATGCAGAAATCCACACCCGCTGTGATGAGACTGTGCCCTGGGTGAGCAAGTGCCTTATTCATCACCTGCATTTCAGCGCTGGAGCAGCCTGCGCAGCCCTGGGAGACAAACGTCCCTGGAGAGGAAAGTGCCCAGGCGCTCGCCAGCCCTAATCCTGCCGTAAAGAAAAGCGTTACCTCTTGCTCTATGAATTTTATTTATTTTGGTCCTCTGGGCAGTGCTTGCTGTTGTTAGAAACATGATTGCTTCATACAGTTATGTTAATGTTTGCATTTGACAGAATGTAATTGATACTTCGGCTGCTCCGGCTTCAAAGCCAAATTAGGAAATGAAGTGCTGCACATTAGCTTGTTTAGCTGGTTAAATACTGTAAATAAATACATACAGGGCAATGAAAAACTAATGAGATTTCTTTAAGGCATTTTCTAAATAGCTGGCTTCATAAAAAAAAAAAAAAAAAAAAAATTAAAATGTTCCTGCTGTGAACTCATATCCTGAAGGATTTGCTGTTTTGCTGCAACAAAAATTGATCCTGGCTGAAATCTGAACTCTGGATTTCACTTGGAGAACAGGATTTTGCAAGTTATGGAGGAATCATGGTAGGAACTGTTGCAAATTTCACAGTACTTTTACCAACAATAGTTCTGAGAGATGTTGCATTTAACAGAGCCATTTTTTGCAAGGGATTAATCCAGACGTGGTTACGTGTTCAAGCTGTTCTTAATGCTTGCTAGGAAAACATATTTATAAGAAGCATTTGCATAGGATATTTCTTTGTGCTGCTAAATCAGTGCAGTTCCATAATACTAAACATTGGGGTTTTTCCCTGACAGCATGCAATAACATGAGAAAAAAAGGGGGAAAAAAATCCACTTCTGTATAAAGAAGTCTGAAGAGATTTGCTTGACAGAATACACTCAGCATCGATTGAATAAAATGTGGTTTTCAGGTTATCTCTCAGGCCTACCCTCAGTGCATTAAAGTAGAGCTAGAGAAGAGCTTTGCACCAGCTTTGTGATCCAGCCAAGTGCAGTGAATCTTTGTCTTGTACATCAGTAGAAAAAAAAATGTTCTTTTCCCCCTTTTCTTTCATAAATAATACATTGATGCAGAAGTGCCTTTGACCAGCTTGAAGGTGTTCTCCCAAAATCAGGGCACTGAACCTCTACAAATCCTTAATTAACTGCAAATAACCTCAGCAGTATCACCTGCTTGGCAAAGACATGTTGACCTTAAAGCTGAGCTTGCTGAGCTGGCTGTTTCACCTGGTGCTTTAAGAGGAAGCTGGTTTATAAATTCTGCTGTGCTACTTTAAAAGAAAATTACTGAACTGATGCCTAAAATGCAGCTAAAGTATCAAGAGTTGATAAGAGTATATATTTAGGATGTAAGATCTATCCTGAATGGGAGGTGGTTTGATGCTTAAGATGGAACCCAGGATGTTGTGAAAAGCCTCAACTTTTCTTGTGTTTTTAGCAACAAAGAGAGGAGGACTGAAAGCTCCCAGCACTTTTCGGAGAGGCCAGAAATATCTTACAACTTTAAGATGAAAATAGTGACCAGGTCTGAGAAATACCTAAGAGATTCATACAGTCCTCATCCAAAAGGACCATTTAAAAATAGACAAATTATGACTCTCTCAAAAAGAAATGTATGCATTGCATAAATCAAAGTTCTCACACCCACCATCAACATTTAATCACTTAATATGCTGGTTCTTTCAACATGCTCTGAAACTTTGTATACAATAGTACAAACGATGGGGTTACGAAGCAATAGCAATTTATTCTGCTGTACAAACGGATGTTGCATTATAATCCCTAAAGCAACACAGAGGCTGTTTGCAGATGTTACTACAATTTGGCGTTTATTTTAATTGCTCTGCAGCGTAACTCATGTGAAATAAAGTCATAGGATGACCTACACATTCACCAACTAAGGGTGACTTAACTGCAAGTGGAGAAAAAAAAAAAAAAAGTGTTTTGAAAGTTTTCAAGGGTTCACAAAAGCACAAACCTCCTGCAGTTGTTTTAAAAGGATGCATCAGGGCTTCTATCCAAGTCCAAAAGCATGGTAGGGCAGGGGGTAATTTAATCAGCCAGGCTATGTGGCGCATGTATTTTTACAAGTCTTGCAAGAATAACATCAGTAAAGTAACTTGAGATATTTTGGTGTCTGACATTCACTCAGCAAGTGCTAAGAAAATATGCTTACTGCACAGATTGCTGGTTTCTCAGAGTGGGAGTCAAGGTGCCTAATTAAAGTCAGTGCACTTTGCTTTATCACTGACCAGGTCCCTGTTCCCTCCTTTTCTCCTTCCACTCCCCTTCTAAAAGCAAAATTCTTTTTAAAGTAGCTTCTGCTCAAAAAGCTGCCTGGAAGCAGTTGCTCTGGTGAACAGATTTCAAGCAAAAGGACAAAGTTAAACATGAGGCAAAGTATAAATAAAAATCAAGACTCTCTTCCTCCTCCTCTCTACTTGTGAGCGATGATCTCACCGCTCCGGGTGGATTACAAGGGTGGCTTGATCTCTTTCAGGAAAGCACATTCTCTAACCTTGATACTGCTGCTATTTATAATCTTCTCTTCTTGCCACAAAGGAAAGCAGCTCTAATAATCTGCCTTCGTTTTTAACGGGAGCACCAGGTGGCCTCTGCACTGCCTCCCAGCACGGGGTCAAGGCCCTGCCTACTCTGGCTCCCACTTAAAGCCAGTGCTCTTGACCACTGTCTCTGCTTCTGGCTGCTCACTTCAGACACCTGAGATCTCATTTTCCACTGGCTTGAGCATCACATTGCCATGCACACAGGTGCAGGGTGACAGCCTTGCAATGCCATAGCATTTTCTGCTCCCAGGGCAGGGATGGAAATAAATGCATGTGCTGAAAGGCAGTAGGCTGTCTGAAGTTCAGAGGAGAGCTGTAACTCCTCTCCCCCTTGTTTATCAGATGAACAGGATACCCCATTTCACACAGCTCTGGGGACATGTCAGGCCTTTCCACCCCTCAAAAGGCAGTAGGATTCCATGGGGATTCCCCCTGGGCAGAGCTGGGGGAGTCAGGGCTCAGACCCCAGTGGCTGAGGCACGATGGGGCATGTACAGGGACCGTAGATGATCTGATCCTCTTTTATTTTTTCAGATTAAACCAAACATATTCATTTTTTCAGATTAAACCAAACATATTCAAGTTGTATTCCCCTCGAAGCATCGCAAGAAATAGGGACAAACATTATGAAACCAAGTTTATTAAAAGTTTCTACAAGTCAGACTTTATCATCCAGCTTTCCACATATGTATACATATTTACAAGTTGGACATAGTGTTTTTAGCTTTTCTGGCAGAGTTTTCTACCAATATATACAAATGTACTGGTTTTCATAGAAGGGTTAAACTGTATCACAGATACAAATGTCAAGCAATCATGAGAGGTTTAGTGCAATGGAGAGCTATAGTGCCCTGCTCTTAATGCTCATGATTCTGTCAAGTTAGTATTGCCAACAATAATTCACATTAAATTGCTCATCAACACCTCTTATTAGGACAAACAACGTACAACAAAACAAGAAAACAAAACCCCAAACAGTAAGGTATGTACAAAGTACACAGTCCATGAGGTATACATGGTATTCTCGCAACGCGTGGTGGGTCTGCAGCTTGCCGAGGGTTAACCCTTAAAATTACTTCACTCAAACTCTGCCATGTCAGGGATGTGCGTTACCCACTTCACGGCCATTTCAGAAGCCATACTCTCATCTAAGGAGAATGGACATCTCTTTGCATAAGCCACTGGACACAAATGTCAAACAAAGCAGTAATTTTAGGCAGGACTAAGCTTTACTTACCCCCAACCCAGGAAGCTAATGATTTAGATATATTCATTATCCACGCACATTGGAAAGACTATGAATAATCATGCAGAAAAAAAAAAAAATTAAGGGGGGGAAAAAAAAAAAATGTAGCCAGAGGCAAACATACCTGAATAATCAACTAAGGGCATATGGAGATTTTACTCTTAAGACTAACATTTTTTAGGGGGGAGGAAGAAGAGAGGGGATGTGATGTTTTTAAGAGTTGAGCCTGTAGGAAAACACGAGCATGTTTACACGTACTGTACAAGATACCCCTTATTGTTTTCCAAGGGAAGGCGCCCCAGCCGATAGTGTTACGGTTTGGTAAACGGATATGTTTTGGCACTCGGAGCTAACGAGACCTGCTACTTGACAAGCTCGCTGAGGGCATAAAGTTATATAGGCTACACCATGGTAACGCAAGGCTTAAGTCTATTTAAAATGTTTTCCCGGTCAGTGAATGGAATCGGAGGGGATCCGGCTGGGAGATCCACCAGTTTCTGCTTCAGAAAGAGCCACAGCAGTGGTTTGTCTTACAGGTGGATCTAAGAGCTTCGTGCCTCTGAAAGCAAGATCAGCTGGAGGAGCAGCAGCAAGCAGGCAGCTGGCCGTGGCAGGCGCAGACCTCCTTCTCTCATTGAAGAGTGCTTACAGTCAGAAAGCTATTTTGCAAGCCGGTCGGTGTGGCACGCTGAGTCGATTCCCCTTTTTAGCCATTTCTGTCAGATTTGCTCAGTTAGAGGCACGTCTCATGCCCCCCACCCCCTATGCATTGCGGCCAGGGGTCTGCACCCCTGTAGCCACCGCAGGAAAGCAGACGGAGCTGCCTTTCTGTCTCACACCTTGCCAGCCATAAGACTCTGCAGCCAAGATGTGGCCAGTTACACGGGTGGAGGATGCAGGAAGCAGGAGAAAAGCCAGGCAGTTCTCACGAAGCTGCACGGGTCCTCCAGGGCTGGCGGGATGGACCTACCAGCAGCGCAAGAGGATGAAACTGAGTACGCTCAGGGAGCGGAGATCTATGGGTTGGCATTTATTTTAAACAAGGTCACTTTTCTGACCATACTGGCACTTTAAGATGCTGTTGAGTTTTCAAATGTGGAAAAATGAAACCCTACAAAGATGCCGGAGGTGGGAACCGGCCGAGGTTTTGGAGATTTCAGGGTTAGCAGAAGAAGGAACTAATATCATCACTGTCTCCGTGGTATTCTGGAACAATCTGATCCGAAGTTCCCGTCTCCTGGTCTGTATATCCAGGCTCCAAGACTGCCTCGAACCAAGGATGAAGCAAGATCTCTGGAGCGGTGAGTCTTTCAGAGGGCTCCCGCCGCAGGAGGCTGCGGATGAGGCATCGGGCTTTGGGGGAGACATGATCAGGAATACAGAACTGTCCACGGCGGATTTTGGAAAACAGAGTGCTAGGGTCCGAGTCATGGAAGGGATAGCGTCCCACCAGCAGAGTATAGAGCATCACTCCCAAACTCCACACGTCAGCCGATTTTCCAGAGTAAGTCCCCGTTGTGTTTAGGATCTCAGGGCTGACGTACGCTGGGCAGCCGTGCTTGTCTGAGAGCGCGTCGTCTTCGCCTTTGATGATGTGTGTGTCTTCCAGGCTCTCCAGCCGCAGCTGAGTCCTGGGGAGGGCAGGAGAGGAAGCCACAGGTTAAAAACAGCAACACCCAGGCACGAGTCAGCCTAGCAAGCCCCCTGCCACAGCAGTCCCCACTCCCCGCATCGGCATAAAGGAGAGCAAACATTTTTTAATTTGCAGCAGAGAAGTTGCCTGGACCCGTGTAACGTACACACAGCCATGTGCATCGGGTAGGAACCCAGCGACGCCTGCTTATTTTATTTACTGAGGATTTTAACACAGAGGGCTCTCGAGGAACACCAGCAAGGCACCTTCTATCTATGCAGGTTGCACTGCAACTGCAGGGGGTTAACCCGCTACAATACATTGTACACGCTGCTATTTGCGGTTCAGGCTTTGAGCAAACCGTGTCCAGTGCGTGATTTTGCAAATTGCAAAGTCCAGCTCCCTGCCGCGCTTGCGGGGACCATCATCTCTCCCGAGTTATGCGTTTTATTTTTTAACTGATCTTGGTTTTGCCTTTCTGGAGGGTACCACAGCACCTGCCACCTCCTGAGTGGAGGTGGGTCCGCCCCGACCTCCTCTTTCAGGGGGGAAAGAGGGGCTTCGCATCAGCAAGGAAGCCACCGAGCGTGCCTGGAAGGTCTGTGCGCTGCCTTGCAGCCCGCTGGGGTGTCGCTGCCTTGGCTGCAGCCTGTCCTCAGCGTGACCTCGTCAAATACCCATTGGTTCTGCAAACGGAAAATATGACTCAACGCGAACCGTGGGCCCGGGATTGGCTGCGGGAGCCCTGAAACTGCACCTGTGCCGGAGAGCCCGAGTCTGCCTGCCATTGCTTAACCCTCTTCTTGCCAAATGGGATGCACATGACACTCGCCTGTGCAACGCATTATTTCCAAATGAGCGAGACTGTGTGCAATGTAACATTTCAACAAATGTTTCATCTTCTTATGGGCGGGAAAAGCTGCAATAGTTTCCTCCAAAGGAATTACTTGCTTTGCATGTCAACATATGGTTGTTTCTGTTTAAGAGGGGCACTGCTGGTTAATTTGCTTATCACATTTACAAACGATATCCTGAAGAAGCCCAGTTTAAAAAAAAAAAACAACCCAACACGCATTTTCTTCTGCTTCAATATCCCTCCGGTTTCATCAGATTAAGCACAACTACATTACAGCTTTTAGTTATTTTTTTTTAGCTTTCCACTGGGTAAGCAGCTAGTCAGAGTCAGTTTTGCTGATTAAAAATGTATTTCTGGCTCTGCCATGTGTGGTGAAGCACTGCAGGAGCAGCAAACACTCAAGGGAAATACTGAATTATTTCCCTAATCTAAATTTAACAACTAGATTCTAGATCTCCTCTCTATAAACCTAGGCTTTAGGCTAAGTTTTACCAAAGTGCTTTTCTTCGGTGCAGGGTTCCTAGAACAGTATTTAACCATGTCCCACCTTCCCTCCTGTGCGTGCCAACATCCACAGGCACACGGGGCACGGAGAGCACTGCTATCGGTAGTGGAGGAGGGGTAAAAGCCTCAAAAGGACACAGCTGGTCTTTCATTAGCAGTGTAACCCTGATCAGCAGGGGATTTCAGCAAGGAGACCCTTCCTGAGCGCTGCAGCTCTGCCGTGGCCACGGGGCAGCTCTCCTGAGCACAAGGAGGGACAAGAGCTCCAGCTCCTCACACCTCCTGTTCCCCAGCCGGGCTGCTCCCCCTCGCCGGCACAACGCCCCAGCCTCCCTCCTCTCCTTCTCTCTGCCTTTGATTCATTTTACCATGAATGAGTGGCACACATGACATCTTCTGGCACTAACGAGCATCCGAACTATTGTCCCTTTGTCTACCAGCAGGTTTCACTGAACTTCTGCTGAATGAGAGGAAGCTCCCGGCGAGCTTCCTCCCTTTCATCAGTCAAGATCCAACTACGAGTAAGTGCGTACCGGTTAGATCCGTGACCTACTACACACACGTGATGGGGACCGATTTTTGGATCGCTCGCTGGCGATGCCCAGCTGACACGGCCATTTCCCCTCTCCGGGACGCTTTTTGCGTCTCTGGATGTGGCATTCCTCCCTCCCCGCTCACCCCACGGCTGGCTAGTGACAACACTTACCTTTCTTCATTAGAGAAGACGAATTTCCTGAGCTTGAGGTCACCAAGTACGATGGCCGACTGGTGGCAGTGAGCTACAGCGGAGACGATCTGCTTGAACAGGCGGGCAGCCTCCTCTTCCCTCAGCCTCTTGCAGCTCCTCACGTAGGAGTGCATGTCCCCAAAGTCCTTTTCAAAGAACACATAGGCCTTGGTGTCCCCGAGGATAACTTCGACAACCCCGGTGATGTTTCTGTGCGACGGCAGCTGAATGTAAGGCCGGATCTTGTCCTGGTAGTGTTTGAGGGGGAACACCTGTAAAGAGGAAATTAAACCGAAATTCATTCTCAGGGCGCTGAAAGCAGCCGCTCGCGCAGCGACTCTCCCCAAACAATGACGAGGGAGCTGGAGGGGAGCCAGGGCTCGGCAGGAGCGCCGTTCAAAGCGGTTACCGAGACCCTTCCTGTTCATTTTATACTGAGAGGGGGGGAACCAAACAAAAAAAAAAGATAAAACAAACAGCTCTCCCCATCTTGGGGAAGGTCCTCCGAGGTAACCCGGAGTTAGAGCTTACTCTCGGCGAACGCAAAAATCCCCACGGGCGGCGGGTCGGGCACTTGGAGCCGGGGAGGGTGTTTTGCAGGGCTCTCCCCGGGCCGGGCGGTTACGCGGCGCTGAAGAACACCGGGAGGGTCCCGCGT
>NW_020799095.1:142069086-142178907 GCF_003259725.1 Athene cunicularia | reverse complement strand
ACGGAGCCGGGCGGGGCGGCGGGTCCCCGGGGTGCCTGAGCCGCTGGGGCCGGGGGCGCGGCGGGGACCAACCCCCTCCCGGTCTGGGGCAAGGCGATCTCATGTCGGAGTCCTGAGGATGGCAGCGCTTAGGGGTCGCCCCTTTGCTTTTGGGGTTCACCTCTGGCAAGGCCAGCGTGCTCCCAAAAGCCTCCACTGCTCGCTTGTAAGCACAACGATCGAGGCAGGGAGAGTTTCTTAGCAAAGCCAAGCTATAACGAAGTCCCCAGCACTGAAGAAAGAGCATCTCTTCTGCAAAGGCAGCCCTGGAAATGGCAGCAGCGGGTTTACCCATGACCAGCGGGTGCTGCTGGGAAACGGTGCCAGAAATTTCAAATGCCTCTGTAGTGCTTTTGAGACGGCATCTCCTCTGCGAGGTGTAAAAACAAGAAGTTAAGCCAGGCTAATTGTGGAGACCCTGCCTAGCTCCATTCCTAGGAGCTTCTCCTTTACAAATTTGCCACAGCTTCTCCCCAGCCCCAATTCTTGCTTTTCACTAATCACTAATTAACCGTCATTCATCCCAGTGTTTGCATCACGAAGCTGTTGTGTATTTACCACCCTTCCTTCACAAGCATGGACTTAACATGCACCATCAGAAATACTTTGCATTGGGTGTTTCCCCTGTTAAAACTCAGCTCTCCGTAAAAGGAATAGCAGGGAGAGCAAGCAGCAGCCAGCAGCGAGGAGCAGAGACTCGAGCTCAGCAGCCACCATCGGGCTCAGAAGTGTGGGTTTAAAGGAAGAGTAAATAGATTTGCAGCCAGGACTGTTAGTAAACAGAAGAAAAATTAAAGAAAACCAGACAACAAATCATCCCTGGAAAAAATGCAGACAGCTGTAGTTTTGACAAGAGTGCTTCAGAGGGAAACTCTCCAGCTTTTCTGTTTACATATATGCAAATTTTCTGTAATTCAGTGCTGAGGCTTCCCTAATAACACAGGAAGCCTGCGCTTTGTTATTGTGTAGGATCAGTTCTTATCCCGTCTCGGTTTCCCCAACCCTGGTATGTTCAAGCAGCAGAGAGGGCCCAGGGTGCCCCCTCCCCAGCTCTGAAGGCCGTGGTGCCACGCGTGCAGGTATTCGCTCAGATTCCTGATAGATAACTGCACGGCAAACCCGTGCATGCCTTCAGCTACTTCTAGTGTATTTTAAGAAACACATGAAACTCTTGTGCGGGATGACTCATAGCATAGCAGTCCCATTAATGCATTTAAACATAAAATGCATATGCCATAAAGGGATATCCCAGGGACTGCATTTTCCTTTCCCCCCCCCCCCCGAAATACAATTCCGTTAATGTCTGCAGATTGTTTCAGAGCGATTCACCACAAAACTCAAAGCATGCTATTTTATTTCGTTCCTCTCATAGGTAAAACACGCACAAGTATCCATCAGACCTTTGTTTTACATTTCCCTTCCTGGAAGTTTAATGATTGGGATGCTGCTGCCAGGCGAATGTGTGGGTTGCTTCCTACATTTGAGATAGTGTGAGGTGAGGGGGGTGTCAGTGCTGTTGGGGACAGGGGAAGGGTGTAGACACATCAAAATAGCAATGGACCTGCATAAATGTACTCACGGGCATTATTAGTGTGTAACAGCATCCTCAGTAGCTCTCTCAGGCTGAGAGATGCAGTGTGAGCGGGAGTGAAGACGTCAGTGTAAAAACCAAGTGGTGCACCTGGGATAAGTATGTGTCTTCTGTCCTCGTCCTCCCAAAGATCCCCTCTCTCAGCTCCTGTGCCAGCTCACTGTCCCCATTGAGGAGAAGGGTCATACTGAGCATCCATTTGCACAGATCCTTGGAAGCTGTATCCTTCGCCTCTCCAGCCTCCCTATGCCACCAGGACCAGCAAAGGTGCTTAGTTCAGGCTACTGGCAGCCAAAGTGGGGATGACACCCATTGGTCCTTAAGAAGGGCAAAAAGCCCCCTCATCATCCTGTCCCCCCCCCCAAAATCCATCTGGGGTGTGAGAGGAGACCAGAGTGCAGAGGTACACAGAGCATTGCACCCTACAGTCCTGCCACAGGCTCCTGGTGTCTGGGCAGCCTCTTCTCATGGGGATTCCCCAGATTTCACACTTTGTGGGGGCATCCCAGTTAACTGGAGCACAGAAACTGCGTGTGCAGTCCCCAGAGGTCAGGGAAGGGTAACACCAGGGCAATTCATCCCAGAAGTGCTTGTGGTGACCCTCTCCCAGCTGACTGTGAGACAAACCCAAGCTTAAATCTCCCATGTGTCCAGTCTTTACAAAATGGGGGTGGTTCTTGACAGTAGGAAACCTTCATTGCTTCTTTAAAATGCTCGGTATGCGTTTAGGTGCTCAAAGAATTAATGAATAAACATGCAGTAGCAATGATTAACCAAATTAATAAACCTCACTACCTTATTCTCAAGTCTTATGTTTTGTTATGGATCATAAGAAAAGGTCCACATCCAGACTCTTCTCCATCCCCACCAAATTAATTCCAACATGCAGAGCAGAGCAGTGATTCCCATTTTGGCATTTCTGGTTTTTCTAATTTTGCCTGATCCCTAAAATACAAAAAAAAAAGAGAAAAAAGAAAAAAAAAGGATACCAAGGATGGTGCCTGATGACCTGCATGGCATGGTGCTTCTCAGAGGGTTGAAACTTGTCCACCTTACCCACCTCCACACTTGCATGCAAGCCTGGTTTGGTTGTACACAGAATAGGAGGAACTCCAGGGAGAAGTTTGTAAAGAATAGAAGAACTGTTGCAGCATTTCAACATTAGAAGATTTTTGCAGAATATGGGGCTACCACACTTGCCATAGCGGTCTCTTGTTCATTGTAGGTCACCCCACAGACTTTTAAGCATCCAGGCACATCTCCTGCATTAGTCTCCTGAAATCAAAAGCCATTGGGGGTCTTCCTTCTATGCCCTGCACAAGCCCTCATCATTCTATCTCCTCCTCCCCCAAAAAAGACTTTTTGGGGGCTACCTGCTTGGCATACATGAGATAAATACCAGCATGGCAATTCTCAGCCGTGCCTGCAGTGAATTTGAGTCTGAATGGCTTTATAGCCCTTCCAAATGAACCAAGGCAGTGTTACGCATCTCCGATGGATAGCACTGTAAATCATTGGCAGCTCAGTGCAGAATTACACTTACGGACCTAACCTGGCGATAAAACATGGACTCTGTGGATGAGCCTTGCTACCCAGGTGGCAGAATAATGAACTGCTGTGAGCCAGCAGACTACAAGGAACCAAACACCCAGCTCCGGATGCTCCGACAGCAGCGCGGTACCAGTGAGGTGAGGCAGGGATGGCCTTTGGGACTACAGATCAGTAGTCTGTGCTCAGCAGAGGACAACAGTGTGCAACAGGCACCTTCCCAATGCTAAGGAAGTCTGAGGAGCAGTTAAAGGATATTACAAAATCATTACAAAAAGTAGATCCTGCCTTGGAAAAGGATGGTCAAAGCAAACAGGACTGCTCGCTGTCTCTCCTCTTCCTGGAGTCCCAGCTGCGAGGCAGGCGAGGAGCTGGGGCAGGAGCAGAAACCAGATCCTGTGGGATGTGTATCACAGATCTGGCACGTCCCAGCAGAGGAAAAGGTCTTGCCCAGCACAGATTTGCCAGAGCTGTGGCAAGCTGAATGTTGCTCTTCACATAATTTTTTCTCTTTTTTAAGAGACAAGCAGCACTATTGCATCTGCTAGATGAAGATTTAAGAATCCAGAATTTCTGGTGGTCAGGCATCACCATTCCCTCTTCCTGGCATATTATTTTGTTTAAGGGGAATTTTGTTATGTGGTACTCAAGCATCTACCTGTCTCACCCTCAGCCAGTGCCTACACTCACCTGATCGTCTGCTTTTCCTTAGATGCTCACAAAATTATCTCCACTGCTCCAGTTCTCTGACCCTTTATCTTTGTAACTAGAACAGCCAGAGGCAATGAGAATTGTGTAACCATCTCCCCACTTCCCAAGTGCTCGGGACAGGTCTGGTAACTCTGATAATATGTATCATGGGACACACAGAGTAAATCTCTATTAGATTAGGCCACTTATAAATAAACTGGCTGCTTGCTATGGGAAGAAATTAAAAAAGTCATTATTTTAGTTATCGGATGAGAGGCGTGACACACAAATACTTCAGCTAATATTAAACTATCAGGCAAATGATGAAAACCAAATATCTTTATTTCAAAAGTTATCTCAAGCCATGTAATGAAACTTAAAACTACAAAACTAGAATGAAAGGCAGTGATTTAAAACGAGTAGGTTGTCCATAATCTACTGGTGTACAGAATCACCCTACACAGACAAGACTCAAAGAGTAGTTGTGTAGTCAGATGATAAAGAACTTAAAAGTAATGGTTTTTATAGCAGGCATGGCATCTGTGATAAACCCACAACCTTAGACATCCTTAGACAGTGTGGAACTCAGTGGCAGATTCTCTGTTAAGATATAAAACACATGATGAGCATGTAAGTGACATCAAAAGAAGGGCAAGGTAATGGTGTTCAGATGTCTCCCCTCCAGCCCGCAGAGAAACTGCTCTGAGGGTTGCTGTTGCTAGGAACCCTAAATAATTCCCTTTTGATAAGCCAGTTGTTATCAAATCCAAGGAATCTCATGTGCATCACCTCCTGACTTTGTTCCTTTGTGGACTAAAGAGCATGAAGGCTTCTTCTGTTGCTTGAAAGACGTGTGAAGGTTCAGGTTTTAAACCTCAAATCCTGTTTTTATTTCAGAAGTTGATTGCACAAGCGGACAGTGAATGAGTGTCTCTCCATTTCCCTTGCGGTCAGAGAAGATCCTATTCATACTGAGTTTACAAGCAAACACTTCCTTTGGTAAGCTTCCCATGCAATTCAATTCATGTGTGTGCTTTCAAGCTCTGTCTTCTGGTCTGGACTAACATCAGAATAAGCAAGTGAGGCAGACTCTCTTCTCAGCCCACCACAGCACTTTCTGCAGCGTTTTGAAATGATGAAACACACTGTGTTTTCTGTACATTGCTGCAGTCCTGTTAAATTGCTGAGATTACTCATGCATCAAGAGGCTAAGCACATATATGGGTATCTACTGTACAGTGTACACACATCCTAGAATTTTACTTGCCTAACAATCAATCTCATGCTTTTACTTCTTATAGTTACTGGCTGGCAGCCTAGAATTTGCTGGCACCTACACACAGGATTCTCCTCTGAGCACTGCTGTGACCACATCGTGTCTTTCAAATAATATGTATTAACTACTTTATGACCAGAAAATAAATCATTATTTATGGAAGACTTGGAATTTTCAGTCAGTACTAGTCTGTACTTGTTGTGAGGAGCCATCAACTGAAGGGTTTGGCTGTAGCAAGACAAAGGAAGACCCGTCCTTGGGATATTCTAACATTTTCCTCTCCAGGAAGCCCCTTTCCTAAGTGCATCTTCTTCACTGTGTAAAAGAGTACCTTTATGGAAATGTTCAGCAAATGGACCATTATGGAAATGTTCAGCTAAATGGACCACAAGGTACCTCGGGATCCATTATGCAGAGATTTTTAGGGAAGGTGGAGATTGACATTGATGGAAAATGGCAGTGGAAGTTAATCAAGTTGCGCAGTGAATTCTAAGCTAGTTTTGGCAACAATACTAGAGCTATTCTCGAGAAAAACGTCATGAGGTACTTGTGACCACAGGTAGGTAAGACCTTTGTCATCAGCCACTCATGAGGAAACATGAGTATGTCCAAGAGGACATTGTCTAAAATAAGTCAGTGTGTTGGCCTTGGCTGTTGAGTCATCGGTATCACTTCCTGCAGCCCCTGCGTTTGCTCCGGGTATTTCTCAAGGGAGCACTGACTTAGCCTAGTCTTTTTGATTCTTCTAGAATGAATAAGATCACAGCTCCGGAGCAGTAATGATGAATATGTCCTTGATTCAGAGGAATGTGCACTCGTTTTAGCATAAGTGTGCTAAATCTTCCATGAGAGGTCTGCCTGATTAGTTTTTATCTTTACACGTCATGGCTCTGCTGATTTGAAAACTTCAGAGTCTCTAGTTGTAAAATGGAGAATTCTGCTTCACAGGAGGATCTGTTCAAGTGAGAGAGCTGTGTTAATGGCTTGTGCCTCGGGGTACCACTGAAAGCTGCTGCATTTGGATCTCTCTTGCCTTTTCTTTATTTTAATGTTTGATTAGATGTTTCTTTAATCACTCAAAATACTATGTGGAACTTCTGTTCACTGGCAGAGACAGATTCTCACCAGGTTTCAGTGACAGACCCTTCTCAGCTACACTGAAGTTTGCTGCATTTGTAAAACACCTCTTAAGGAAAAGAAAAAAACCCAAACACCTCACCTCTGAGTTTCTTTCCTTAAATATTGTTGCAAAATGTCTGACGTCAAACAATGAGACACAAATTACCCTGTGAACTGTTAACATATGCCTGTTTACATATGATATCTTATAGCCAAAACAGATTAAGATTTGAAGGTTTAACTGCTGTTGAGTTTCCACTTCTATGAATCATACAGATCAGCTTATTCATCACAGATACTTATTTTTATTCTTTAACTCTTTCAAACTGCTTCTATCCAGAGCGGAGTTTATGGGGGACATGGGAACAGAGGTCACAACTGCATAACAAACCCCAAACTTTGCAAATGAAAGAGCAAAGAGCTGCCAGTAACTACAGCCACCCCAATGAATCAGTAGCAGTTTTAAACTTCCATCAGGTCAGCTGACAGGCACAGAAGCCTTCCCCAACTGCCACGGCTAGTCTGTCCTTCCACCTAGTAAAGTGCCAGCTGCAATTCATGCTGATGACCAAGCCCGTAATCTTGCAGTTTCAGAAGGAAAATTACTTGTAAGAACCAGCAACAAGAGAGACTCAGCTGTGAAAAATCAACAGGGTAGCTCAAATTCAAGGTTCAGGGGAAAAAAAAAAATCACTCATTGTACTAGGATTCCTTGGATGTTGATATAGTGCAAATTCAGAAATGCCAAACATTTTGTGGAGAACTTAATTGATTTCAGTAAATACAGGCAGTTTTCTCTAGCAGTTGAATCTATGCGGTGCATCACTGATTTTGATGGGACTCAAGTACTCTCATCAGCAATCCTGACACCAGTGCATGAGTATTTGTCTTTTTCTGGATAATATGTCTGTGGCCGTACTTGAAAAGAGGTATCTCTGATGATAAAAGAAAGAAACCTACCTCCATCTAAACACACATGCCTCTTCACCTCATATATGATTTTTATTAAACCCAAGCAGGCAAGTGCTGCCAAAAATCAGTCCATTTCTTTCAGCTGAAGACTGAAAAGGATTTCAGAATTTAGGCTGCACCTGCGCTTGCTGTTCAGGCTTTCTGATTCATTGATGCTGCCTGGCTCAGGCTAGCAAAGCAGAGAAGGAAGATCATGTATTTTGAGGCAGGAATGTGAACATTCAGAAATACCTTTCCACTTAGAGTGGTAATAAGTGAGTGCTTGACTATTTGTTCTCTTCATTTAAAGTGTTGCTTCAGATTTGTTTGTTTTTTTTCTCCCAGCTGCATCATCTTAAACAGGCAATTCACATTATTACCTGTGGATTAGCCAACACAGAGACAGGTTGAGTACAGCTTCCACTAGGGCCACCAGCACTGCTATGGGTCAAGCCTCTCTCTAACCTACAACAACAAGGTGTAACCAAGACAGCAATCTCCCTTACAGCATTACTCATTGGAACATGGGGGTAATGACCATATCGGGAACTGTAGCTATCTAAGGGTATACTGGTACAAACACCACAGGTAGCAAACCAAACCTGCTGCCACCAGTTTGTTGGTATTAATTAATCTGGGTATAATTTAGCATTTAGAATGTTATGTACTATTGGAAGGCACACTCAAGCATCCAGACACTACACGAACTAAATTTAAGGTGCAACACTGCAGCCCTGTAAAATGTATGTACATCTTTGTATCCGAAAACCTGAGAGACAGATCACCAGAGGGACTGAATTAGATGTACGAGGACAGTGTTAATGCACCTCTGTCAGAGACTGCAGAGGCTGTTTAACCAACGCAAGTTTCTGAGTGTTGTGCTTATAAATAGTGCTGGAGTAAATTTAACCACAAACTTAAAGGTGAAACAAAAAGCTATGAACAGTTTAAGATATTTGTCCCCACATTTGTGTTTGGGTTTTTTTTGACAAATGCTAATGTTAACATTCTCTCTTGTGGTATTTAACTGAAAATTGGTGACCTATCTTAAAAGCTATAGGTCTGAGACCTGAAATGTCTTAAATGGGACTGATTTTTATACATAAAAATACAAAAACAAGTACATACTGCTCAACTGCCCCCCAGTATCTTTCAGCTATTTCAGCTGGGCTTCCACAGACAGAAGCACTCATGATCACTGCTGAGTTTTGAAAAGATGGACTTTTGGGGTTAGACCACATTATGAAAATTACCCAGCTAATTCCCATTAAGTGTTTTGAACACAAAAGCTCAGTGCAAATAATAATGGTTCAGGTCCCCTTTTTTAGCTATGAAATCAGCTTGCAGATTAATATTCTTCAATTACAAAAGAACAATTTCAGTTTGAAGTGGTTTGCTCTGTTAAGTGCAATTGGGGTTAATAATGGTCTACTCAAGGAAAGCTGTAAGCAAACAGGAACAGAGTGAAAAGCTTAGCATTTAGGTACCTTAGCTACACATTACAATAAATGTCAGATTATAAATTCAGAAAAATGACCTAGGAAAATACCATCTAACCTGCTGAGGATCCCAAAGCTCAAAGAAACCTGTATTTTCTGCTTCACTCATGCCAAGAGATAATTGCCATCTGACCACCAAGGCAGCTCCTTCTACCTATGTCTATTTCTAGTTCATATATGTAGTGCCTTATCTGCTAGATGTGTTCAGAAAAGTTTAGGTAATAAATATGGAGTGTCACAAAGTTTAAGTCTTTTTTTTTTGGATCTGTGCCCAAATGCATAGATATCCCAAGTTTATATAAAATGAGATTAACTGCTTTACAATTCAAGGCATATAGTTACAATATATTTGTATTATCTACAAATTGGTTATTGGAATACATTTGTAAATAATTGTACTCTCCTAACCTACAGTATTAAGATAAAGTCTCAGAGACTTCCAAACACAAAAAGACTGAAATAAAAGCTTCTGAATCTCAAAACAAAAGCCTAAGTGAGGGCAGAGTGTTCAAAAATTGTAAGAACAAGGCCAAGGTCCTCAAAGCTGAGTGGTAATTTTGTGCATCCACACACAAGGTATAGATGCGTAGCACTTCCTTCCATTTAAGCTCTATTAAGGTTTCCAGAGGTTTATATTAAAGCATGGATGTGCTCCCAAGCAGGGTATATGACTTAGGTAAATGTTTGGTCAGAGTGCCCTGCTCTGAATATTCCCAGCAGTTACAGAGACAGTAACAGAACCATCTGCAGTACTGAGCAAAGGACTCACTATTACATGTTAGCAGAATTTGCATCTCTAATATGCTGAAAAAATTAGCACACTGACAAGGAACGTTAAATGCTGCAAAATACATTTTATTTATCAAATGCAAGCTTTTAGAATTTCAGGAAGGTTAAAAAAAGCAATAAACAAGTTAAACTGGAATTTCTCATATTCGGCAGCTTTAAAAATGCTTTCAGTTATAGCTGAGACCTTCAACTTTGCCTATAAATGAAACACTTTAAATAACAATCAGTTACACAACCTACTTACAATCGGCAGCTTATCTCACAAGACCTCTAATAACAAATTTTCTCTGTGACAGCAGCATATCCAGCTGACTTATCCAGTGTTGACCATCTTTGTTTATTCTGACTGTCAATCGCTCTTTTAAGTGCTTCATCTGGCACAAGATCTGATCCTTTTACATCAACATGGCTGCAGCCAATTTTAGGGCATCTGTTAAAAAGAGAAGAGAGACTCCATTAAATTGAAAGAATTGTATTTGTCAGATATAGGCTTTTACATAACATCTGCTAATTTATTGTGTTTATCTGGGATTCACTCTCTCCATCAGTTCCTCATTACCTCTTTTCCTCTTCACCAGCTCTCTGTGGGGAAAAATAAATCCATTTATCTAAACTGAAGGGAATCAACAGCTGAAAGAAGGAAGGAAGGAACACAGCAAGAGACGGAACCTCTCACCTGTAGATAGCTCTCTTGCTTTATGCACACAAGCTGCCTGCATCAGTAATGAGACTAGCATTGCACAGACATCTTTCAGTGTTGCCTTCTCTCCTTGAAGTCCTCTACAAACTACAGGTAACTAACTACCTCTTACCTTATTAATCTGCAATGGAGAAGTATAATCTTCACTGATAGATAAATAGAGAAACTAATTTCTAGGGAAATAGATAAAAGAGAATGAGACTTGCAAAGGCTGTCTGGTGAGTCAGTGGACTATCTAGTTGGTGTAAAAATTTACCTGGCCTTTTATGAACTGAGAAAGCACAGAAAGGAGAGATGGGGTCAAATTAACAGCCTCTAAATGATAATCAAATACCAAATGTCTTACAACTACTTGAAACACACAGATAAAGACAGCAGGGTGAAAGGTATTCAGGGACCAAGGGTCATTTTCCTCTGGCAGTGGCCCGAACACACACAGATGATACCTGTAGTCAGAAATAACACTTTTCCTGACTTTTTCCTTTATTAGGAGTAACTTTTTCTGAGGCGTGGAACTTACTTACACTCAGTACTCATAGCTTTTACTCCAGATTTGTCCACAGTTTACTGTGTTTGTCATGGCTAAATCACTTAATTGCTCTGTGCCTCAGTTTTCCCATTTATCACCTTATTAGAGCAATAGCTTGCCAGATTAATGAATAACAAGTCCTCAGAAAGCTTCCCACATTTCCCGTAAACATAAAGTATTAATATGTCCTTCCAGGCAGTGGAAAAAAAATGAGCAAACCAAGACACGTAAGAGTTGCCTAAAGGAATCTATGGCAAGTCTATCAGCACAAAACCAGCGGCTTGTGCGTATGTCAGCTGAAGAACTGAAGTTCAGCCAGGACCTTGCCAAGTGCACCGAAGGGATCCTGAGGATTCAAACTGGAAAGTATGTGTGAGGAAACAGCCACTTCTGTAACTCCAGAGTGAGCAACAGCTTTGATTTCAGAGTCAGGATAGATCCACCTAGCCACGACTCAGCTCTATCAAGACACCTGCCTCCACTTGAAGACTGCCAGCAGGAGCACAGACAAGCTGCCACACCATGAGAACAGGGCACTCAAATGGGGAACTTGTTGCATCAGCTGGCCTGTCTTCCCACCACAGCAGACTATGGTTTTTCAAAACGGACTGCATTTTCACGAGAGAGGTTAAAATTACAGCAAGTCAGTGAGATTGGGCAGAGAAAACCAAGCAGTTTTTCTTAATTTAGTTACAGCGAAGCAGAGTTATTGCTCTGCGTGTGCTTTTTTAGCACACTGGAATTGCTGTAAAAATTGTAAGGTTGCAAGCTAAAAGCTCAAAATTAAGAACTGCCAGTATTCAGACTGTACAAATAACTTCAGTTTGGGTATAAGGTAGCTTTAAAATCCAGGTGTTGTACAGTTTACAAGATTTTTTTTACTCTAGACTTTGTCTAAGTCTTTAATTTCTTAAAAGGTAAAATAAAATTCAGTCATGTGACCCCATTAGATTTTCAGCAGTGCCAAAACTTTTGATCCACCACAACAATCTCTATTACCATAACATCTTCCTGATGGATTTAACAACACAGAGAAGTACTTAGATACGAACATCCTAAACTCAGTTCTGTATTGCAGAGGTATTTTTGTTGTGGTTTTGGGCTGTTAAGCACATGCTTCCTGGTCTGTCTCTCTCCTCCAGAACACTCTCTTCTCTCCAACTTGTGAGCTATGTCCCAACTCCCATTCATTTTTCCAGCCAAGTTTCTGTCCATCCATGTTACTGGTTTTGTTGTTATTCCCAGGATATTGCACCCATTCCAATTTTTTTCCCCAGACCTTGTAACACAAGCAAAGCTAGTTCCATCTTGTTCTTCAAGCTGTCTTGACACTAAGTTGGTGGCTGGACATCCCAATTGATACTTGATTTCATGGCAGTGCTTTCCTGTAGTCAGGAAGGAGCATGAAATAAAAAGTCCCGCTTCCACCTTTGTATGCCCCATGGTGGGATATGTAGAATCTAACAGAAACGCAAGAGCAACAGACAGAGGAAGTAAGATGCCTGTGGCATTATCTTTGGGGAAATCAGGTTGCTAATCTCTGATAGACCTTCCTGAGAATGTGCAGACTGCACATTTATTAAAAAGTCCACAACTGGTAAGTTTCTGTGAGGTCAACACCAAAGCATGAGGCTCTAGCATATATAGTGTAAAAGCAAATATGAAATTAAAAATGAAATGATATGTCCTCTAAATTTGCTCTAAAAAGTGTTTGAGCCCCTTCTCTTTTTTTTGAAAATCAAAAGCATCCTAAATTTGAAACTTACCTGGGAGAATTTCAGGTTTAAAAAATTCAAATGTTACATCCTTTCATTTAAAAAAAAAAATGTCCTGTGTGGAAAGGGGCAGGCTGCTTTGCTGATATAAAGTAAAAATTATTTAATTGCATTGTAGTAGGAACTGCACAAATTCTTAAAGCTCTGTCTGATCATTCTTAAACTCTGTACTACCTAAAAAGCTGTGCTTTGATATTTCTCACTTTAACACTCATTTACGTGTTTTAATATTTCTCAGTTGTATTGGAATATAAATGCAAAAGAGGGTGCACAGAGGAGCTGTTTATTTTTTGCATTAACTTCAGGGCTTGCTAAATAAGCAGTAGGAACAAAATGAGCTACTAAATTTTAGGAAGCTGAAGTTTCTCTTAGTTGTTCATGGCTGTACGAAATCTCTTTGCTTCTGTTGTGCAGGTACCATAAGTAGCTGTAACGTCCCCACACACTTCCTGAATATTTCCTTACACATTGTTTTCATTAACAAGAAAAGCTCCTTCACGTGTACAGTACTAATGAGGAGACTGTGACTTGGGCAGACACTGAGGTATTACTTCCTGCAGCCTTGCCAATCCAAATACATTTCCTAGAACAAGTGGAGTAAAATTCCACTTACACAGCAAAGCAAATAGCTTTTCCACACATTCTTTGTTAGCTTACCGGACTTTTTTCTTTTGCTGCTTTCGAGTCTGGATTATTTTAAGAATGGCGTCTTCTTCATAAGTATGTCCACAGATTTTGTTTCGAACTGGTCTCTTCATTTCCATCTGTAATCAATAAGGTTTGATTTAAACGAACTGATAATGCCCATGAAAATGTTTCCGATGAGATTTTATGTAAAACAACAGGAAGTGTGTTTGCCATTTATACATGACATTCCACTCAAATTAGTGTCAGGTCCTGCACAGTAAGCTGCATTCCTACATACATGGGGTTTTTTTTCCCAAGCAATGTTGCTGTTCTCTGATAATGCTTGTAATTTATACTGCCTGATTTTTAACAAGTATTGCAGATTTGTAATAAACAATCCAATGAAGAATATGAAATACCTGTTTCCCAATCGATTATAGTAGCAGTGATAGCATACCTGTGTAATAGGACAAATAAAGTTCATCTGACTCTGAGTCACGGCTATATCTTCATCGATTTGTTCAATGGCCTCATTATCATTATCTGATCCATGACAAACTATAATGGGAAACAAGACAATTTTAATTTAATATTTAATATAGATAACCAATACTTAAAATAAGCAAATAATATCCAGTATTTGCCAAGCATTATCTTACAGGGATATCTAAGATGCCACAACATATTTCTGTACCAGTTGCCAAACAAGCTACTGCAAAAAATACTGCACTATAGTGTCTGTTAGAAAATCTCTCTTAGAAAATGGTAACTGCTTTTGTGTATGTGTGGCTATTTATAACCCAGTTCTAGAAAGGAAAGGAAGATGGCCTGAATATATACAAAGCCTTTGGTATTCTCTGATCAAGTTCACCAAAAACCAGTAACCTGCAGATGAGGTGGAGGTGTTGCAGATCTGGCAGTTCTATCCTCAAGATCACTTTGTATTTGAATGTCATAAATGGGCTTGCTGTATAGCCTGTAAACACAGTATATACTTTAAAAGGAATTTGTACTACTTATCATAACGCATCATTTGTAAAGTGATGCTGCTGTACTTCAGCAAGACTATAATTAGTGAAAAATAAAAGCCAAGAAAGTGTTACTTGAGATGAGATGGACAATAGAAAGTTAGTGAAGTATCCTTAAGGAGAAGGGGCAGAATAAAATATGAAAATCTCCCAGAAAACACCTCATGTCCCAATGCCAAGCACGAATGAGGGGCAGACAAAGAAGAAATCCACCTTGAGCTAGAGAAGATGCAGGTCCCCACCTTTACCAGAAGAAGAAGGCAAGGTGTAAGCAACTCTGTGTACCTAGGGGCACACCAGCCCAGGGTTCCATGCAGAAACTAATTAGCCAGAGTCACAGGAGTCACACTAAGCTGAGACACAGGAGCAGCTAAGGAGGATATATATTGCAAAGTATAACCTTAGTAAATGTTGGTTTACCTTTTCCTAACTTTGCTCTGTTATTGTGAATTTAGGCTTTTAGTTGAATGCCTTTGTTTATCTTTTAATCTTATCTGATAATAATAGCAAACTTAGCACCTGCCATAACTTTCCATTCCTTTGGGGTAGTTCTGCAATGTTTTTACAGCAGTGCCCTGGGGTGTAGTCCTCAAGCTGTCCCAAGCTGAACAGAACATTTTTCTCTCTGGCTGCGCAAGCTGGTTTGCAATGTAGCAACACAGGGTTCAGAGAGGATGAAATCCTTCCATGGCTTTAACTGCCAAGGGGGCACTGAGAAACAAAAAGCAACAGGCAGGGTTTAGTTACTTTATGATTTGCTTTCTACAAAGGGTCAGCCTCGGTTCTCTTTGCTGCTATCAGCCAATCTCTGCATCTTTGCATCCCTGGTATTCAAGCCTTCCACACCTGTTAAGGACCAGTGTTTCCTAACTTATGGTCAGTCCTGCGTGCCTGTATAATACCATCACCTTCCGGATGATAACAGCAGACATCACTCTTGGAGCAATCACAATCTCTCACACCCAGTCTAGACTGAGCACACTTCCATATGAGCCAGCACATCTCTGGTTGAGGTACTTCTGGCATGGGTATTGCAGCCATCGCTCCACCACAGCACCTCTGGGTATGCCGGTTTTATTTGCATATTTTTCCTTCCTCCTTAACACAGTTTGCCCTTCTCTCCAATATACCAAGAGTTTTCCAAACATTCAGGAACATTTCTGACCTAGGTACTCCCACAAATACTTAGGCAATACCCAGGCAAGCATCAAGGGTATTTCTGTTTCTGTTACTAAGTCCTCATTCAATCAATAGGAGTGGATGTGGGGGGAAAAGGAGCTCAAATGTCCAATGTCAGTAATAATTTAAAGGCTTTCATCTCCAAGAATATTAACATACCTTTACCAGATACTGACCCCCTAAAAAAATTAAACACTTGCAAATTTGAAGGAAAAAGTGGGTACAATTCAACTGTAAATACCGAAACTGCAATGGTATGGACATCAGAAAAAGACTTGCATCAGTTACCAGTTTTCAGAAAAAAACTGTCACATCTTATTCTTAGATTGCTTATATATAAGGATTATGCCATCATAAACACATAGCATTTTGAAGAAAACACAACTTTTTTTTGAAAAAAAAAAAAAAAAGGTTATTTTAAATGAAGCTTTTGAAATACAAAGCAAAGGGTGAAATCCCACTGAGACAGCAAAGCTAAACAATATTGCAAATATTAGTGGGTGCCAGCTTTGGCATGGGCTGCTTTATTTAAATACCATACCAATTTTTTTCCTATGAGTAATGCCAGCAAAGAAAAAGATATTCAGAATTTCCTTAAATTCATGCATCTGCAAATTTTGACACTGCAGCTCTAATCTTTCCTGCTGAAAACATGGGGAAACTCACATTTTTCTATGTTGTACTTTGTTTCAACTCATGAACTTGGTCTGTAGTTCCAGTGTACCAGCACATCACATTGGTCAGTGAAGTTAGAACACAGTAGTACTAGCAAGAACTATGACAGGTGATTGTTTATAAAGGATGATTTTTTAATTTTTTTTTTTTAAATCAATATGTAGATGCCAAGGAAGGTGAGTAAACTTTTAAATATGGGGCTTGTGCCTGTGATTTTACTTTTAAAGCTCAGCACTCCAAGTTAAGGCATGTAAGTGGCCTCTTCTGTAAGAGTGTTCACCTTGCACAGCATCTTCTGACTTTGCTAAGGAGTCACCACTTCACTCATCACTTCTGTGCTTACTTAGGTACCAACACAAGAATTTAGGAGGCTATGTTGAAGCATCCGTGTATGAAAATACGAGCTCAGTCTTGGATACGGGTGCTTGAGTCTCCCCTGAAGGCCTCAGGTCTCCAAATTATGTGAGCTAAATCACAGGCTGGGTTTACCTCTTTATTGTACTGGCTTTGGAGGTGATTTAGATGCGTCATGTTTAATGGATGAAATTCCATGAGCTGAGACCCACTCCTTTAGGTGGGATATATTAATCTTCCTGGATTCAAACTGTCCCTTCACTGCAAGCTTATCTCAAACACTTCAGGTTGCACTTCATTTACAATGATTTTGTATACAGTCTACCAGATTGGGGCCCTGGTTTTAAGAGGTTATCACAGCACAAATGAATAATTATTTAAACTATTTCCTTTTCATAAGCAGCTAATATTTTTAATAATAAATATGCAAGACCAGGATGATGCAAGTGATACCTCAAACATGTCAGTAGCAAATTAGCATAAATCAGATAAACCACCCACAGATTTGTTGTTATTGCTCGATGTTCTAGATTACAGGAGGAGAGAAAAAAATAACTTTTTTTCAATTACAGTAAATTTTACAGTGATTACGCAAGACACACATATATCCTGAACTGGTGAGTAAATGCTCTAAACTGTAGATCTTTAAACTCATATTGAAAGATGTTTTTATTAAGGTCAAAGGGAATTTTTACCAAATGAAATGTATAAAAGTTTGGAGGATCTAACCTGCAAGTTTCACTATTCTATAGAAAGAAGAAATAAAAACACTGGGTCATACATATTTCTGCTAAGTCTGGTTACATTTTTGTGAAATTGAGTTTTCCTTGCAAATTAAAACCAGATTCAGAAAACAGTGTTATTGTTCCTGAAATTCAGATGTTGCCTTAAGTAGCAGAATTGCATACATCTATTTTTGTAATTTCAGAGATTATATTTTAAGAACCTTTAGAGTTTCTAGTTTTCCATTCTAGCCAACTGAAACCTCTTATGAGTATTATTAACACATTTTCTATCTGGCTATCTCAGCAATGATGTTTACAGCTAATTAGTGCCCACTGTTGTAATAAAACTGCATTCTCATAAAGGTAGCTATTTTTGGTAACACATCATAATGAATTTTGCAACTGCCAACTGTTTTTTACTTATTCAATTTTAATTAAAAGCTGGTAGTACTTTATATCCCTATCAATTTAATCTCTTGATAAAAATGTGACTAATATGCCTTAGCTCAGTTTTTACCTACTCTGCTGAAAGAGACTGAGAATTTTTAAGCCAGCTTTTAAAAATATGAAAACCATAGTGCGGAGACATTAACTGCTATACTGAGAATTATATTAGGCATGGATAGTATACATATTACAAAGGATTAGAGGAAAGATTGTTGTCTGTTGACATCGTCACTTCTACGACAGACAGACTGGTGTCTGCTCACTGCTTCCAGTGCCAGTAACATCCTTTACCCAATTCCTGTTTCTCTAACCTGGCCCCGAGTGAGTACATGTTGCAATGTAAACTTAATTGATTTCTTTCCTTTTGTACTGTGCTGTTCTGCCACCTTCTCACCTGCCATCAGTCAGATACTACTCCTGGAAATGAAAGGGGAATGTCAAGCATGCAGTATTGAGTCTTTGTAAGCCTGAGTTACTAGACAAGGTCTTGGCTCCCAAGAGGGTCTATTGTACTGCTGACTCTATAGAAATAACAGCAACTCATCCAGGCTGGGAAAAATCCTATCTCTGAGTGCTCCAAAACCTCCATGAATGTTATGAGGGCAAATCAAATGCCAAGTGTTCCTGCCAGCAGGACACAGCAAATAATGAAAGGTGAAGGACATCATCACAGCCAAGAGTGGTATTCTAAGAGTCAGGAGGAGTCTGGGGCATTGCGAGAATGGGGTGGGAAAGGTCCAAGGACAAGTCTAAAGGAGGGAATAAGCCCAAACAGTGCTTTCCATGAAACACACTGCTGAGACCACCATGGGTAATGCCTAAGAGTGGGTCAGCATGCCCATTAGTGCTCGAATTTGGGTTAGAATTCACATCCAGAGCAGCACACCAGAACAACTGTCCAGTGTCCTGCCCCCGGAACAGATCCACAGTAAATGCTATAGGAGTGAAAGAAGAGGGGAAGCACGGAGTAATACCTTTCTGGCAAACTTTCTCAGTCTCTAGCAATTTGTGGCCAAGGACTTCCTGAGTCAGAGGTAATATCTTTGCGCTTAATAAGCCCTGAAGTTTTCATCCAATGAATTTGTCTAAACTTGGAGAGGGGAATTTGGGCCTGGACTTTTCAGCTTGATTAGAGACAGTTATCTTTGCTAGAAAGGTTAGCAACAGTTTAATTTTCCTTGAAACTTACCGCAGAGGCTGCAGGTTACAGTTTAATTTGATTTTTAAGAGGCAAAATAAGGTGTGCAAGCTACAGCTGCAGTCAAACAGTTCAAAGGCTTTCTGCTTTTGCCAGAGGCATGCGATAGTTTAATTTGCCAACCAAGCCAAACTAGGCTTTGCATTAAAGTACATTACAATTTCCATTACTTGCTGGTGTTGCAATACACAAGTTGATCTAAGGAAGGTGGCTTCTAACATGTTGCTCCAGCTTGCAATTGCATATTTACTTGCTCCTGCCCAGGCCAAGCAATTTGTTGGTAATTTACTAAGTCCCTTGTATGTGCCCTGTTTTACACATACTTGTGTAAGAAATGTATTAGACATGTGTTGGGTCAATCCAAAATAAAATGACAATTCTGTAAATATAAGCCTGATTTTCCTGGAGTGTGAAAGACAAATTAGATGAACAAATTAGCAAATTGTTAGTTCCTTTACATAATAAGACTGGGGAAGGAAAGGACATTATCCTGCACTAAGCAACAATCATCTAAAAACTTTTTAATGCCATCAAATTCACAGCACTTGCATATTTTACAATATTTTGTCCCACTACGCTACAAGCCTTTTAAAACACACCGTTTCAAATTAAAATACTATTCCCATTTTATCCTTTCACTACAAGGTAGAGCTGGTTGATAACCAGTTTTCCAGAATGACCTTCAAATGAAGAGAGACTATATTTTGATGTAAATGTTATGGGACACTTGTTAGAGACATGTAAGTGAAGGAGACGAAAAGACACTTGAAGCTAGATACAATTTGCTGTTTAATGTATTAATAAATTAAATGTGACTACAAATCCCACCTAGAAAAATACCAAAACAAACTCCAGAGGTGCCCTGTGAAACCTTCAGCTCATATATTATTTGAAGATGTCATTTTTGTCTTTAGATTTTGGGAGACTCAGACTGTTGTGCAGTGGGAGCTGTGTTCCTAGGAGTGTGAACAGAAAGGGTATATTGGATAATAAACTACACAACTGGCGCAGTTTGGTAGTCAAACACACAGAGGCAGCTTTCTTGCTCCCTCTGTTATTGCAAACAAACATGAGAAATCCACAAGTCTGTGGATGTCATTTCAAACGGCAGTTTCCTCATTGCTGCAGTCTGGACTCAGTCTGAAGAAGCTCTTGGGAGAGATGAAGATTACCTAAAACAATGTCATGAAGGCTCATCAGTAAACTCAGAGGAGTCACTATTTCTGGAAAATCTAAAGCAGCCATATTCTTCCACCTTAATTATAATCACCCACAATGGCATGTAAACTTAACACGCAAGTTAAACACCAAAAGCTTGCTGAAAATAAACCTAACTGATAAATAGACTACTTAAATCACCAGGAAATTCTAGGTCTACATGAAAGCGTGCCAGGCATATGACAATACAGCAAAAGTGTTAGGGATGCCATAGTACAAGCAGAGCAAGACAAAAACTGGAATATCTTACAAGGAAAATATATATCAGACACAAGCTACTAAATTGCAAATATATGTAAAGAGCATTTTTATTACTTGTGTTTTCTCCTGCTCTTTAGAAGAAAAAAGGCTGAACAATCACTGCTTCATACAGTATACTGTATAAAGGCAATTTCTGTGCTTAGACAGCATCACTTCATATATCAGAGATTAGAAGAATATCACACACACATTTAAAAAATGAAAAAATTCACTCCAGACACATGAAAGAAAAAATTGCAAAATATGCAACCAGGAAAAAAAAAAAAAAAAAAAAGGCCTACCATTTCATTAGAAGATGAACCACTTTCCATTACTAACATTGTGGTCAGAATCTGGAATGTCACTGATGCAATGCTAACCATCAAATGACATGAACATGTAGGGCTTGCCTACACAGGGAAGCTGTTGCAAAATAAGCGAGGGTGTGAATGTAGAATGCATTAGCTACTTGGCATTAACACACTGTGTGGACGCTCTTATTCTGCACTAGGAGTGCCTTTGGCTGTTTAGCCTAATCCACTTCCACAGTGGACTTGAGAAAGGCACTGTTAATGGTAGACAGGAGTAGTGAGAGGAAAGTTGTGCGTACTGACGGCAGTTCGGAGCCACATCTGTTTATGCATGAGTCCATGGAAGTCCTTGGATGGTCTGCTCTCTAAATTTAATTCAAATTTTCACAGAATAGCTCATGACAAGTATTCTCTACATACTAGCTCACAAGCAGGAACTATGTCTATGACATCTCTGGACTTAAAGTAACATCATGCGTCTTGTAACCTATATGGTTGGAGGTTGTTTTGCTCGTTTCAGTATGTCATTTGTGCATTCTTGTAGTCATTCACTTCTGAAAAGGTGAACTGGTGACAGGTTTTAAGCTTCTGCTAGAAAACACTCCTGGACAGAACTGTTCCAGGGTAACAGAGGGACAGAACACAAGAAGAGTAATGAACAGTAGTAGTCCATCCAACAGGCTGCTGTGAAACCAGTGAGCAGAAAAGCCCCTAGCTAGCCCAAATGATCACACCCCTAGAAGATTATAATTCTGATTATCATTTCAATCTGTCTCTTCACGTTCTCCTCACAAGACTTTTTGACAGAGATTTCACTGTATTTCTTTCCTAAACAGCTCTGTTGTAAAACACCTTTACAAAGTCACCAAAATAATGCCCCCAGCCCTGGTGTCAGGAGAGTGGTGAATACAGACACATGTGGTTTGTCATGTGCTGGGGCAGAGGTAGGAAATATTTATGAGGTATACGGTGAGAGAGCATGAAGCTATAAACCCTGAACATGAACCTGTGGCTTTTGTGATTGGTGAGGGTGGCACCAACTCAGCAGCTGTCTGAAACTGCAGAGAGAGCCCAGGAAAGAGCAATCTCCCACCTTTGGGAATTGGCAGGTTTGTAGTACAGGAAACCGGCTCCACTGCCCCCTTCACCCAGAGGAAGCTGGCGAGACAGATCTGCCTTTCTTTTACCATGAAAAGACAGATGTACTGTATCACTCTTGAATAAAGACACGAGTACAAACAAGAAGAAGTGAAACTGAAATGATGGGGGAAAAATATTCCTTTCTCCACCCCCTAAGGCCCAACGTTGAAACACTTGAAATGAGCTTTTAGGCAAGAGATTTTATTTCAAAATTAATACTAATGAAGAGAGCAGCATTTGCAATTCTGTTCTTAATGATTCACTTCAATCCTTCAGAGCGCTTTCTAAAACTCTAAGCTACTTCAAAACTTAATTTACTTCATTTAGAAATACATAACAACAAGCGATTACAATTCAATGTGCAGTGAAGCACTATATATGTCCACATAACTTACTGGAGTTGTATTATTAAGGTGTATAAAGAGAGAAGTTGTGTTCATTTCCCAAGCTTTTTCTATAGAAATTAATTTCTTCTGTAATTTACATATAAACTTTACCACTCCAGTTATTCTGAATTCTGCAGCTTTGCACTGCCTGAAATGCCTCTGCTGAAATGGCCTCTGGGATGGGCAAGGAGACTCAGCTGTCTGCATGCCATGGTCATTACTCCAGCACCATCTCAGAGCTTGTCCCTGCTGCAGTCACTGCTCCAGGCACTGGCTGGGTATCCGCCCTGGGCTGCATCTCCCGCTCTGCTCCTGCTTTTGGTCACCAGCCCACAGCCCCAACAACCTCCTCAGAAGAGGAATTTTCCTAAAGCAATGAATCATTTGTGGAAGTAATAACAGCAAATCCCTTCTTCTCTTGAACACAAAACACTATTAAAAAGGTCAGTTTTACTACCATGACTGTGTCACTGGTGGAAAACTGAGGCACAGGGCAGGAATCCATCCAGGGCCATTAGCACATTTTGTGTGCTAGACCACTGCCTTTCCCATTAGACCACCCTGCCTTCCCCCGAGTAACTAAGGCTATGAACAGCTCTCAGATACATTCTTAGGGAATGCATCAGTTCCATGCTAAAAGCAAAAAATACAACACAGAAACCAGCATCTACTAGTAATTGAACAATATCTGGTTTATTCTGAGAAAACTAACACTTTCACTGAAGAACATGTGATCTTTTTCTGGTAAGTCATATTTATAAAATAATGCTTCTTTGCTATACTAAATGAGAAAAGGAAAAAAAATCAACATTTAATATCGTATTAAAACAAGTTAAGAAATAAAACTTACAGGTTTCTTTTTTTTTTTTTTTTTTTTTTGCTCAATCATAAAACTGCAAGGTTTTCATTTAGGTTAAGGAAGAGTGACATATTGCATGAGTGTGTACTAATTCATTCTGCATAAACTATGCTGTGCACACTGAGCAGATCTTCACTATAATAATCTTTGGTAAACTGTTCCCTAAAAGAAATAAAAAATGTCGCTAATCCCAATTTATACAGCATACTCCAGAACAATGTCACAGGGGGCTTGTGCAGCTAAACATAATGCTATCATCAGTTAGGAACAGCTGAACTGTTATTCTTCTCAACCTGTCCTGTGATGTAAGATTAGGCTTCTTGAATGGCAGTCAGTAGAAAAAATCTAATGCTAAAGCCCTGAGCTATAAATACTCATGGATTATAACTGCAGCAGCCTAGTAGCTTCTGATGGTAATTAGTAGTTAATTTTAAATCTGATCGATATTTATTTTAAATCGCTTTCTGCAGATCCTCAGTTGCCAGGAGTGTAACTGGCAAAGTACATCTTCATTAATGCTACATGCATCAGAAAATCATTACCATCCTATAGATGTCATTTATTTAGCAACACAAAGTCTGCATTTCAGACTTCACCTTGACATTTTTGCATGGTGCAGATAACAGACAATCTAGAAATGACTGTACTTTATGGCAAATGTGCTGGAAAGACTGTGAGGGGCTTATCTAAGTTCAGGCACGAAGCAAAGTCTTTTAAACCCACAAGGTCTCTCTCTGTCTACACTTTCCTCTCCAGATCAGGTTTCATAGGGTAGTGAAGTGGGACAGAGAAGGACTTGAACACCCTTAGCACAGATGCACACAGCAGCAGAAACCAGAACGGCTAAGCAGGACAAGTAGAGCAATGGAAGCTAATGTTGAATTGATGGGACAGCAGTTGCAGTGTCACTTGTGCTTCATAACAAGGGTAACGAGCACATAGCTAAATCACATGGCATTCTGCACAGTCTTCATCTTTCTAGCAGAGCAGTTAACGTTACACTCGCTGTTTCAATCTTATTACCAAGATGGAGTAAAATTATAGTGGTCCTCTTAAGAACTATTAATTTCCCTTGCACTCTGGCTAGCACACCAGCTCTTGCAGAAACACCTACAATCGCTACATGTCTGCTGAGGAAGATCAAGATTTTATATCTTGAAATAAAAATCTTAATGTAAGTGAAACAATCAAACTATAATAATTAGGAAGGAAAACAAAACTGAATACAACAAAGCTACACTAAGGAATCACCATTTCAAAACAATAAGGCACAGACTGTTTTTGTCAAAGCTCCTTTCACATCAGAAATCAAGCACAGCCCTGCAACCCAGAATTTAGGATAGGTCAGTGTTACTGAGACATTCTGGTTTGCACAGGTAATTAAAGAGTCCTCCTTTTCTACACATTTGGCTACAATTAGTAAAAATATGTGGGAACTGGGTTCAGTGACTGGAAGGAATCAAAAACCTTTTAAGGACAGAACCATTACATGAAGGGGGATCACAAGAAAGCTGGAGAGACTTTATATCAGGGCCTGCAGTGAAAGGACAAGGGGAAATGGTTTAAAACTGCAAGAAGGTAGATTTAGATTGGGTGTGAGGAAGACATTATCTACTATGAGGGTGGTGAGACACCGGAACAGAGAAGCTGTGGATGTCCCATCCCTGGAAGTGTTGGACGGGGCTTTGAGCAACCTGATCTAGTGAAAGATGTCCCTGCACATGGCAGGGGGGGTTGGACTAGATAAACTCTAAAGGTCCTCCAAACCAAGACCATTCTATAATATTTCCCTGATGCCAAGCTTTTATTTGCACATACCAGCACTGGCAGTTACAGCTCTTCAGGATCAAATACTACCTTGATATGGCGTGCATGACTGTACCAGAACACGTAACACAATTTAGGCAATTATTTGTTAGATTAAGAAGCTGAAAAGGACTTTTAGTAAAGACCATAAAGGGACTATATCCTTAAAAAAACACAACAATAGAAAATGCTAGTCATAGACAAATGACACAGTTAAGCTCTTCCCATGACAAAACACACTAAGCCTTAGCTGAAAAACTGCTGTGACCATACACTTCCTAGAGGTGTTTTGCTATTTTTTTCATTGTATAGCATCCCATTTCATGTAAAGGAAAACACATAAAGTATCAAAGGGGCTCTTCAAAGGGCACATACTTGAATAATAAATAATTCTAGTCAGGGAGTACAGGGGAACCTGGAAAACAGCAGCAAGTCGCATGCCAATTTTGTAAACATAGGAAATGATCACTTCAAAACTTTCAGCTGCTTGAGGTGCTGTCCACTCACATATGACAGACTTAACAGGGAAGAGTCACTGTGTTAGTGACACCCACAGGTATGTGGAAAGGGCAGTCATTTAGCAGTAAGCAGAGTTCCTTGGGAAGTGACAGTCTTTGCAATCACGCATTCCTGGGTTACTACATTTGGCCTCTGGCTTGTACAGCGCAGAGCTTGAAACCAGGAGCTCGATTATCACTGACAATGCTGATCTGGAATTTCAGGAATGGGTTGTAGTGGGTCCCGGGAAGCAAACAGCATTTATGAAGCGAAGAAGCACTCTATACCTTTGCCAACAGAGAATGTTATGTTGCTCCGAGATGTTGCAAGAGCATGCAAGCAGTGTGGGAAAAGTGCAAACAGACCTGGTGCAGTAGGAACTACAAACGGCATCACGTTATTTACCGTGGGGGGCAGGAAGGTGTATGATATTACACACCACTCAGCGCCTGAAAATATTCTTCAGCAAACTGTTAAACAATTTGATTGTAAGCAGCTAAAGGATAACAAGGTAGTAAGAGGCAGTCGATATATTTATTTCCAGATCAAATCACGTCAAACTGATCTAACCTGCTTCTCTGATAGATTAACTGTCCCTACTGAATGAGAGAAGTCAGCCATCATATATATGCTGATTTTAAATACAGCTCTTGATGTTCTCCAGATAACATTCTCCCACCCAGATCCAAGAAACAACACAATAATTAAACTTTCTTCTGATCACAGTTTCTTTTTTTCTCAAACAGATCACTGGTGTAACAATCATTACAGTAATGCCTAAAAACCATAACAGAGATCAAACAAGATTGTACAAGACACTATATACATTCATGAAAAGACAATTTCTGGCATTGGAGAGCTACAGTCTAAACAATCAGGGCAGACAAGGAAAATGTCTTACTAGCACTGTCAGAGATGGGAAACTGAGGCAAAAAAAGATTAAGAGCCCGATTTTCAAATGAGCTCAGCACATTTGTTGCTGAGCTTGCTTGAAATTCTGGCCATAATCAACATCATGGAAATCGCTAGATGTTGAGCTCCTTTGAAAATCAAACTTCAATATGAAAATTTGGCCCAGAGGTCTTTTGAAAATCTACATCAAGAGGCTTACCCAAGGTCACCCAGGAAGTTGGTGGCAGGGCTGGGAACTGAACTTACATCTTATGACTCCCACTCTGGTGCATAACTAATGTCACTCTGTGTTCTGTTTTAATTAGCTATGGGGAGATCTCAAACCAGAGAATGCTTTTGAAATGAAAGAAAAGAAAACCCTTGTAAGTGCATTCAGTTTCCTTTCAGAAGCATCAGCACAGTGGACTACCAGCAACTCACAAGCTGTAGGGATTTCTAGCTTCTTTACTAAGCTTCTGTTTTCCTTGGGGAAGATAAATTGTTTGTTGTTTACTTCTCATATATAAAGGGATTCCCTGGAGAACTGTTCATTTTTTCTCTAATAATATTTTTTTGACTTGCACTATGCCTCTGACCCATACAAATATTTTTCCAGTGACAAATGAGGATAGAAAAAGGAAGCCTGCAGAGTGCAAAGGCTTGTAAAGATTAGTAGACAACCTCTGGGGCAAGGAGTGGAGACTTATGCTATTGCTTATTATTACTACATTTTTCCCTAGGTAGAGAGAGGTGTTTGAAGTGGTTTCCTTGCTAATCCAGTGGCAGAGCAAACTATTTACTTTGCATGTATATGCGGTTGCTTCAGTACCTCTCCTGCTGTTTCTGTGGAACACCTAAGATGCACTGTTTTCAGCAGTCCACAAGTTTTTTCTGGACTTTTTCTAGATTTGCTATACTTTCGTGGGCTTTGGCAGCATCCATAGGTCTTTAAGCATCTTCCCTGACAAGCCTTTGATGGAGAACTACTGAAGCCATTTCAAGAACAACAGAATATAGAAAATTATAGAAAAGGTGGAAAACAATTCAAAGCTAGAGAGGGTTGGTAGCAGCTTCTTTTAGCCCAACGCATTTTGCTAAAACCTAGACGGGGCACTATTTTGTCCAGACAGAATAATAGGTTAGTATTTCTATTCATATTTTTGCCATCAAAAGCTTTAGCCTACTTTCCTGTAAAAGACTATGCAGGTTGATACATCAGTACACTTCAAAAGTTGGAGCAGGTCATTTCCTTAGCTCTCTGACCTTGATATGCTGTCTGTGATCACAGGGGACTTCTGAATTCACTTTGTTGTACACTAGGAATCTCACTGATAAAAGCCAATAAGAATTTTGCCCATTTTTGCTCAGACAGAAAGCTACTTGGTGGATAGAAATGGAAACTCTGGCTCATGCTGACGGCTGGAGATTTCATAAAAGAGGAGCTGCTGGGTTCATTATTCCCAGATTTCTGTCAAAAGTAAAAAAATGGCTTGCTTTCTTCTTTCTAACTTTCAGACTTCTTGTACCCTTTTAGTGTTATTTTCAACTCTGCTGCCTACTTTTGGGTATGTTTCTCTTGGGGTCAGAACAGTGTCTCACTTCTGTGTCAAAAGCACCTTCCACTTTTCTTCATAATTTTCACTGCCACAAGTTTACATGTCCAGCTGCAAAGCTGTGTAAATTGAATAACAACTTTATCTAGAAAGAAAAAAAACACTTCACTGGAGACAAAATATAATAGGTAAGTGACGCAAACAGATAGTGGAGTGAAATGGTTTACAAGCAGAATGTTTGTTTCTACAGATTAGCTGGGCATACAGTTTCTTCTTACAGAGCATTTTTTGTTTCTTTTAATCAGTAAAAATATATTATTAGCTTTAGTTTAGCACTGCTTCAGAGATTAGTAGTGTTTCTACAGTGGAAGTCATTAAAGGGAAGGTTTGAGGGAAGGCAAATTTATTTTAGAAAGGGCAACCTTCCTTCTGAAGAGTGTTTCTCATGTAAGGGATGGCACAAGAAAAGCCAAAGAGACACTTAGGGGAAAATAAGCAAAGCTGACAACTGAGGTTGGCAGCGCTGCTCAAGCAGAGGGGAAGTGGGTGACTCCATCCAGTTGCACTGTGCGCAGCTGGGTGTGGCAGCAGTTTGAAGGTCCTCACAGGTAAAGCATTCCCAGAGCCTACTCCTGCAAGAGTCCTATCTGTCAAGTGCTTTTTTCCCATCTTATCTGTCTCTTGTTTCACTCCACACCCTCCTTTTCTTGTATGGCTTTCTTATTGTCTTGTCTCACTTATCTTGGATCACAAGCATTCTGGGGCAGGGAACGCATCTTTATATAGTAAAGAGGCAGTGCTTTTATGGCATTATACGCATAATTAATAATAAATCGTTCAGTATATAAAGTGAAACTTCTCAAATAAGCATTAAAAATCAGTTGTCTAGAAGAGGGGATCTCTTCAGTTAATGAAAAACATTGCTGAAAATCTTGGGGTTAACCTTAAAGTGTATGCTTAAAGCAAACCATGACCACTGTTAAACATGCAGGTTGCACATGTTCTGGAATGCTGATTGAGCAGGCTTATGTGGGATCATCCAAAACCTTTGCAAGCAGATGAATCTGCATAATTAAGCTCTCCCTCATTACAGGTCTCCAAAGCACATTAATCAGGTCTCCACAAGAGTAAAGTTCACTCTGGAGACAAGAATACATCTTTGACTAATTGGGTATTTTGATCAGCTGGATTTGGTAAACTGAGGCTGCATCGGAATTGACCATATATAATGTTATATGCTGCCATATAAGTTACGCATTCTGCTGTCTGCATACTGACCCAACAGTAGATCTTACAATGTACATTATTTTACTCTCTCTCTTTTAATTTTTGACAAGCGTGAATTCCTAAGGACCTTATTAAATACTTTCTCCTCTTCCAATAACATCACAAATTGAATGGGATTTTGTTTTGTTTTTTAACTAGGGAATTTGACTCTGTATTATGATCCTGACTGTGAAATGAGCTTCACAGAGGCAGTACCAGCAGTCTTGTCAATTGTGTTTAACAGTCATCTTGTTGTTCCTAAGCTCACTGAAGGATGGAAAACCCTCTTTACATACGCTGCTGTCGTGGCTAACATCCTGAGAAGAATTGTGTCATCTGTTGATCACACAAAATTTAGAATTTAACTCACACTGAGACAAAGTGTATCCATACATGAGAAATCAGATACAATTACAAATATCAAATAATACAAAAATGCATTTGAAGATGCAGGGGAAATTTTATCTGGAGAATCCTGAAAAAGGTACAGAAACCAGGCAGCACTAACATACTGAAACTGGTATAAACCAGTAGCAGTAGCACCACCCCACTACACTTTAATCCTGCAAACTTGTCTGGCATAGGTAGCCATAGGCACCTTTTCTAATATGCAACGTCGTAAAGATCTACTTATTGGATGCTTGAACGTTTAAAGTGAGTTGAGCATTGTAATATTGTAAAAACAAGTTTCTAACTGAAATCTTAGTTAGCAGTACAACATCATGCATTTACTTACAAAAGGAATTAACTATCTTGAGATAATGCACAGCTCTAATGCTACATATAAAATTTTTTGAGATAGAGCACTTAACCAATATTAGCAACTTAAATGATTTCAAATATGATTTGAAATGATGAAAACTTCTTTATCAGAGGCAAACATCAGATTTAATCTATTGAGCAATACTTGTGATTAGTACACAAATAGATGGGTGGAAATGCAGAGTTATTAACATTTGAGAAATTAGGGAACCTTGTAATCAAAACATTATTTTACAAATTGATTTAAATACAGAAGAGGAATATGTTCAGGCAGGTCTTCTATTTCAGACATTCTATTTCTCTTTGAAACTTAAAAAAAAGAAGAAGCAAAAGAAGACGACAGACATGTCAATGGCTGAATGGGTGGGTGGGTCTTCCTGTGAAATGAATCATACTTTTCATTCAGTTTTATGAAAGTCTTGTTTCAAGCATGACTATAATTACTATTTGTTGCAATGGCACACCAATCTGCCATGCAGTAGTTTACAAGGATTTGCTAGTTTTTCTGAGGGTGCGAATCTCTTTTGCGAACACAAATTGCAATGTAGGTCCCTTCCTCAGCATGCACATGTGGGCTGGGGAGCTGATAAAGAAATTTTAGTACAGGATGGTCAGGAAGGTCTTTTGTTGTAATAGTCCAGATTGATAATTGAAGATGCATAGTAATCATCAGTATAGACTGAGATAACTATCTAAATCATGTGGCCAAAATTAGCTCTGCCTCAGAAGTTGTTACTACAAGGACACACACATCAACCCAGATTATGACCTGTCTTTGTCAGTCTTTATGTTTTATGTAAATTTCTATTAATGCCCTGCTTGGGTACCGGCTGTGTAAAGTTAGAAATGATTCTTTATGGGTGATTCCACCAAAGGGGCCCAGCCACTTTGTTGGCAGATAGAGCACCAAGTTAGGTACTGAAGAGTCTTTCCTAGTGCTTCAGGAAAGTCAGCTAACTAGCAAAGGGATCTACAGCTACCACCGATGTTGAAACTCCTAAAGATATCACACAGCACATGCTGATGACAGCCCTTCAGATCTCTCATACTGAGGAGTTTGGTGCTTTATTCTTCAAAAGCATCCTACCACCAGAGATTTGGAGTTCTAAGACTTCTCTAGAGTTCAAAGCCCTTTTTTTTTCAGAACAGTAGGACACAATATTGTTTCTTTCAAAATATGTCAGGAAGAGAAAGCAATAGCACCAGTCTTCCCATTTCTTTCAATAACTAAGAAGAAAGAAAAAAAAGTTCAATTAATTTTGGGTAGCTTGCAGCCCTACTAAGGAAAAGGTAAGAGGCCACTCTGACATCTTCTGATGAAGCCAGACCACTGTGCCTCTGGAGCAACAGGTTGAAACCAAAAGCCAAAAATCCAGAACATGATTTTGCAGCTCCAAGAGCCAGGCATTCAACCAGGAGGGAGAAAGTATTGAGCTTCTCCCTTAGCACCTTAGGTTATTTCTAGTATTTACTCACATAATGCCTAATGTAGAATGCAGTCCTCAGTATCTTGAGAGCAGTACCAGTGCCAACACCTAGCTGCATGCCCCAACCACTAAAAAGCAAAAAAAGTTACATTTTGTTGGTCTCCTCTGGCCACCCCTGCTCTTCTTGAGGAGAAAAGGAAGACAGAGGTCTACACCCAAATGAAAAAATTCAGTTTCTGTGTTCAGGCTTTTGGACTGCTCACTGGAGACATAGAAGTGTCTCTCACAGGAACAGTATATGGCACACTGTACTAGCTATATCCCTGAACAAGGTACCTGTGTCTAAAGGAGAGACACTGTTTCATCTCCATGTAGCAGGCCAGATCACTTAGGTGTTCTAAGTATTCTGCTGCTCAAGCTTGTTATGTGGTGTAAATCCTATCCTTAAAGGTCTGTTTTCATTCATTGTACAGAACATGTAGGCGCCTAACTCAGCATTAGACATTCTGCTACATGACTTGGTCTTCTGATGCTTTTAAGAAGCATGTATCTAAATCTACAAATGTTTCCCCAACCACTCCTTCCTTTTAGTCTGATTCTTTCAGGATCTAAATCCTTAATGGTCTTCATGGAGTCTATGGCATATCTCTCTTTTAGAATAGATTTGTGTATTCTATGGCAATCACATTTGAAGTGCAGATTTTGTGTGCTCATTACAATGAAAAAAAAGAATGATGAGGAAAAAATAACAAAAAAGCTTATCATCCAGAACTACATTTGCTTAGAAACTAACTGTGGAAAAAATCCAATGACTGAGCTATAGTGAACAATTTTTACTGTATTGACCAATTCATTAAATTATCCTTTTCCCCTTTCTGCAACTTAAAATACTGGAACATATTTATTAAAAAAGAGTTTTTCCTTTTTCAGGTTATCTGTGTCTTATATAATCAAAACATATAGCCCATTTAATGTAAAACTTTAATCACTGTCTCCCTTTAGACTGCTTCATTAGTATGCAAACAATGATAGATCCTTCAGAGGTGGCCTGAAAAAAAAAGCCCAACCCAAAACTTTCACAGATTCTATTTACAGAACTCTGTTAATTTAAAGTTTCTGTGTCACAGAGACAATTTGTATCAGTTATTTTGTCACTACACTTCTTTCAGTGAATGACCTCAACCACTTGGATTGCCTCAACTACCTTCTCTAGTTCATACATGTCTTTCTTTCCTTTTCTAACCTCCCTCTTTTCATTTGCTCCTGTATCATAACAAATCTTTCTCCCTCTCACATACCTCAACACTGAGATCAACATAGAAAGTGCTGAAATAAAATTTTTAGGCCAGAATCTACTGTTCAGACAGATTTGCACAATAGCCTATGAAATGAGGAATAAGAAAGTAAAAAATATTTAAGCTCTCTAGAGTCCAACACAAAACACGAATTAGAGAGACCACATTGTCTGAAGAAGGCCACCAATGATACCAGGGGGCTATTCTGGAGCCTGGTGATGACAGGAAGGGATGCCTTTCAATGATGGCCCCTTACTTCTAAGAAAGTCACAAAAGCATCTGTTAGGCTTCTTAGAACTGGGAGTCTAGTGAGTGAATATTGGTTTTACACCACTGGAGAGAGAGCACCCTTTACATTTGCTCTTGAACCCCTATACTTCTTCCACTACCTGCCTCTACTAATGTCTACATTAGTGCTGTCTTTGATAACCTACTTTTCCATGGGCATATTGGCCTGAGCTGCACTAAAAATTCTGTTATCAGTATTTGCCCTACCCAGTTTAACACATTGCTTCTGCCCCTTTTGTGATCACAGCATAGACGTACTTCAACAAAATCAATATCTGTCTCCCAACTTTTTCTCCCAATTAATGACAAAACTCATAGGAAAAGGGAAATAAAGATGAGAGATGCTATTCAACAAGCAAATATGGAATATAAACTCATTAGAGTCAGAAGATAAAGAAAAGCATATAAACAGAAAACCTGTAAGAAAAAGAAAAGCATCTGTATAAATAGAAAACCTACAGAAGAAAGACCAACACCTTGAAATTCGTCTGACATATTATTTGCAAACTGATTTTTAGGCACCTGAACAAAAATGTCCTGATTCTCAAGGTGCTCATTATGCCTAATTCCTTTCACTTGGGCCGCAGTGTTTCTAAGAAATCAGGACACCTACTCACATGTCTAAACACTGGGTCAGTTTATGCCAGTAAATGTCATAACAGTGAAATGGCATCTCTTCTAAGGAACGGTATTGCTAGTTACCTCATTCATTGAACGAAACCTTATGTTAAAACTGGCCTTCAGATTAGAACATTAGTTATCTACAAGCTCAGAAGTATCTATCCATATATTACTTTCCTGTCTTCATATAAAGCGTTCCAACAAAAGTAACTCTTTATCCACATATGAATGCAATTATTTACAGAGCCTCCTTCTGCAGACTTGCATTACTGAGAGTAAAACAAAATCTTTAAAAGTAAACAGCTACAGTTACCTAAGTATTTTTGCAGTGCAAGAGCGGATTAACAGAAACTACTGATCTCAGAGGGCTCAAGATCATTCCTAAAGTTCAAGGGAAAAATGCAAAGAAAGTATTCCTGCCACATTTCTAAAAGCTCAGTTAAAAATGTTTGAACTTCTTCCTAGCTTTTAAATATTTTTGTTCACAACAGAAATTAGCATTGTTTGCTCTTAATGATTTTCTCTCTGAGGATCTGCTTTCTGCATCCTGCCAATTGTTTCTGGAAAAGCTCAGCAAGGCCATAGAACAATCTTTCTTTGCCATTTGTGCTTGTGGAGGCCTGCCAGAAGAGGCCAAACAGGAGTTTAGACTTGATTTAAACAAGTCTCAGTTTCCATACAGCTCCCCGATTAGCTCCTTTGGCTAGTTACCACCATAAATTATACAAATTATATGCTCTGGGGTGGGCAAAGTGAGAGAATGGGAGGGAGGAAGGTTCACTATGTATTTTACCTGGTAGATACATGAAGAAGGATTTTAAGTGGAGGACTAAAAGTGAATTAATTTGTCCTGCTCAGATTGTGAAAGGACACTTTTCTAGAACTTCACCAAAGACAAAGACCCTCTAAAACTCTGCCTCTGTAAACTCTCTGCCCTTCTAAAACTACTCAAGTAACATATGACTTTATAAGGATTCCTGGATCTCCCTTAGAACAGAATAATTTTCAAGAATGATGCTTCACTTGAATTGATTAAACTTCACATTATCACTGTAAATTAGTTACCTTTCTTCTCCAATTATATTTTCAAAATTTCAGACCCTTAATCCTTTATATCACTTCCCAGCAGACTCATAACGTGAATTTACTAACAGAAATTATGGGCAGAATGATAACAATTTTCAGCAGCTATAATACTATTAAATTGTAAAGGTTCAGACAGAGGTTTTCTGAGCCAGCTACCTGACTCTGGCTGATATATATGTTTTGATACCAAATCCACCAAATGTGGTACGTCTGTTCTGAGATTAAATTAGGTCAAGATATATAATAAGAATTGCAAAGATTAGAAAAAAGCGTGTTGTAAACGATGATTTTAAAAATCTCCAGTATCAGATATTTGGCAAGTAAAGGGACACCATCATGTCATGGATTTGACATTTGGCACACCCCACCCCCCACCCCCACCCCCCAAGCATGTTAAAAGCTTAGCAAAGGTTTTGCACATATCTTACTAAATTATTATTACTTAGGAGTTAACATTTCTAAGGAGTTCCTCACAAGCAGGAGCTGAGGTGTAGAAGTTTCCACTTCAAAGATTACTGAAGAAATCTTGTTTCTGCAGGACTAAGGAAAGATGCTTTTATGTACTGAAAGTTGGAGAAGAGTCAGCAGTTGGAACAGGGATCCCTTCAAGGGATCCCTGCTGAACCAATTTTATGCAACATTTTCACTAGTGACACAGAGAAATGAGAAGGTGGTGGAATCTCCAAGTGTGAGGATACTATTAAACTCTTTCAGCTGGTCAAGTGCTGCCCTGATAATGAGGAACTACATTAAGACTTTACAGAAGTAAGTGGTCAAAAAGGTGACAGAAGAGCTTCAATGTAGACAAATGTAAGGTGATTAATCTAGGGAAAAAGAATCTAAACCATACCTGTACAGTGCTGAACTCAGACCTTGTAGTTATCTACAAATCAGGAAAGAGATCCTGGAGTTGCCGCTACCAGTCCTGAAGCTGCTCAATGTGAAGGACAAGTCAAGGAAGCCAAGAAACTGCTGGGCATCACCAGGAATGGCGTTAAGACCATGACACTGAGTGCCTTTCTGCTTATACATAAAACACTGGTGCACCCACAGTTGGGGTTCTATGTGCAGTTCTGGGTTTTGCAACTCAAGCACAAAGTGGAGCTAGAAAAGGTACAGAAAAGAACAACTAGAATGATCAAGAAGAGGGGAAAACTGCTTTACATGGAGAGACTAAAAATGCTTAAAGTTCTTTTGTAGCCTAGAGTCTGAGTCTGAAGGAGTCCCATATGAAAATGGGAAACAAGGAATAGAAGGAAGAGGAAGGGAGGCAGTTTGGGTAACAAGTAAGATGAGAGGCAGGAGTGCAAAAGGCAGATGAAATGGGCAAGGATTAGGATGGTAAAATGAAAAATATAGTAGCAGTTGAAGGAGAAGAGGTGGGAGTGACAGGCACAAGCAGGGGCTGGGTTGAAGAATGTCAAGAAAATCTGGAAAGGGCAGCAGGGAGAAATATCCAAGGCTGCAATAGGAGAGTTTCTACAAATACATTTTTAACTTGACTCTGAAATTAAACTTGAAATTCCAGAACCTCAGAACTGGGAAAATTTCTCACTAGAAAACAGAACCATAACTGTTGCTTCTGCTGGTATTTCTTTGCTTTAGTGACAGGGGACACCATATACCCAAATGTTCCCAAAAGGCTGATAACATGCAGGCTCCATATAATTTTATCTTTTCAATCTTTTCTGTATGGTTCCATGTGAATTGAACTACCTGTAGTAACACATTGAAAGGGAATGTCTTTGACAGTTCTTGATCCTGTCCAGCAGGTTTGGGGGTATCTTCTCAAGAAGTGAGGACAAGCCATCTGCACCATTCTGCTTTATTACTTACAATGGAATACAATTATTAAAACATTTATGGCAATTTTTTTTCATCCCTGCCCCACCCCCTTGACAATAAGTTAAATCTGCTAGTTTTCATTGAGAGTCAGAATGAAAAGTTGGATTTTTTTGCTCAACCAATTCTAATCTTAATATATCTGACATGAGATCAAAACCAATAAAAAAAAAACCCAAACCCAAAACCAAGACAAAAGCCCAAATAAAAAGCAATGCCAGTTCTTATATTTCTTAAGTGCTAAAATTTTCATCTTGCAAGTCTTGTAAGAGTTTGGTCGTGTTATGGCATGACAATACATATGAAGTGGAGTAGTGGGCTAGCAGAAGGTTGGTAGGTGGAAAAGAAGGGAGGAGTAAGGCATAACAATGAGACATATTTCTGAAGTTTTATAAGGCTATTTCTGTGACATTTCAATGAATCATTTTCCAACATCAATAAAACTTACAAAATACTCAAGCCTGTTTATAAGCTGTTGCAATAATGGATAATAAACTAACAAGGGATTCCTTACATCCCTAAGAGGGAGTTGTCTAACTCCACATATGCTATTCAGTATACTGTCTGCATGGAAATACAATAGCTTTTGTTCCATTAAAAAAAATTGAAATATCAAGATTTTTTTTTTTTAAATATATTTTTGAAAGTGTCTCCCTTTTCCAGTTGAAATACTCGTACCATTTATGGTAAGCACTCCTTAACCCCTGTAGATAGTGGGAAGCTCCGTATAATTCTGATAAGATCAGTTTTACAAAAGAGTATGTCTAAACTCCGCTTACATGAAAGATTTCAGTTTACAGGAAAGAAAGGGAAATCCCCACTGAAGGATTGCACAAGATGTACCAATTGCAAGGTATAACGTTATGACATAAGGATATGTTTTATTTTGGTTTCTGATAACCATAGGAACCACAAAGACAAGACTTCCAAAAGGTTGCACTCTGCACATGTAACTGGTGTCAGGAGGAATAAACTCACTACAGGTATTTTTAGCATTGGTATGAAAAGAAATGGGTGTTGAAAAAGAGAGGGAACACTTGTAAATATAAAATACAAACCACCAGATGTAACATTACAGATTTTTTTTTTCTCATCAGAAATACAGAAAATGGATTTACTGTAATGAAAACTGTGATAAGTCTAGTTCTATGAGCTACTTACATACTCTTTGTGGTTTCTCTATGCATTTAGAATTTACCCTTTTGACCTCATGTCTAAGTAAATCAATGTCTTTATTTGAGATATTATCAAACTAAAAATCTTCTAAGTTGATTAGCCACATCCAAATATAATTCCATTCATATTTATTCATATCTATAGTTTTGACTTGAATAGTAAAATATTTCATAACAGCAAGTGTGATTAAATACTTCCACCTTGAAGTGCTGGAATTGTGCAATATTCTTCTGAAACATCTTGCTAGACTACTCCTTGACACCACTTGTGTCTCGTCCTTCGTTTTAAAAACATGCAATTAAAAAGGTATTCATATAAATCTTCCAGTCTTACGTGCTCCTATATGTTCACTTAGAAGGACATTATCCAACCCAAGTAGCCAACATAAACTACTTTTTTGTATTTTTTTTTTGCCAAATTATGATTCATTATACTGACGACCTTTATATTTTGTGTTACATTTTTTTAAGTCTTGGAATCCAAAGAAGAGAGTGGGAGATATCATATCAAGAATATCTGTTAACAGGGTAACTGTCTAAAGTACTTCATTTCTTTATTAACAGTATTTCTTCATATCATAAAACTCTCAGGCAGCAAGAGAAATCTGTTGCTACAAAGAGAACTACAAACTCAATTAACTTTTTCTTTCTGTGATTTTAATGACTGCTCATCTAAAACTCAGTGATATAAAACATCAAATAAATCTTAATAATAGCTGCACTGTATTCACTACATGAGAGTCCTCCAGTCCTCTGTTCCAATTACCGTCCCAATATTTCACAACCATTTTGAATAGATGAATGGGAAGAGCTATCTGACTTTGACAAGGCTATCATCTCCTATGAGGAAAGCTGAAGATCTGTTTAATAGTTTTGATATTCTAAATGCCTTAGACATAACTTCATGCATCAGTTGTTTCACAACTATTCTCTCAGGTTTTGTTTTGTGTTGGCTCTTCCAGATTAAAATCTTCTATGTAAACTTATATTTTTTTATTAAATCAATAATTTAATGTTTGCCATTATTTTCTGCCTTATTTCAGCTTATTATGCTTATTTTAGCCTTATTTTACATTTCTTATTTTTATCTTTTCAGAAAAAAAAATATTTGAGTTGTTCTTCCTGTAATGTACAGTTTTTGTCTCTCTCCCTCCAGCACTGAGATTTTCAAAAAAATAAAGCACAACAACATTAGACTACTTTGAGATGATGAAAAAGAAACTCACTGATTTTACTATTTTATTTGCAGAATCTAAATTACAGAGATTAATACTTGTCTACAAATTATCCAGGAAGTTATAAAAAAAGAGAAAGCTAAAGAATCTCGAATAAACATAATTTATGCTTTTGCTCTTAAAAAGCAAGTGCATTTGACATCTGAGCTTGAAGCTAAATGATTTTTTTATATTCATTTTACAAATTTTGAATTGGTTTACTTGCATCTTCTGAAGTATCACAGTGAGGCACATCAAGAGTTACACATCTACTTTTAAAAAATATCTTAAAAACATCACTCTTTCCTGAAGATAAGCTGCCATTTAATTATAGTTTCATACTTCAAAAAAAAAAAATATACACGAGGTCTGTGTTACTGACAACTCAAGATAGCTGCAAAGCAATAAATAGATCAGTCTTTAACATTTCATTCTGTCATCATGACTCAGTGTGTGGTTCAATGTCTCATTCACTAGAGCCATCAAAACCAGAACTACAGAAAGATCCATATCCTCCTAGGCTTTTCCATGCCATTGGTCTGTATTCCTGATGCTGCACCGACTGGTGGGGTGAACTTCAAAAAATCACTTTCCCTTTCAGTGTCTGAATTTCCTCATTTGAAATGCCTTTATTGGTAAAACACATTAAGGCTTACTGACTAAAAACAAGATATATATGAAGTAGTAATTAAATAAAAGCCAGTTATTTTGTACTTAAGGTCTGTAAAGTCATCATCATACCCATGAGTCTTGACACAGTGGTTCCCCTGATACTGACTACTGTTACTGTTAATACATAAATATCAATATCAAAGAAGCTATTTTCTGTATAGATGCTGACAAGTACTAGATTAGAGTGAGGAAATTCAACATCAGGTAAAAGAGGATACTAAAAGCAATGGACTTAATGCAAGTTCATTCATCATCTGTTATGTGCTCTCAGTGAATCTGCTGATAAGGAACTCATTTTACCAGTTCTTCTCAGTTTCCAGCCTTTTAAATAAACTATATATTCAGTATAAACATATACATTAAATACATTGAATGGAGTTGTATATATAATCAAAAGAAAAAAAATAAAACAGTAGCAGTGAAAGAAAATAACCAAGTAAGGGGTTTATTGCTGGTTCTCATCCTAAAAAGTTCATCAGTGCAGGTGGCACCATAGTGACAGTAGTGATGGACAACGGTGCAAGAGAGAATAGAAGAGCAGCAGCTTGCCCTCTTGCCACCCTGGAAGATTTTACAGATGCCCTCCATTACATCCCCATAGAAGATGATCTTTTTGCATTAAAATATATTCTGCCGTGCAAATACTTTCTGTAAGTAAAATGACAAAATTACTGCTAGAACAAAGGACTGCTGGATATTTAACCATATCAAGGAGAGCTCATATTTTGTAAGACTCAGAAAGGATGTGAAACCTCACTTCCAAGTACTTATGAAATAAAGCATGCTTAATGAAACTTCTGCTGAAAATGAGTAAATAGCACATGATTACACTTTGCTTCTCTATTTTAATATAAACTCTTCAATCTCACGAGCTCACTTCAATTGAGAAAGTCTGTGATCCTTAGTGTTCCACCTTACAGAATACTTTTGCTTGCTTAATTTAGATCTGGACCTTTCATTCACCATTTTCCACTTTGTTTTCAGGATATTACTTCAAAATAGGACTCAAAGTGTGTAATACTAATTACTTGCAAAACCAAACAAAACCCCCTTTCATCATCCTCTCCTCCTCCAACCATTACGAAGTAATAATAATGAAAAAAAAAAAAAAAAAACCAAACAAACAAACAAAAAAAAACCAACAAACACCAAGCAAAAAATTAGTAGAGTCCATCAATATTTCTCCCAATGAGCTCCCCAAAGCAGGGATCAGTCCTGCGGCAAAAGAATAGTTCGGAATTCAGAAGATCTGGGCATTATCACATATAATCTTTGGGATTTTGCTTTACAGAAATTAGGAATAGTACTGAATTTCTCACCACATGTTTTGCATCTAGACTATAATCTATTCTGAGCAGGGATTATTTATTATGCATATGTGTAGCACACAGTCTAATGTGATACACATCTTAATTGAGATGAATAGAATTTATTCCTATGAAAGTCATGAATGCATGCATAAATATGAATGGTACAGCTATGGGAATGGATTGGTGGGTGGTGGAACATGAAAATAGATGCAATAGGAACAACTAAGCAATCACTCAAGAAAACCCTCCAAACAATACTGAAGGTTTGCCTAATAGCCATGCAGACTGAAAAAATAAAGGTAGGTAGCCTTAGTTTCTACAAAGTGGAAATACAAATAGACCCACGAACAGTGCAGTACACAATGCTCTTGATATTGCTCACAGTATTTCTACAGCACAAACATATGCAGTATTTACACGTCACAGTAGAAATCAGGATATTGTTTTCTCTCGTTTTTAATTTATGTTACATTCAATTTTTTAAAAGTACAATGTTGTTTTTCTCTTTGTAACCGTCCAACAGTTTTCTTATTGCAGCAAACATCTACAAATGTCAGTTAAAGGTTCATTTATTTCCTTGCTGATTTCCTGTAAAACCTGTGACTCAGCATGTCATCTGAACCTGTTACTCTGTGTACTGAGAGGACATCGAGCACTTTTGCAACCGTGCCCCAGCTGCACACTTTCTACCTCCTTTTCTGTGAGCAACGTACAAGTCATCGCTGAACCTGGGGTGTTCATTACCCTGCTACTAAATTCAGCCCTGCACATACGAATGCATGCACACACACCTTGCTCACTGTGCCAGAACTATTGGTCATCTTTATTCACTATAGATGGAAATGCTTTTTTCTCTATTCACTACAGAAGAATGCTCTTCTTCCTCTCAGTAGTTCTGATGTTAACTATAGTCTTGAGTAATTCCCATGCATCACTGGCCTCCAACAATTCTTTTTGAATGAGATCTACTTTTTAGAATGTAGCTATCTTTTCAGATGCAACCTAGAATCATTCATGTGTTAATTTTCGAGTATTTACTAGAAATATTTGTAAGACTCTCCTTTTCACATATTTATGATGAACTCTTTCACTCTGAATTACTGGCTATTTAGAATCATAGATTTAGGACTAAAATCATTACACTCATAAAAAAACCCTTCTCACAGGACTTCTTTCTATTAAATCTTTAACTTTCTGTAGAGGTTTGGTTTCTGTTTTTTTTCAGAATACCTTTTGTTTCCTAATGTAACTACACTGGTTTCTGGAAGCTACTTACAAAGATTTTTGGTTTTCTTTGAGGAGGTATTCAAAATACACAATTTTTGTTTTTAATATTGAATGACTCTAAGCTTCTGCATTTAATATTAAAAGAGTGGTTCACTCTGCAGGTTTAAACAGAACCTACTTGAATACTGTAGCGCATATCTCTATCTGAAATAAGGAGTAAATTGTACTCTCTAATTTGTTTTCTTGGCATGATTCATCACTTTACGGGCCTCTCTTCTGTCATTTCATTTCCAGTCTAGATTTCTTCATACAAGAAAGTTTTTTTGTGCTTTTAATAGTTTTTCCTGCCTCTCTCTGAACTTTACTTTAACTGCCTTCTCTTTGAAGATAAGATCCCTGCAGATGAATACCACATTCACTGTGAGGATACAGAATTTGTATATAATCTCTCAGTTTTCTCTATTCATTTTTAACATGATCCTTTCCCTCTTGCTGTACTGTGATGGGCCTGATTTTGGGGACCCAGAAAAGAAAGCACTCATTGTTTTGGGCCCTTCTTGTCCATTTACTAGTAACAAAACAAGGAATCATCTAGCTGGAGAGGTTTAGGATGAAATTATTTCTGTTTCTAAAGAGCTTGGGAGGAAAAGCCTGCAATCAAGAAGGCTTTACACAAGGAAGCTAGTGTATTGCTGGGATAAGTTCTTGGGAAAGTTAGAGCTCTCCTCCACAGAGTTATTCTAAAGAACACAAGTGCAGAACAACAAAGCCATCTGACTGTAACATCTACTTGACCTCATGAGCTGAGTCTGTGTTTTGAAGTGTATTTTATACTGACTTAAGTCAGAAAATAACTTCATTTTTACTTCTGAAATGCCTTGATTTTCCATATCAGGTCCTTTGGAAGAGCAGACTTCTGGCTGACAAGCAGCAGCACCTTGTTCCAGTCTCTGCGCTTGTGCCTGGCTGTGGGACCTGGGCAGACACTTCCCAGCTGTCCTTCAGGCAGACAGAAGGTTTTGAGCCTGATCACACATATGCAGACTTGAAGTTCTCTTTTCTGTAAGCATTACCACTAAATTTATCTGTGCTAGCTTGAATTAATCGAAAGTAATGCTTACTACAGCTCACACAGTTTTTCTATTCTAAGTTAATTATTTTTTTTAAATGTACTTAATAAGTTCTTGTCTTGCAGTATTTTTTCTGAATGGACCCCTAAATCATCTCAGATTGACTCTCCTTCATGACAAAACGTGTTACTTATTCCCATTATTTATTTTACCCTCTCTTTGTCCATATTTAATTGCTTTTTGAAATAACAGGCTTCTCCTGTACCACAGAAAGGGACTTAATTTTTCCAAATCTGATAAAGACTTTATTATCCACAACAATTTCAGATTTTGTGCCACGGGTCAGGAGACCATACTAATTCCATAGTTTAACAGCACTCCGTTGAAATTCTCCTCATGCTTAGAAAATTCAACAATGTTAACTTGTTCACTGCCTGAACAGAAATACTTTAAAGGCTTTCTGAAAATTATGTCTCTGTTCATTAGGAGTAAGTTTCATTTGCACTCCTGGTGAGCAGGCATATTACTAGAGATGCTTGTAGCCAAAGATACCATGCAGCAAGTACTCTCCAGCTGTATGTTCTGCTTTAAAGTATGTATAGAGTCAGACTGACAGAGAAAATAAGGAAAGATATGATTGAGAAATGATGATTTAGAAGAAAAAGTATTAGCCTGTGACAGAAGAGAAGTCGATTCAATTCTCTGTTCTGACACACTTTGTGAAAGCTTCTGTACAAATCACTTTAACTCAGATCCACAGAGAATGATATGCTTAACTTCCACTGAAACCCCTGAGAGTTAAGGCTCCAAAACTATTTTGGTGGAAGTAAGTCTTGTTGTTTTTCTGGGTCTCCAGTATCTATCTGCAAAATAGGTATTGCTGCAAAACAGCATTTCTTCTGAAGCAGCTCACATATTCCCCATTAGTATCCACAGTACAGATGAATTTAAAGACAATACTGGCTGTGTGGAATATTACACAAATAGACAGGAGGAAAAGAGACCTACAAAACTACATTTCAGTCCCAAAGCTGTACTTGTCTTTAAAATAAACAGTCACAGTGCCTCAGCAGTCACAGATTCTCTGACACATGCTGCTGTGCTAGGAAAATTCCAGAAGAGCAAAAACCTTAGCAGCTCTACTGCCATGGGAAAAAGAAAGATAACCAGCAAGGGCATAGAACCTACTCCTCCTTTCAAAAATAAATAGAAAGAGGAAACATTTCTACATTTGAAACTGAATCAAAGATTTTCTGCCAAAATACTGTTGTCATTAAGTTTCATGCATTTGATTTATTGCCACTTCCTGCTGCTCCTATTTAAACTCTCCTTTCCAGCAGGCATGTAATCAAAATCATATTAAGTGTTCCAACAGCTTGCTTGTCATGGTTATTTATAGTAATTAATTACTGATAGATACTTTAAGAGAAAAATAAAGTCCTACACATGCAATTATTTGGAAAATACTGATCAAATTCAGTTGGATCAACACTTCGGTATAGGATCTGAGCTTCAAGGCAGAATTAAACTGAGTCACATTTTGCTTATTTTTAGCACCTATTTCATATTGCCTCACTATGAATCTACAGTGCAGTTGCACGCTAGCATGTCACAGAGATGTGAAGCTAAGAGACATTTTTGCTGCATCAAGTTATCTCATTAGGTATGAAAAATGTTTTCTCTAAATGAACTCTCACACTGGTGAGAGCAGTTGTCATTTGCTCAACTTATTTACCATCTATTATAACAGTGTAAAATGGGTCTTTGGCTTCATGACAGCAAAAGTTTTTGAAAAGGCATATTTTGGAAAGTTTGGAAATTCCATGTCCTGCTAAAAAAGAAAATGTGTGTTAAAGAGTTCAGTAACATACAATGGAAATCACTGTGCATGGTGTTCAATAGTCTGCTGAACAGCTGGAATTTTAAGGCTGCAAGATTGTAAATTAAAGAGAACCCAAGCAATTTTTCAAAGAAACACATTAATACAGCAAGTTCATGACAGTAGCAAAGCCCCTTATTTTAGGGCTTTTTAGTACTTATGCTTCTCATTTCATGACTAAATTGTCAGCTTAATTTATTTCACGCTAAGTGTCTCAATACAATAAAATTGTGATCAGGCTGATGATTTAAGAAGACATCACAACAGACTGCCTAAGTGGCAGCATGAGTACATATATACACCTCCACAGAAGAAGCTAAGGAAGGTTTCATGTATTAGATACACTAATGTGAGGGTAATGGATACATACTACTAGGAAGAGCTCAAAAGAAAGAGTTACACTGACAGAATCTGCTTCATTAAAAAGAAATGGTGCAACTCTATGGTTAACCTGTTGCTCTGGTAACAGTTAGTATTAAAGAATCCAAAAACAAGTCATACATGTAAAGGTGTATGCAAACTGGTGAGTAGCTGTGTTGGTGAATCAACAAATTACAGGCAACAGAAAAGCCCATCTGTGAGCACTGATGCATAAGGTATATGCTGCTATTCTGATACAAGCAAAATAAACCACAGACAGCACAAACTTGTTAGTGAGAAAAAATACATCCTAACAATCCAACACAGAAGATTTTCTGTGAAATTGTTAGGATGTATTTTTCTGTGAAAAGAGCATGGTCCTAAAAGACTCTGAGATCTTTAGCTTGGCTTTGTTACTTGTGAACACAGAGCCTGGATAAACAGGTAGACAAAGGTAGAATAAACCTCCTTGTATCAATGACCTTTACTCAACAGCAGCACTTTAGTTTTCCCAGGGTTGAAAAGAAGGTAGCTTTAACACAGCCAGCTGGCAATATCATCCAAGCATTACTTCACAGGAGATGCCGAGCTTTCAGGTTCTTCTGACTAAAGAGACATGTCTGTATTTCACCAGCATACTGATGAGTCTCCTTTCTAAATTCTGAAGTGGTGGCTCTACAAGGCATCCTATTAAACTACCTGGGAGGCAGAATATGGCCTTAAGGGCTGCTGCATTTCAAAACAGTTGATGATGACATAGCTGTCTGCCAGTACCTGTTAAGCCCTTTCTCAGAAGTGCGGTAAAGAGCAAGAAGAATAGCCTCCAACATATCAGCAATGTCCCTCATTCACCAAAACGATAAACCACAATCAAACATTCTTTTAGACATTCAGCATAAATGTGATGATGAGGCAACCTAGATCTGAGAGTGAAGAAATTAATGCACAACCAACACACCTAGTACAAAACACAGAAGAAAGCCAAACTTGTCCCAGAACCTTTCCAGATGCCACTGACAGGCAAAGTCAAACTATTCTCTCCTCTTTGTTTCCAAATGGATAAAATCTTGGTATTACTGAATTCAGAAGCAAAACTCTCCATTTAACAGTGCCTGTAATTCATCTACAGGAAATTAACTGTCAGGCTTTCAAGCATTTTTCCTCTTGGGTAATACTTGAAACATTCATCAACTGTGTAGCAGGATCCCAGCATCCCTGTTTAGTTTTCCTCTTGGTAGATAAACACTGAAGCAGCTTCCATGTTGCTGCATTTATCTACATGTTGAAAAACAGAATAATAGAATAACAGAATCTTAGTGCTTCTCCTATCAGGATGGCCTTTTTGCAGTCTGAGCTCTTCATGTTTCCTCATCTGCAGCTGTAAGAGAGAAGCTGCTTTGGATCGTTTGAGTATTCCACCACTTTCTGCTTAAGAAACATGATTCTAGGAACTGACAAATCAGCTGTCAAGAGATTATTTCACAGATGCACTTGGCATCATGTGAAGCCATTTTCAGCTGTTAATAGCTTGAATAAACATGTAATTCCAACACAGAAAAAGGCAGGCTTAAGAAAAAGCAATGGTGAAATCAAGAGTAAGCAACATGCACTGCTCAACTGTTTTTTGATGTTCAGCATGTCCTTCCAGAACTCAGTGTGTATCTCACTTCTGTTTAGCCCTACAAGTCCATACTCCCTTTCATGAGGTACCAATCACAGAAGGAAAAGGAGACTTAACAGACCAAGGCAGGGAATTACATAAGGGTATCAACAACCTCAACAAGTGGCACAGTGAGCGATGTAGGTTTACTGCCTTGTTTCACCTACCAAACTCCATATTTTATAGAGCAATAAAATATTTCCTTGATCACACAATACATGGACATTAAGTTTTGATGCTTACATCAGGAATACACTTATGCTTTGATGTCTGTTAAGAACTATGCGACTCACAAGCCTAGTAAGCATAGAGAACACAGAATATTTGATGTTGAACAGTCTATTATAATCTTGCCAACCACACTGTACACTACAAACTGAGTTCGATTACAGACAGGGAACATTTCTCACAAGGACATTTTATGAGCTGAAATATTTTCTGATCATTCAGTGTAGCTGAAAGAGAATAAATGAGTTTATTATTTGTTACTTTCCAGGTTTATTTATACTCAAGTAACACCCAAACTGTGCAAGGTGTTTTACCTGAAGTTTTTGTTCACGTTCTCCCAGAAGAGTACCCAATCAAAGGAAACACAATAGAAAAAGGATCCATCTTATAGAAAATTAAATTAAGCACTTTTGCTTCAAATAAGAGGCTTATTCACAGTGCTGTAAGCTGGGTCTGAAAATGCATACTACACTGTGTGGATACTGAATCCATAGCTAATCCTATATAAATGCACCAAAGTGAATATTCCAGAATTAACAAACAATATGCACTTTCTCTTGCCCGTCACATTCCTTAAAGTATTTGTATTGTAAGCTGCTTGGAGCAGAGACCTGTCACTGTTAATTAGTCCATAAAAACTATATACATTAGAGACCACATTTAAGACATTCTCTTCTTTTCAAAGTTCCAAAGACCGGCTTTGATTTTACAGTTCTCCTATGAATTAGAGGCTAAGCAAGCAAAATCCCATTTTAAATAATGCAACAGATTACTTGGGATTTAATTTGGATTGATCATTTATTTATTTATTTAGGATTTACATTAATATAAACTATAGTTTTTGGTGTTTGGGTTTAATTTTTAAAACAATGTTCACACCAAAAAATCTCCAGTCTCCTCCAGCTAGACTACCTGCATAATACCTGGGTTCTTCACTTTCAGAATCACATGTTCAGGACACATCCTGAGCCATATCTTACATTCACAATTTCTATACTCATTAAGGGGTAAAAACATCTCTTAGATAAAAAGATTTTGTGGAATCAAATACTTGGTTGAGGACTACACAAACAATAATTACTGGAAGGTGACATTTTGGTGAACTTTGGGCTAATTTTTTTTTCTTAGAAAGAGAAGACAATTTAAGTACAAACTTCCTTAAAATTCAAGAAAAGGAAGTTAAGATCTTCCAGATGCCCAAATTCATAACTAACTTGAAAACTGATCTTTGAGAACAAATAATAGAAGTCATTAAAACATCAACAAAATCTTTTATGCTATTATTGTTCCTCCCATACTGCTGACCATACTGACTCTTTGAATATCCAACTCTGAAGGAACCAATCCAAAAGGAAAATATTTCAGAAATGCAATTTAAAAAAATAAAAGAGGAACCAGACTGGGCACACACGTTTCAAAAAATCTGACCTTTCATTTAAGTTTTTGAATCAAAATCTGTTGTTGTTCAATAGCTTTCACATGAGCTACTTCCAAATTCAGAGCAGAAAACCCAACTGAAATGAACAAACTACGATGTACCTTTGGCCAGATATTTTCTTCTGAGATTGCTAAGAGCATAAAATAGCATGTACTGAATGCAAAGTTCTTTGATGTACAGGTAGATCCATGACTGCTTATCATCTCATGAAATCATCCTCTCATATAAATGCAAGTCTCTATATGGACATAGTTTCAGCAAATCAGGCTGTTCTAATTAATACAAAGAAAGGGTTACCACTCCTGTAGCTTTACCCACTCTAGCTTTACACTTTCCAATCCATTCCTTCTCAAGCAATTCCAGCATTCATCACTCCTCCGATACCATTTGTTTGCCAGAATTGAAGCATTTAAGATTCAAACCCAAACACTCCCCAAGGGAGCTGAATACCCATAATTCCCATGCATATATGTAGTTATGAATCCTTTACCTGAAAAGTTTGGGACCAATACTATCACGAGCAAAAGCATGTTTTAAGAAAGAGCTCAACTTTGAGCGTATTTTGCTACAGCTAAAGCTATTGCAAAAGCAAATATTTTGAACAATAGGTGTCTGCACACCTGAGTAGTTGACAGCCAAACCTTAGGTAATTAGTAAGTACGGAATGTAACTTTCCTTTACAAATCTCAGAGTATCATTTGGACAATTAATCTTAAATATAATGGTCTTTTTAATAGACGTCTGATTATGCTGTGTAAAGCACTTGTGAATTTTTCAATTCCGAAATGTCCCTCTGTAGTTCAGTACCATTTAAAATACGAGTCCTGAAATACTATTTACTATTGTGGTGCTTTGTGCATCCATGACATTTAAAAATATTTTACAATTAATATTTCTGTCTTCAAGGATTTGTAAGATAAGGCCGCATTCATTAATGAGCTGTAGGTCAATGGTCTTTAGTCTGCGGTCTTAAGAGAAGCAAACTAATCTTCATGAGACTTAGGCTGGTTTTCTAAGGGCCAACACCTTCATGGTGTGAAGCCTACATTTGAAATCGGTAACTACTAGATTAGCCATATGTGAGTAGGACTGGGATCTGCAGACCAGCCCTCCCACAAATGAGAAGCTTTTTATGAGATTCCAAATGTCCTGGATTTCCCCTAATACTCTCTTCATTATTTAGTCCATACTATCTATTGGCTTTACTAGCTCATAAGGCTGTCTTTGGGGATGGGTCTAGACTTCTGCTTGTCAAAAAATGTCACTACCTTCTCTTCTTCTGCTTCCAAAAATGGGAAAAGATCTCTGTTCTTACAGCTATCAGTCACTACAATGAATTTGCCCTAAAGCTACATGTGCATGTCTTTTCAATTTGGTTTCAGCTAGAAAAGTGGAAAGCCATTTTTCTAGTAAACCCTGTTAATCTCATTACCTTTCTCATCCAGCACAAACAAAACCCGTGACAGCAATTCAGCCCACAAATTCAGAAGCTATGAATTGCTACACAATAAGATTTCTGTTTACAGTACTTTCGGATAAAAAAGCCATTTGTTACAGATGAAAATTGCTTTATCTTTCTGGTCTCACCAGACCTGATGCCCAAGAAGTACATCATTTCTGCAACTTAGAATGTATTCTTTTAAGGTATGAGGACATCATGCAGAATTCTCCAGTATTTTTGCTGTCCTGCTAATACTTTCGGTGCTAGTATCTGGATGGAATAGTTGCACAGATGAACAAATTGTTTCAGACAGGACTAAATATAACATTCTTTATTGTTAAAATGCAGATAAATGCTGACCTATAATCTTTCCAAAGTTTGCTGCTAGACTCTTGCAAGTGCTACAAGAGGATCAACCCCAGAACACCCTATCACAGAGGATATTCTATATCCGCCCCAAGACTTTACCTCTCCTGTGGATACTTGGGTTTTTCTGCCACTTTTCTGCTGTATTTGTGAAGAAGCTAAACCACTCTACTGTATATAGTGCAATAATACAGTAGCAATTTAATTAAAGATTAATTCCTAAAGAAAAAGATCTATATATTTCTTTCATGTCCCAGTGTAAAGCCATCTGACAAACCTAGTATCAAATAAGTTAAATTAATGATATTTTGTTATCAAACATACACACAAACATATCACATTCAGCATTTTTATTAGAAATAGCAGTGTTAGTAATACAGCAATATAGGGCTTATAATTTTGCTAAGTGGTAACCACTTGGACTGAAATTGACTGCCTGAATTTCAACAAAAGAGTGTATCCAGAGCACCAAAATCACAAAGCTAAGGAAAATTTTGCAGTTTTAAATCCATAATTCTGACAATTTGTTCTCTGGACAGCTCCAATGTCCCTTTATGCTGAAGCAGAGACCTGAAGTTAAGCTCAAGTCACCTCTGTGTTGAAATAAATTTTTGTATTTCTATAAGAATCTGCCCATTTTACCCAACAATTAACTTTCTGAGAAGCTGAAATCTACACATTCTGTTCTGGGCTTCTGGGCTTAGTAATATTGAGATTTCATCTAGGCTGGGCATGAGTCCAGAAAGAAGAAAGGAAGATGATCATTCCCCTGCCTAAACTAAGTGGACTAAGTGGAGGAAGAGGCTTTCTGATCATAACGGGATAAGGCACAAGCCTTGGGGAGGAAAGAGGAAGATTGGGAAAAGCAGCCTGAGGGGGATAGAATGAATAGAAGACTGGTAGGGAAGAGAAAAGGGAAATAAGGAAGGGAATTTCCTTATTTCAAATTTAGAAAAGGAGTGATTTGAGATGACCTATGAAACCTGATGTAAGACTGCATAAATGCTAAAGTCAATGGGAACCAAGTGCCATATAACAACTCTGATAAACCATGTCCTAGGCTTCTCAAAAGCTACCAAAAACATTTATGTTAATCTCTCTGAATTTCAGTTTCCCATCTGTCAAGTGGGAATAATAATAATCCTCTCATATGGGTAATGTAAAAACAAATTCATTAATGCTTGCAGATACTGTTGTAATGAGTATCATAAAAAAAGCACAACAGAAGTACTAACTGCATTAAGAACAGGGTTTGACTAGTCTGCAGTCAACAACAAATGGGCCTTTTGTTCTCTGTCTATGTTTATATCTTAACAGAATGAAGTCTTGGTATTTAATAACTCATAGACTGTAAGCAATAACTGCAACAGTAGTAAGGAAACGTCACTGACCATACAGCCTAGAAGGTATAGGATACAAAATACTGGGATCAGAATTGAGAGGAAGAAGTAAACTGTGACTGTGTAACTTAAAGGCTATCTGATTGATTTTGTGTGGGGAAGGAGGAGAAGATAAAATAATAATTTTAATTCAGACAGTTTGTAAGGTTACCTTTTCAGCCTTCATAATTTCCTTTAACTTCACATTACGTGTGTGCATGTGTTGATGTTCATGCAAGCACTCACAAATCTTCCACACTGACACTGTGTTTACACCTATATCTATATATCAAGTAATTTTCAGTTAAACCAATAAAATACGTCTAGAACTAATATATTTGCTGCTACTGCACAATGACGGTAATAAATTCACTTGGAGCATAAATTATTCATGTACATAGCAGCTTGAAAATACATTTTTCAAATCTTTTGAACTCAGACTAATCTTAAAACAACAAATGATGAAAGTTCAAACAAAAGCTAATTTTGTTTAATGAACTAACCAAGGAGGTATTGTGAAAGTATTATGCAACCAAATGCTAAGCTAATTATTGTGAGATCAAATAACTGTTGCCATAGTTACTGGACAGTGTTTTCCATAACCACTTTTATCTCTTCGATAAATCTTTGTGATGCAACAAATATAAGAAGTTGACTGTAAAATGACTATTATGTTTTGAACAGCATTTAGTTATGACTGACCTGTTATTGTGCTTGTGTTCCCGTGTTTGTCAGAGGATAATAAAAGACAAGTATCTGCTCAAGTTAACAGAGGAACAGTTACAGCTGTACCTTAGCTTGGGGACTGCAGTTCAGGTTGTTGATTTTAGCATAAGACATTTTCTTTTGTGTATCAAACACATTTGTGTTGATTTGTTTGTCTTTTGACTGTAAAGTATCAAGAAGGCCAGGCTTGTTTTCCCCCACTAGTGCATTATTCTTTTATGTTAATTCACATTAGATGATGCAGTGAACTCTACTGTAACTGAAAGCTAAAACCAAAATCTGTGTCATACACAACTGAGTATGAAAGTCAACATCAAAAGCATATACCACTGCATAATGAAACAAATGCTGCTGCTCTGGCTGAATGCCCCTGTAAGGGAGTCCAGTCTGTATCATGCCATAGACTCAACAGCTGGCTTCTGCAAAAAATCATCCCAAATGAATAAATATTTCACGTTATCTATATTTTTATGTACACAGTTATATCAGGGGATTCATGACTAAATCTAATGATTGGAATTAATCTAAGTTTGAGAAAATACTGGTTTTGACTGGTGAACTCTAGAAAATAAAGATAGACATGGATACTGGAGAATAAGCTAGCTCAGCCTCACTGTGGAATTTTCTAAATTCAACAGTTGAGTATAGATGTTGAAATGAAATCCCCAATAGGAGAAATTAAATGTCTTCTAGACATATGTATTAAATGACAGTTCTCTGCTTCTCTGATACCCTGCAATTTCATGTAACTCCTGCCAGCTTACACAGGATGCTGCAGAAAGTCCCACAAACCAGATGTGGCTCCAAATACATTTCTGTCTTAAATTCACAAGCAGCTGATTATCAACTAAAGCTAGCCACAAAGTCTACAATGAAAAACATAAAGTTGACCAATTACATATGTTTCAAGAAAACACTGTGGATTTATATACCTTTTTCATGTATTTCTGATTTTCTAAGGAATTTCTGGGAGAAAAATAACTTTGAACACAAAAGAGTCTCATTGTACTAGATGTCCCAGATTTCCTGCTGCAGACTCAGGAATCTGGCCATTGCAAGGCCTGCAAGATTCTACTCTTGACAGACTTTGCAGCAGTAAGAGGCAAGGAACCCCAAAGGTATAATTCAAAGCCATGTTGCGTGGGAGAGGCTCCATTGCCACCGTAGTTTCTCTGACTGCCCTGACAAGGGACTGCAGGTGTTCACAACTTGGAATATTGTAAGCCAGAGGAGCGATCTACTAGAAAAGGTAGAACTTTCAAGGAGGGGTTGCGTTAGAGCAGTGTTAGGGTTCTCAAAGCTGGAAGAGCCATTCCTGCCAGTTTCATAGTGGTGACACCAACAAGAACATTGCAGTTCACGACAACTCTAGGATGCAGCATACCATTTCAGAACAACAGGTCCATTTTTTCCCAATGCATGCAAAATTTTCTATTTTAATCAGTTCAATAAACAAAAATCCTATTTTTGGCTGGTTTTGCCATTATCTATTGAACAAAAGAAATTAGATGGAATTTACAACTCAAAGAAATTCTGGTTCTAAAATAAACTCTTAAAAAAAGTTACATGGATTTCTATTAAGCTTAGATCTGTACAGACTCCACAATGTTTTTTAAACTTTTCAGCTCAGCTAATAAAGTTCAAAACACCACCATTCCTTTCTTGAGACACCTGCATGTTTCACAGAAGACACAAGTGGCACAGGCCATCTTTGCATTCCACTGATTTTTGTCACTCCTATGGACTCCAACAGCCTCACGGCATCTGGGCAGTTCATATCTAAGCCTAGAACTGTGAATTGAAAGCCTGTGCCATTTACCTTCCTGCTTTTCAGCTGAATTAGAATCTAATATATTGTGTTAAATAAGACAAGAAAATAGATGCATATAAAAGCATCTGATCAGATGATTAACAGAAACAAGGTAACTGAGAAGGCACAGCATAGAAAATAATAGCTCATAAAGTAAGATTTGAAAACACCAAAGAACAAAGACGAAATCAGTTCTACAGAACTACAGAAAAGAAGATTTTCATTTAACACTAAATTTTAGATCACAAGTCAATGCCCCACGCATTGCTGGGTATGTTTTTCCTCCTTTCTCATTTTCCCAGCCTAGTAAGAAGTTTCGTTATTAGTTTACCTAAGTCTGAATGCTCAACTTTAGCATGCTTTTCAGTGTTTCTGTAACACAGCTGCCATCTCGATTTCGCATGCCTGCAATATAAATTGTCACTTAGTAAAATTCTTTTTCAGGTATAAAATAAAACACTCTATGTGTTCCAAGGATAACTGTTTACATAAAGAGGCAAACTGGTGAGTTACATTCATGTAACCTTGAAACAATGAAATTTTAGAAAGCTAAAAGACCTTGAACAAATAAATAATCATACTCCCTGTCAGTAGCCTAAATCCCCACAGTCCTTATTCAGGCCAAATGTATGTTTTGTTAGGGAAAGGATAACGTTGCAAGAATTGTATTCATAGGAACTACAATATCAGCTAATTTTTCAGAAACTCTATACAGTAGTTGAGAACATTCATTATTTTTAATCCAGGATATGTTGAAGATGGCAATAGTTACTGTAGCAAATAAAACTTTTTTAAAAAATATTCTTCAACTGTTCATTTGACTAGAAGATCATGCAGATCTAGTGCTGTGATGGATTTTAGCTTTGCTGATGTTAAACTGCAAAATATTCAGTGTATTACACAGAAACCTCACAAGGTGAAAAAATTTAGTCTGCAATCCCTGTTCATGGAAGCACATTTTGCATTGTGAGCTGTGCTGCAGTTTTGAAGATATTTCTGTGCTTTTTGCTTCTTACAACACTCAAAAGCACAAAGTTACACAGACTTAGTGCATCTGAGACAGCATCTCTTTCTCTATGCATCACAAAGACCTTGATTAAACTTGGAGCACCAGCTTGTAGGGCATTTTGGAACTTACTTCTCCAATAACTTGACAGAATTAAATCCTTATGAACCTTATGATAAAACTGTATAACCTCTGACAATACAAGCCATTCCGTGGTGTCAGACATCCCTAGAAAGCAGACAGCCTCTTTCAGAGAGCAAAAGAGGTGAAGTGAGGAAGAAAAGTTAAATAGTAGTTGAAAGAAGGAATTCAGACTTCAGTGGTTGGGGAGATTATTAGATTTAGGTCAATAGCCCTGCTGCAGTGACTCCTAAACTTTTCTTTCATAACCCCACTGCTAGGATTACAACCGTATTTTCACTGCAACTTTTCATAGTGTCCATACTTGCAAATCACTGCTCTTAATAGTAATTTTGAAGTTTTCACAGATTTATATGAAGTTATTCCAAAGCACTGGGTGCAAGAGAAACAAAATACACAACTCCTAACTCTTCACACACTTGCATCGTTTGTTTAGTGGAGTTTCCCTTCAATTCTAGCAGTGTAAATGAAGGGGGACACAAGGCTCTTCAACTCTTATATAAACAGAAAACAGTCTTTGTACTATTACATAAAACTAATTTTGCAAAAGACTTTTTCTGAAGCTTTTATACTATTCTACTTATTTCCTCGCCTGATTAGCTTTTAACCAAATGTAGATGTTTTCCCTGACCTATTTTCAAAGCTAACTAATCCCTAAATCCCCCAGTTATGCAATCTTGAAGGATTAAACGTTTGTCATGAAAGAGTCTGGATTTGTTTAGACTGAATAAATTTCAGTGGTTTAAATACAGTTCATTGATTAAATTACATTCATAGAATGCTGGCTCTTGGCACAGGGAGTCTGCCAAACTATCTCTATTTAGATGTATATGCTTCTGCTCACAGTTAAACCCACAAAATATTTGCATGTGGTGCATCTTGGAAGAGAATGAAGCTCTTTTTATATAAAACATTTGTTCCATCTCTACAAAAGTATTACAATTATATAATATCTATATTGCAGTAGCACCTGAATGACAGCCTGGTCAGAGCAGCATTATACTAGGTAAAACGACAGTCTCTGCTCCAAAGCATGCAGTCTAAAAGGCAAGACAAACCAGGTGGAGGAGACAAACAAGTGGGTTGGTCTGGGGGTGGTAGCAAAGACGGGGTAACAAATAATAGGATGCACAGGATTTGCAGGCAATGAGGAAGAACAATCACAACATGCCATCTGCCCACCCGTAATTAGATTAGAGTTCTCTCTACGCAGTACAGCAGAGCAGTTTTGAAGAGACACTTGGAGGAGGACAAGACTTTGTCTTGGAGTTTCTCCTATGCTTAGTAAGGTGTCATGAGAGGAAGCATAAAGATGCCCAATGAGAACTGAAAGATTGAGATCAGCAACCAAGGCAGGTGTCAAGGACGTAGTGAGAGAACAGGTCACAGCCAGAGAGAGCTAAATGGCTGGGAAGGTATATTCTGCTTGTTTAGGTTTTGCTCACAGAGTCGGAACATTCTTTAAAAGTCACCTTCACGGTGGTTTAAGCTAACTGGTTTTACTTCTCATTTACAGTGGACTGGGACCTGCTATTTCCAGTTACACTATCTTATTTGAAAGGGTATAACCTCAACTTGTTAGCATTGAACAGTTGCTTTGTACTTAGCATGCACTGAGATCATTTGCAGAGAAATGAAGACATCTTTATTGGAAGTGTGAACACCAAGAGAGTGATTTAAAAGAACTGAAAACTTACTTCTTCAGGGTTATACATGAACATTTCTAAATAAGGAAGTCAATTTTTTTTTTTTCCTTAAACATAATGATCCCTGCTTGGGTTTCTATCCTTTCTTCCAAAACACTATGTCAGTCTCTCTCAGGAGAGGAAACCAAAATACATGAACTGCTTTCATGAGCGGCTACTTTCACCAACTCCAGCAACTGCTATTTTAAACAGCTGAAATAAAATGGTCATACACAATCCACCTTGAAACATTCTAAATCTGTAGATTCAGAACTTATTCAACGTATCTAGATTTGTGCCCTTCAATTCTGAAGAACTAGAGATTTCATTTTCAATTCATTCTGATAAATCACTTCATTTTGTGAGCAAGGACTATGGATTAAACAGTCGGAAATTCAGGTTTAGCAAAAACAGTTATTATAGCATTGCAACATATCTACTGAATATAAAGATGCAAAAATAATGCTTTCTACATTCCATGACATTTTCTGTAAATACAGTCTTTTACACAATTACACTGTCTCTTCTTTCTGGAAATAGAAGTCATTTTCAGTTTCTACTAGGACAGGAAAAACAGCTCACTGAACTTGAGGCTTCAGTATTGCAAAATTCTTTATGGATAAGGCAGCTCTTAAAAAGAAAGTCATAGTACTTGCTCACATTATGGGTGGATACCCTGAGTGGCTGCAAAATACGACTGCAATCATTACCCTGTAGCAAGGCACAGATAACCACAGCTTTACAATACACACTGACAGCAGCAGATTTGCTGTATTTAAGGCAAAATCTGGGGGAAGTTCATAGCTCTCAGCTGTGTGTCTGCGTTTGTAGTATCCCAAAGCAAAAACACCGATCAAGGATGAAAAATAACTGAGTAGAACTGAAAGTAGAAAAATAAGACTACTCTTGAAAATAATGGAAATGAAGGAAACGAAAATGAAGGGGAACAGTTACAGTGAAGCACTGGCAAGGACGTCTAAGGCCTTGAGAAATAAAAAGAACTATACTAGTACATGTGCCTCATGCTGGGCAGCATCACCATGCAATCTCTGATCAGTTAATACTCAGAATATGACTTAATCAAAACAAGTTAAAAAAAATCATACATGGTAGTGAGCAAGAAGATTTAACACAAAATCTATTTCCAGGAAAATTAGTTCACAGAAGTAAATCAAGAACACAAGATTAATAAAAATAACAGTAAAGGCCTTTTTTTGTTTTTTTATTTTCCTAACTTTTAAGCCTTTTTTTTTTTTTTTTTACAGCTTTTACTGTAGGCTTCATATGGAAGAGTTAAAAAGCCTTGCTGGATTATCAACTGAATTAGCAGAAATTACCTGCAGCGCACCTCCTGTTCCTCTTATTTCAACAGCAGGCAGGATTTAAGAACAAGTTTATAGGACTGGGCATTAGAGATCTCTCAACGTAACTCAAACTGATGCATGACCCTCCATGTACCTGGTGACACAACACAAGGACAGTGGATATCTAGATCCTCAATGAGGATAAACCAGACTGAACGTCTAGAGAGGGCTCTGGTGCCAGTCTGTTTCTCAAGGAAAGGACCTTTGAGGAAGATCTCTAGCTGGGATCTGGCTAGGTGGCACTGCCGCTGTGACAGCAAAACTTCAGAGCACATCCATCAGCCATTGTCCAGAAAAGGAAAGACCGCAGGGTTGTAAAGCGAAGAAGTGAGATACAGGCACTGCAAGGAAGTAGTGTGAGAGGGCTCAAATCAGTGACTCCCCCATGGCTGGCACACTGCCTGACAGGAGTAGCATCAGGCACAGTTACAGAAGTGAACATACACACAGCATGAAACAAATACACGGTATCTTAAAAAATTAGCAAATGGGGAAAATTCCTGCTTAAATTGACCACACAGATAACTATAAAACACAAGTTTTAAGAATAATGGTGCTGGGTCAAGTCCCACAGTGGCCATGGGTGAGTGAAGGCCTAGCTTACGTATTTTGCATTCTTCAGCGTTTCTGGACAGACTGAATTAGCTGATAGTATGTTCAAACTTAATACATGTGTTTCTAACAGCACTTCAAGTATGTTGGTATTTCCTTTGATGTGTGCTTAAACCACTTATTTCTGAATGTAAAATGCATAACCCCATCCAGACACAGCAAGCCATTTGTACATTTACGCTCAAACCTCAAGCAGAATACTGTACTTCTGCTAAATTTTGGAGGAAGAGCAGTTAAATGGCTTCCAGTTCAGTTCTTGAAGAAAAGCTGAGAAGCAGAAAGACTGTTAAAGACTGTTAATGTCAATGGTTACAACGGGATCTGGGGAAATGACATTGTCAATGGTTACAAAAGGATCCCCACACACAATGCCTAAGCAGTTAGAAGATGCAATTTCTCGAACAAAAAAAGTGCACTAACATCACTTTACCATGTTTACAGCCACCAGGTTTCACTTAAATATTAATTTTCACCTGAAATAATGTTGAAACCAAACATTAAACCAAATTTGTATGGAGTAGGGATGACATTTGCCTCAATGCTAATTACCTGCATAAAATCTAGGCATATTTTATGATGGTGTGAAGTGCTTGCTCTGGCACATATTTCCTGTAGTGTCTCATAAGACTTAGTCTATGCAATATGCAAGTTTTTCCAGATTAAACTCTAGTGCTACATATATGAAACATCCCTTATTATTTAATTATTGTTTATGAATTAATTTCTATAAGGGAATTACGTTTTGGTGTTACAACACTACCATCAATTTAAAGAGAACTGCCTAGAAAAAGAGCAGAACAGAAAGCATTATTTCAAGTTAGATCTTTTGTCCAAGTCTTTGGTTGTTTATTTTAAAGACAGTATTTTAAAACAATTTTTCACCTAAAGACTGCTTTTCTATTTTAAATCTTAAATAATCTGTTCCATGAACCACCTAGAAAAAATGTGTTGAAAAATAGTTGAAAAACATCCTTTCATTATAATTCCTGGAAAAAATGAGAGTCATTATCTGTGATGAAACTTTTGTATCTACAAATAGTTAATTTAAATATCGTGTTTATCTCTCCTTCCCTCTCCAAGCAATACTGAACAATCAGATTTCATTATGCTGCCTATTACAGCTCAAATGTCATTATTTCTTGTTGTCATAATGAAGGCAACAGAAAAAACACACCAGAGTAGAAAATACCACCAGGCAAAACTGAAATAGCATTTTACCTTAAAAAAGTCTTTTCTATTCTTTATACTTGGATCAGACCTGCGCTACAGAGCACTGGCTAAATACTGCACCGTAGTTTTCATGATCCACTCTCAAAGGTTGACTGACCCAAAGATAGTATCAGGGGTTATATTACTCAGCCACACGTCCTAATGAGAAACTTTCCCATTCCTGTACCCGCAACCACTGACAGGTTGGCTCACAGACACACCTTTCTATGCATCATCCAGGCAAGTCAATGGATTGTACAGATGGTCTGACAATTCCAATGTAGAGAAGCCAGGGAATGCTGCAGTGCCTTACGTTTCAACACAGAGATGTTCTGTGCTTTTATGCAACTGCTTCTAAGGAGGTTAAGGAGCCGTAATTAGCATACATCACCTCTGTCAGTGGAGCTAATCAGGCTGAAAAATCCCAAGCGTCTCCACTCCTGAGCAGTCTTGCTTCTTGCGATGGAATTTTCAAGCTCTTCTTGCTAATTGCTTACACTGCTTTCAGACTTCCTGGCACCACGAAAGCTTCCTTCTGGTGTGGAAATCGGGGTGGGGGGAGACTTTCGCTGTGGAAGTGACCTTTTCTCTCTGCTAGGAATCTCATTAAAGCCATAGACTCTTCTTAAGACATCTACTGATACTAACGACACAGACCACTTTGAAGCTATTGTTTATACGTTCAATTTAATTCTTACTGGACTTCAGGGGTAATCCCTGGCTTCTGTCTATACTGTAAAGTCAACAGCTGTTTGAACGCGAAGTATTCTAGGTGTCATGGCTGGTACCATGCTGCCAGCTGCCAGCACAGCTGTAGCTCAGGCTTGAAGCATCCCAATTATGATTACAAACAGTAGAGGTTCTGTGATCTGCTGGCGAGTTGCGGTTGTTAGGTGCTCAAATCTACTCGCACCTGATCAGATCAGACCACATGATTGACAGCTTGGGGTCAGGCTAGCAGCCTCAACCTTTCCTCACTGAGAGCATCTCCCAGAGTCAGAGCTAAGTCTGCACCTAAGCACACACCCAACATAAACAATGTGGATGATAGGCAAATCTGTAGCTGAGAATGGGTTTAATAGTTACTATTCAGTTATCTTGAACAGGCATTTATTCAGACTTCAGAGTCTATATACTATTCACTTAATGCCTGCTCAGGTCTAAATGTGATGTTCACACATCGCGGACACAGATAATCTAAGACCCAACTGCTGTAACAAACTATGTAACTAACTGTCCTTTCCTGCTTATGGCTGGTGTCTGTTGGACTTCTCTCTACTTTGCCTTCCCAGGACCAACAGTAAACTATTTTTCATTGCAGGTCTGGCAATTTTAGCTTGCTCTCTCAGGTTGTTAAACAGTCTTCAATTATCAGCTTCAGTGATTTTTGACTGAGATTATTTTGACATAACTTTCACACTATAAACTAAGAGTGTGCTTGTGAGCAGGGTGCTTCATGTTATTAAAACTCAAACTCAAAAATAAGTCACTATGTAGGGAATGTCATGAGCGTAAAATAAATTGTAACAGCCAAGAACTAAATAATATTTAGATGACTTTTTATATATATCTCATATCATGTTAACATGATTTTATTTTTACTTTGTGCTATTTTTTCAACCAAGTAATTTTTAGAAATCAAGGTTTCATGAAAAAAAACCCTACATATAAACTAAACAACAAATGCTTTTGCTGTGCTGATATGTCAGAAGGATGATATACAAGTTGCTACACCAGGAAAACATACTTTTAATGTCAGTCTCTCAGTATCAGAAATTCCTTTTTTTTTTTTACAGTTAACTGTACTGCCAATGTAAATGCAAACCTTAAGTAGATCTACACATTATAAGTAATAAAAACGTAGAAAAGACAAAAGCTTCTGAATGTTTTACTAGAGGATATAGTTTAAAAATGTCAAGGACAAAATTTGCTATGTAGAAGTAGGGCACTGCCCTATATCCTCATTAAGTTTTTAAGTTAAAAAACAAACAAAAAAACCAAACCAGCAATCTCCCTTCTTTATTGAAAGGCCACTGTAATGCAATAGGACACAGTAAGCAGTTGTGAAATTAAGCCCTCCAGAACCTGGTTGCAGCTTTGGAATGTGACCATTGTTGTGCAATGGAGTTTGTCACCATCATATGAAAAAGCCATTGGGAAATAAATCTTTTGTTTACCTGCTCATCACAGATAACCATCGACTGATTCACATTCTGTAGTATTTTACTAAGGTCCAAAACAATACCTGAACTGCAAACATCATGATCTTTTTCTTTAAAGAACTATTCAAGAAGGTTTGGAATAAGCTTCATACATTATACATACAGAATGTTTTCTTTTTTTTGGTGTTCCTCTTTAAAGAGAAGGAATGTCAACAGGTTCACAGCCTATTGAAAGCTTCTCAGTTCTTGCTGCCCATTTTTACCTGCTTAAAAAAAAATACAGTAATGATGCTGTGCTAGATATCCAGTGTAATATTAAAAATGCTGATGTCTCAAGCAAAGGTTTGACCTCTGCTCAGGAGGAACAAGCAGTAAAAGCAAATTAAGCCACATGTAGAGACATCTATTTAATCAGAAGTATGAGCACATTGTTCTAATTACAATCTTCATACTCTGGAATTTTGGAGAATCTGAGGGCACATCTGGATAGGTAGGTGTAAACAGAGCTCCTTCACCCACTCCCTTGGGTGAACTGATGGAGACTCGTGCTGATTCAGAATTTGTATAGCCACGTTTGCATGGCACTGAACTGGCTAGATGTAGAGACAACGCAGGCAGAGGAACTCAGTGTGTTGGCACATGTCTGTAGACACTTATCCTGAGATGCAGACTTTCCCCGGTATACAGAGGGCAACATAATAAAGATGATAATCGAGTTTCTCAATCAGGGAGCTAAAGCGATATTCCAAGTTTATATATAAACTAAAAATATGTCTCCAAATTTAGACTCCTACATGTGGATTTAGGAATTAACTTTGTAATGCGCAGTGTCAACACAGAAATTTAACTTCCAGTATCTTAAATTTCTCAACTGGCACAGCTGAGCTGAAATACACAAATTAGTTATGCCTTAAAGTAGGAGTTTCTAACTTGCTTAGTAAAAAGCATGTCTCTTCACTCCCGTAGTCTTTGGTGACTTGACTCTTGCGAGAGTCTCATGAATTGGGAGAAGTTTTCAATTGTAAACAACAGTTTGCAGTTTCCTGTCTGTAGTTAATCTCAGGGCAAATTTGTCCACTAATACTGCATAAAAAACACCTGCCACCGTAAGTATAAAAGGTTTGCCATAGGTTTTAAGTGTGAAAAAGAAACCCCAAACAAACCAGAAGCAGTGAAATCTGACAGACTAATGTTTTCTTTTGAAAAAGAAAAGAATTTGACATTTAGAAATAAGCAATTTAACATACAGTCTCTTTTTCTCAGAAGATAACATTGATTACCAGTCAGTCCATGATGCTACTGGACATTGTATGACTGCTTGTGAGTCAACCTCAGACAAAATGCAGCAAAAACCCAATTTTTAAGATTAAGGCTCATGGGATAACCTTAGTCAGTAAGGTTGGTTCTATAAGGGCACAGTCACATAAAAAATAGTGCAACAGTGCACTAGAACAGTGCAAAAGAACAGTTTTTCTGGCCATCTGTAGCTCATGCTGTGCAAGTACTACATTTAATGGCAAATCTGCTTAGTAATTACTTTATTATTCACAACTCATGGGGAATAAGGAATTACATCTTAAGCATCCCATCCATTATATATGAAAAAGAGTTCCTTATGTTAGATGTACATGATAAAATCAATTTGAAGGGTGGGGAAAAAAAGCATCTGTTCTGCTGCTGAAAGCAGTGCTGAAACTGAAATATTCACAGAACACAATTTATTACTGCAAAATTCCTACCACTTTTTTGTTGACATCTCACAGGCATATATTGGTTCCTATACTGTACCTCACACTTCAAGACCCAGGAGAAGATTGCAACAAAATGAACATCCTCACAGGCTGTAGTGATTAAGTGGATACGAATTCTTTCAGCACCATGCATGATTTCCAGCTTTGTATAACGTGCTCAGTTTGTTCTATCACATGAAAATATTAAAGAAGATCATCCTGGATTCATAACTGGAACAGAAAGTGACTTGAGAACTGAGAGTTTCATCTGTCATTTTAGGATGCACATGTAACAGGATGTTGGTTTCAGTTCGAGTATTTCTTATATATTTATGGAAAACAGTTAATACTTTGTAAGGAAATTCACATTCAGTGCTAGACTATTGTGCTCCTGTGTGCTTAACCTAGAGCTCAGCACATGGTCTTTCGATTATGTCCTAAAGAGAAAGACTCCACATCACTTCCCTGCCCATACTCTCAATGTGTACACAGAAACACACGCATACGTGAGGGGAATAATTTGCTGTAGCTTAATAGAGGCATTACTTACACGACGTGTATAGAGATGCCCAAGAGATATCATGCCTTAGGCAGCTCCAATCTTTCTGATGATCCTCAGAGCAGAAAAGCCTCCTACACAGAGCTGTCTTTTAAAAGGCACAGTCTTACTCCTAACATAAATTCTCATGTCTATATTCTGCATAACATTTCTGGAGGTGTGGCTGAGGTACAGCCTATTCAGTAGCTATGAAGAAGTTGCTAAAGAGCATATACCATGAGTAACTACTGAAACGATTTTAATAACAATGATCTGGGGGTTACCATCAAAGAGGTAACACAGAAAAATATCAAAACCCTATCCCACTTTACACTGTTTGATATAAAAGTCTTTTTTTTCTATTCTCGGTTTAGGAAAATAACATGGTATCATTTTTTAGTATGATTGTTAAGTCAGGAAAACTTAAAGAAATATTACTTTAACCTTATTTTAGTTAGTTCACAGAACAATTTTAAGTTTTAAACAGAAGAAGTCTCTTCAGTTCAGTTATGTGTGTGCTTTTAGTCACAAATCCATGTTGAAATAATATAGAACAGTACACATCAGGACAATGCTTAGGATGCCACTGTTAAGCTTAATTAATCATTCTTATTTCTCTCTTGAGTCATCATAATAAGATTTTTTAATAGGGAAACCACTTCAAGAGAAATTTTTGAAGTGGTGTTCTAACAGATTAGATAGAAAAAATACTTTAGCTTATAAAGATCCTGCAACAGCAGGTATTATTAAATGTACCAATGAATGTACCTACAGTCTCTATTTCCAGCATCAGCACCTGCAGTTAAAGGAAGAGATACAAAGCAAGCTTTTTAACTGTACCCAGATATGTGGGATTTTACTTCTGTATATGTTTTGAACTTACATTATTAGTATTTTAATTTAATTAATGGTACCTCCTTCAAATACATGCAGAAGGTTGTATGCTGACAGTATTAAGATTTTTCTTCAATTATCATAGTCATATTTTTTTTAAAGTAGAAAAAAACAGGGAAAATATTAAAGGATTTCATTATCTATTGTTCCAAGAAATGGCTTTTAGTTAGAAATTACACTTAGCTGGAACCAAAATTTTAGCATACTGAAGAGTGATATTTGGCCCTGCCAGTGTATTTCAGGATATCATCACATGGTTGCCTCAGCAAGTCGCTTTTTGGTTTCAACCCTCTCTCATTACCCCTTCCCATCTGACTGAAATCAGCTGATCTTTTATAGGCATTCCCACAGTCAGCCAGCAAGCTACTCGCTGTCAGATACCAAGCACCATATTTAGGGTGTGCCTTTTAAATACAGAGGCCAATAGGAATACAGTTGCCTCGTTTTGTCTGCCCCTAAGAGTTGACTGCCTTCCCATCATAAAACCTTTGCCAACTGAAGAGAAAACATTCACAATCTACAGGCTTAGCTTTCTGATTCCACATATGCCTCTGCTGAAAGTGCAAATAAATTTAAAAATAAAATATTTTAAAATGTTTAAAGTATATCTTACATAATCTGGATAAAATGTAATTAACTTTTAACATCCATGCAATCATTTCGTTATTGCAGCTAAAAAATAATTCTCAGAATCCAGCTCTTCCAGAATCTCCAAGAAAAATACTCTTTGTTTCACCATTTTCTGATTCATTCGACTTTGGAAGCAAAATAAACACATTGCTGTGTTTAATATTGTTGCACAAGAGAATTCACAAGAATGAAATGTGTTCAAAGTTCCTAGAAAAAAATGTAGCAATGCAGGCTGCCAACTTGTTCAATGTCAAGCTCTAGGCAGTATAGCAGGACTAGCAGTAAATGACTCACAGTGAGTCACGCTTTAGCTATTTTTGCTTTTAAAGTAATGCCAGGCGCTGTGTTAATATTCAACCCAGAGTAAATTTAGCAATGCAAGAAAACAAGTGTTTCCATGGTTGCTGCTTCACAATGTTTATGGTATATACACAGCCATTAGGCAAAGGAATTAAGCCAAATTAAGAATATGGAAATGTTCCTCTTTCATTTACAACTGAATTTGGCTACATTGGGTTTCATGACTCACTCAAGCTACTAGTTTTTCCAACTGTAACAAAAATGTAAAGCCATAGCTAGCACACCACCAACCGTACTGTTAGTGGTCAATAGCCACTACTTTCCTCTAAATTATGGCTTGTGTTGTGTACACAACTGAGCTGGAAGCATGCTGACCTATCAGTGATTGTGCAGTCAAAAGCAAGTGTAAATGAAACAAACGGTTTATCATGATAATGAATTTTTTTTTTTTTTTTTTTTTTTTTTTTAGGACAAACCAAGATTGACACGAAGGCCTCACTAGTGAAACTAAATACATCAATCATGGGGAAGATGTTCTGTGACATTTCTGAGGAGCTGGCAGGGAGGAAAGCTGAAGAGGAGCACTGAATGGAGGAAGGAGGTTGTGGCGTTACATGAAAAGGGAAAGGAGCTGCAGAAAAACGAGGAAGGATGCTGATTCAGGCTGGGAAGCAGTTGAATAAAATGGCAGAAGTGGTAAAGAGAGTACAACAGAGCTGGAAAATATCTTTCCATGACATAGCTGTGATGTGACAAAACCCATGTGCAGGCATGATTTCAATAGAGCTATCTGCACAGCCATGTTTTCTTAGGTGAGACAGTATTTGTGGAATGTGAGCCCAACTAATGTAAACATCTGACATGGCACAACAAAATCCTACTGGATAACAGGAAGGGAGAATTTGAGTTGTAGGGAAAAAAACCCAACCAAAAAACCCAAAGAATTGATGCTGCAGCAAAGGTTAGGTGAATATCTTACTTTGCTGATACAAGAGAGCTGCCAAATGATTACATATGATCACTTGTTTAACTTTTTGTTCACATTTTAACACAGTGATTTATTCATTAGTGTAAATTGCAGTAATTACTGGTTTTACTGTATAGGCTGATAAAGCAATTGTTTTACATTTTTCCCCTCAAAGAAAACTGTAGCTTCTCTGCATGAAGTCTTCTACTGTACTGCGATACGCAGGGCTTTTTTAATGTTTTCCTATTTGATTATAAACTAACCACTCAGTTTACACTGAAAGTATATAGACAGATCTGATGAACAGCCTTCCTGGAAAGACTTCTTTTGATTTCATTGTCTTGGATTGACCCATAAAGTTTCAAAAGGGAGTGAGGGAGAATATTTAAGTCTGGGCCAGATCCAAAGAACTGAAGCAAACTACAGACACTGAAATGATGAAAAATCCTGTTCAGTGGCCTCCTAACCCTGAAGGCATCTAACTCTGGTAAGCCCCTCCCAGGTTCTCCAGGGATCTGAAGTTCTGACTTCTGTACTTGCCCAGAGCTGTCCCAGCCCGAGTAACAAGGAATAACGTTGTTTGTTCTGTGACCTCTTTGGCTCTTGAAAGCAGGCACAGCTCCATCCAAGTGGAAGAAGAGAAGGGGGTGATGGAGATATAGAGAACCAAGTTTCCCATTCCTTGCTGAGTGATCTAACTGCTGGAGCACACAGTCATGCACCCTCTTTGCATCCTTCCTAACCCGTTTTCATTTCCAGCTGCATATTTTCCTTCAGCTAAAGGGCTGAAGAGTGCCCTCTACAGACTAGCCTACAGCCGAGGGGTTGCTTAAAATCCTATGAGCAACTGTACGATGTCTGATGTAAGGTCTATCCCACCCAGCTGTCTGACTCTGATGATGAATAACAGCAAATCCCTACAGAGGGCACGGGGCAGGGAAAGCCTACAGCCATGTTTTTATGGTATGCTTGTCCAGCCTCTAGTAAGCTCTTCAGGAGCATTTGGAGAATCCAGAAAGGAGCCAAAAGTGACATCTTACCCATAAGGGATTTTACTTAGATGCCTATTTTTGAAAATATTTGCATCACTTCCTGGTCAACTGCTGTAGACACAATGCTGTGATAGAAAACATAAGCATTCTCACCATTGCTCCATTAACTGCTTCTCTCTCACATGAAGTATTTTTGGTGCCTGCTGTAACACCTGTTAAGCAACCTGCCTTTAATCCTGAGATCATTCGCTGTAAGTCTGGTAACACAACAAATCTACATCTATATTTGAGATGGTAAGACATGATAAACCTATCCACACTTTTAAAGTCAGATGCTGTGTCTCAAATGAGAGCTAATAACAGCTGAAAGATGACAACTTAAACCACTCCTCCGTTGTGACAGAAGATCTGAATGCTCCAAGCGTGCTTTAGAGTAAGCGTAAATGCCATTGAAGGTGTTTGTTTGACTTCTTTGACTTTGTGCTAATGGTGACTGAAAGCAACATACCTTAGACTACCCCTGAGAGGCAGCACACACAACTACCAAATCCACAGATGAGAGTCATGGTCCATTTCCTCTCCAGCTACATCATACAAGCATGTATGCTCAGTCTCACAGTAAAAGCCCTGATTCATTCCCTTTGCGTTACTTTATAGTTAGCACATTTTTAGTCATCTTATGCAATACGGTGATTGACATATAGATGCAAAGCATGCTAGGCTGACAGAATAGATTCGTCACTAAACAAAGTTGTTCACGCGGATGTGCCATAACCCTCATTGTGGGAGCCAAGGCACTTAAATCTCAGCTCTGGCATCCAGTCTGAGGTCCACAAACCTAAAAGATGGGTGTTTCAGTCCTTTAGTGCTTCTCTATCTTTCTTCCTCCATTTGAGCTCTACTTATTTAACAGGTTTGGGAGAGTGTGAAGATCTCCATTTAATGGCATAAAATTCAAGTTGGAAAGAAATCATGCTTTACTGTGACGTTATTGGTGCCTACGGCTTTCAAGAGGGAAATGAAACAATATGGATATCAAAAATTACGGTAAGCAGCCAATGCACGTGAACTTCTGATACAGAATTAGAGGATGTTTATTAATCTTGCCGTACATTTCTAGTTTGCATGTTACTGTATGTTGCAAGTATAGACCAGGGAAATTCCACTGATTTCAGAAGCTACACTGACGCTTACCAAAGCAAGATCTAGCTCAACCTGCAGCTTTTCTGAAGGACACACCAAATAGCTACATGGCATATAGTTCCAGGAACCATAAAAACACCAAGTGTTTTCCTTTCTCTGAACTGGAGTACTCTGAAGTTACCATGCAGTGTGATATGCATTGATGGATTATTATTAAGTCAGCATTATCTCAGATCTACTTCCCTGTTCTTCCTCAAATGCTTTTTGTGCTGGCACTCAATCCAAATGAATTACTTGGACTAGAGTTCTACTTGCAGCAGTATTTCCTTTGATCTCTGTGCATACTAGTGGCACAAAGTCCCACATACAAGTGATTAAAATGAGCACATAGGAATGGTAAAAAACCCCTACTGTCCCTCCAGGAGTAAGATAAATACTCAAGTACAGAAAAAAAATGAAGTGAAAGGTTCCCTAAGTTTAAAGCTCCACTGAGCTTTATTTTCCTCCTTTCTCCTCAATATCCTAGCTTCAAAATTAGAACATCTCAATTGAACATAACACTGAGATGCTCTCCCTTTCCTTTTCTTTGTTTTCTTCTCCTTCAACTGTTCTTCACCTGTTTTCCTGTGATCACACCTGAAGTTTAATCTGTAAACTCATGGCAAAAGAATGGAATTTCTTCATCCTCTTATCTTTCAAATATGTCTGAATAGCATGCAAAAGACATAATGGTAAGTGAAATTGTACTCAGCTGGATTTTCATGGCTCAGATTTTTACACGAAAAATAGTATGTCTTATTACACCATGAAAGAAGTGAATGAAAACTTTTAGTGAAAACACTCATGTTTTATTACCAGAAAGCAAATTTTCCATGGGGTATAATCCATCTATTGAAGTTTTCAGAATTTCAGATACAAGCAAGATTTAGCATCTATCTCTATGCTTCTTACTCATCCAAAACTTATAAAACATTTCCAATGATTTCAAATATGGTCCCAAAACATGAGATTTTATAAGTTTCCATGTTGCACAAATGGATTACCATACAGTCAAGAAAGACCAGGAACTGACTAGATTGAACTAAACACCATTGAGGAAGAACACCTATTTAAACTAGTGTGTAGTGCTGGCACAAGAACAAATGAGCAAAAACTTGGTCACAGACTTGATTTTCCTGAAAATTTCTCACCATCTGGGCAAGGTTCTAAGGTTTTGCCTCACTATTCCAGTAGAAGTAAAGGGGAAAAAAAAAAAAATATTTTAAGATGGCATTTGATCAGATAATGTGATTGAATGCAACATCAAGGGAATGGAATCAGCATCTAGAAGCTCCCCTCCTGACCTGTATGTTCTTACAAACAGTAAAAATGCCATGCTGGTAGCCACCAATGTACTCACTTCAGAGGGAATTATCCCATGACAGTAGGTAATAAATTACCCAAAGTATTATCCCTAAGTGTACAATAATAATAAAAAATTATTTCTATGCAACACTCCATTTCCTTCTAGATTTTATATACTCAGCACTCAGCTGAAAGCCAGGCTGATATAAAATCAAGAATTATATCTTGCAAAGACTTCTGTAATGGAATAAATGTAATGGAACTTTGAGAAGTTAACTATGAATTTCACATCAGAGTTCTACATACCAAAGCAAGAAACTTCTTATTTTGATCAATCACATTAGAAAGACAATCATTTCATCAAAGAAACTTTCACCAAATCCACTGACAATTGATGTTCTTCATTAATCTGCTAACAGAACTATGGTTAATATAAGCTTCTACCTGTTATCCTATCAACATATCTATTTTTTGACCCAGAAAAATTGTCCTAGATTGTAAAAGAAAAGTTCTGGCAGTTTCATTCATTCTAGAGTCAGCCCTTCTTCGTGACCTAGCAAGGACACTAGCTGTGATTGTAATTTTGCAATTTGGATATTAGGTATCATACAGCTTCCACTGCTATAGTATTTGAGCATCCCATTTATCTAGTTTGCTTCTTTAGCTTGCTTCTCTTTCCAATAACTCTATGAAATAGAGGATTTCTATGTCAGACATAATTCTCATCACTTTAACTCATCCATCCTTCAAAACGATCAGTGGGCCAACTCACTCCTGAGCTAGACAACTAGTTTCTTCCAGAAAATATCCAGACAGGACAGTCCCAAAAGGACAAAACCATGCCAAGTTTCTCTCAGGGTAGTTCTTTAACCCTACCCAAAAGTCAGAACTCATTCACACAAATGACTCTAAATATATTCATGTCACTCCCAGCAGCCGCAGTTTGGTCCCTCAGCATCATGTCATGAAAACATTCATCTGGCAGACAGTTATGTTATTATTTCCAGTTCTTTGAACTGAAAAAAAAAAAAAGTTTCATTGTCACAAGAGAAGCAGGGCAATTAAGTGTTTCTCAATGCAGAGTGGACATGGCTACTTTAATCCACAGGATGCTAGTCTGGAGCAGCAAGGATATGAGCCAGTCCATGTTCACTAGTCTCTCCTTGCACGGTCCACAAACACACATACGTAGCTGAATTTAGGTATAAGGTTCAGGCCCACCAAGATTTTAGGCATCTAACTCCCAGTGATCTGTTCTGAACCTAGATGACTTGATCTAATACAAGAAGACTGTAAGAAAGCAAAGAATTAAACCAAGGTCTCCTAAACTTTAAGTGACCTTCCTGAGTGCTAGATCATCTTTCATTTTTTTACTAGTCAAAGGGCTGTCTATAAGGAATTTTACATAAATGAAGGGTGCATATCCCACACACACGACTGAACTGTCATAACACCAATCCCACTTTCAGTTAGAATTTTTAACTTTTGTGCTGAAGTTGTTTTGCCATAATTAGTCAGCAAAGGGATTTTAAATTATTATTTTATATCAAAAATACAAAGAAAAATATGCTAACATAATTTTTCAGCTGATCCTCTGCCAACACAACTAAGTATAAAGATGAAAACAGACTAAAAAGTCAGGTACAACTGAGAAGAAGCCCAGACCTGCAAATCAGTGATATGACTTTGCAAAAGTAACTATTTACTCAAGTTTCACCTCTGTTATATGGTGAAGAGTAAAATTAACTTGCCTACCTCAGTGTGATGCTGTGAGGATTAATTGGATGAGACATGTCAAGCATTATACTACACGCTGTCTTGTTGCAGCTTGTTTTCTTCTCCTAATAAAAGTGAATCAAAGACTTTAGTCTCTCCTGGAATCTCCAGATAGACTGTTTTATGAATTTAAAGATAATTCCTTTCACAGTGTCAATTTTTCTACCTCAAACTGCATCTAAAATAACACTCTTTTACATCATTATTTCTCAGCATATGCATGGCTTAAAATATATGTATCAACAGGGCATAATGGTGTATATTTGAACTTTAAATATTAAATCTTAAATCTGCTCCTTTCAAAATATTTGCTTATTGATAACAACTATAAATCCATCCCAGCAAAATGTTAGTCATGATACATGCTGCTTCCTTTCAAAACCCACGAGATTTTTTTTTCTTCAGTGGAGAGGGCAAGGAAGAGTTTTACAAGTGCAGTGTTACTGCTTTCCAAACTATATTACAATGACTGGTTTCCTATGACAAAAAGTTGCCTAAACTACTATTGTGTCTCAAAATTATTTGTTCCCTATCAAAAAAATATATCTTTCCTACATTTGACAAACTCAGTCCTTAAATTGTTTGGCATAGCCAGCAATATTGTCATTCACTCAGATCTTTAACACTTTCTACAAAATGACTACTGAAGCATGCATCTGTTGGGTGTTCGTACAGACCATAGTTATCAAGGATTCCAAAGTGCATGTTATCAGCTGCTATAAAAGGGCTATGAAATCTGTCATCCTTTGTGCACCGAATGTGAAACTAAATAAGCTTCAGCAAATACAGCAGTGGCAGCTAGGGTCACAGAAGCAGAGATTATACCTTCTGATTAGGTCTTTTCACAGAGTATCAGAAATTTAAACTGATACATAGAGATTAAAGGTAGATCTTACTTTCATTTTGTGAAGGCAAAATTCTCATACTCTGTGCCAGAAGATGCCTTTGATATACATATACTGGCATACAATTTTAAACAGAAAGTGGGATTTTAAATTTACAGAAGATACAAAATGCAAAGTTACAATTCCTGCAGTAATCATGACTTAAGTTTCTATAGGCTCAGTCCTGCAAGGTTCTGTACTGTGGTTACACTTCAATAAGGAAGTGAAACGTCAGCAATCTCACTCATTTCAAAGGATCTACATTTAATTTAAGCAACTTGCTTAAGTATTTCACTTAAAAGGAAATCACTAAGGAGATCCAGACCCTTATGTGTAAAGAAAGCATCAGTCATATGTAGGGTTAAGGTCACAAAAAATCTTCCTTACAAACCACACATACAATCATTTAGAACTTTGTGATATTACCAGATTTAGTGAATATCCCTCCAAGTGCTCAATTATTTGTATTATATGTAGCCACGTTTTGGGTACAAGAAATGGTTAAAAAAAAATAATAATCAACACTTCTTTTCTACTGCTTACATTCAAAGCAGGTTTGAGTAGAAAAATGAAAATGTTTTCCATTAAAAACAAGAAGTGGGAATTTAGTAATGTAAGATAGCTCTGAAAACAGACTTCAGAAAAATAACTTGCTGTTCACATAAAACCTGTCTGACAGTGTTTTGACACATCTCATCAGAGGTGGAGATTTTGCATCATTTTTGCTCAAACTCCAGATAAAGTAGCTGCATAATAAAGGCTCACAGATTGAAGGAAAATGCCTGCAAACTGTCTGAAAGATGAGCAGAACAGAAACTGCTCTGAGGCATGATATCATCCTTCAGGCTACAGAGATGCACTTTCCCAATTTCATTTCTGCACCTTAGTTGCTGCTAAAGTTCAAAGCTAAGAAGGTCTCCTTCCCGCAGGACTGCCTAGAGAAGACAACAATCTGAAGGTGATACAGGGCCATTCTGCTCCCTGAGTATTAGAGCTACCTAACACACTGCATGTCACATCTCAGGTGGCAGGGTAAAACCATGCAGCTCCCTTTCATCACTGTGGCAGAATATCAAGATAGAAAATGTATTAGCGTTCTTAATTTTCTGTTAAAATAAGGTTATATTTAACTACTTCACACTCTGCACTGTGCCTAAAAACTGTGTTGAGAAAGTTTTTCTCCTTTAAATTCTAGTTAATTTCTAAGTAGCAAGACAATATGAGACTATAACATTTCCTTGTTCAGCTATTCTAGAATACTAATGTCAAACTCTGCATAGAAGTTATGTAATGATTAATGGTAACTCATCAAGGAAGAGAAGTCATTTTAGCATCTGCTCCTTTAAGATAAAAAAGGCTGGGACAAAAGAAAACTTCAGAAAAGCCCCTCTGTGAAAACTTGGCTGGAGTTGTTTTATTTCATCTGATTTAGCAATAAAACCAAATCCAAGGACAGTTAAAAAATGGACCATACTGTATACGTGTGCTTGAAAGGGCCAAGAGTTATGCACTAAGTTGTGCCCAAACTTGGCAAGACTAATCACTGAAAACAAAATATTAATCAGGTAGCTGATGATGAAGTTGTCAATACATATAACACATCAAGTAGTTTTAAAATGTGCCCCAAAATTTGCAGACACATTATAATAGGCTGTATTATGGGACCAGTATTGTAGGACTCAAGTTTTTGATATTACAACTCATACAGGAGAAGCTAAAGAATACACAGATGACTTAAGCATGGCTGCTGAGTATTTAACAGTGACCTTAATGTTCTCCTTACAAAAGAAAAAAGAAATAACATGTACACAAAGTGTGCTATAGGGTAAATCACCAGCTTATCAAAAGTAGTAATGTCTTTTACATATTTTAAGAATCTTCAGCTCAGCTGGTATTGCAACCAAGAAATTCCTGCCTCTGAGCCCACTTTCTTTACAATAACATCACTTTCTACATGGCATATGTGATATTGTAGATAATATTGACAGTGCTCAACTCCACATCTCAGCATAGTAATTTACTGCCTAGAGTCCAACAATGAGAAGAGGCTTTTTGTACCAGAGAGAGTACACATGTCAGTTTAGCCTCTCACAAAGATGTTAAAACCAGAGGCCCTAATCCGATAAGGATGTGGGTATCTGTAATTTTTAAGCTTGTGAACAAATTTGTGATACTCAGTTCCTTGGGTCTTTTTAAAAGCTAGGTGTGAGAAAAACACACAAAAGTAGAGAGGGAGGATAAGGGTAATGGCAAGAAGATCACATAACTACAATTAATTCAAGAAACTGGACAGTCTTAGTGGTTCCAGGTCACTGTAACTATAGAAGCAAATTTACATATGTGAATATGAACAAACTCCACTGATATTCAGTCACCCATTATTAATTCAGAATTTCTGGGAGCCTTCCTGGTAAAAGAACCTTTTGAAGAGGAAAGTATAGTAGGAAAGTGACTTTATGGTGAATCAACAGATTATTTAGGCAGAAGACATAACACGAGTGCAAGTTTAAGGGAGCAGAATTGTGCTTGCTTTGAAAAATATAACCTGTTTTCTATCTGCAGACCTGAGGTGGCATTTAGTTATTCATTTCAAAAGAAGGTGGGCTGCACCAGTCTTTATTTGAACACACGTTCATTATATTGCATCCAAGACTTTTTGTGAAAGCTAACTAACAATTTTCCATTCAACCTTTTAAATTGCATTAAATGCTTCAATAGGAGCAAATGTGATGGATTTACCTCATCAAAAATGTAACAAATTCTACGAAACCCAAGCTGACCCAGCTGTTCAATAGTCTGTGTACTGAACAGAGCAGTCCATCCAACATCATCATTCCTTTCATTTTGAGCAAAGTCTGACCTCTATGCATAACCAAAACAAAAGACCAAGTGGCTAGTAAGACAAATCTGGATTTCAGGTGGTAGTAGCAGAATGATGCCCTTGTTCATTTTTCGGTTTGGTTTTGGTTGGGTTTTTTTGTAAAGAATAACTCATTGTGCTTATTTAATTTGGGTTTTTTTCAACAGGTCTGCCAGTTAGAACTCAGTCCCATAGCCTGAGCTGAATGTATTACTAGGGCATACACCCCTTCCTCAGGCAATTACAGGGTAGAAAGTAAATCCAAAGTCAGTTATCAAGATTTTATCTTCTCATTTACAAACACCTGGAAATTAGGAATTACAACATAATGGTGGGGCAGTAATAATTTTATGGTTATGTAGGGAGTGAAAATTATACTGTTTTGTGGTCTACAACTTGGTATGTTCATTCTTAGAGTAGTGCCAAGAGCTCTATTAAACTCAGAGATCAGTGCTAATACTCAAATCCAAAATCTTATAAACCATAAAGATGGGAAACAAATATATTAAGCCCTCAAGCTCTAATCCTAGGGAGTCTTGAGATATCAGATCTAAAATCCACCTTGTCAAGCATGTCCTCACGCTTCATAAATCTCTACAGGAAAGTAATCTGAAGTCCACTGAATTCAGCAGTAAAATTCTTTCTGTTAGTTTCAGTGGGTTTTGGATAGGGCTCCAAGAAAACAAAACTCAATGGGAGCTACACGACAGCATCCAGAGTATCATTTTCCAATGGTATAAATCATTAATCTATGACTCCTGAAGTTCCTGAGATACCAGTTTATGTTGAAATCAAAATGTAGGGTGGGAGGGAATAGGTACATGGGTCAAGGGACAGAAAGCAGAATAATACGATTTCAAAACATAATCATGATTGGGGAAGAACAGCACAAATAGTGTTAGAGCCCACGAACTTTCCTGGCAGCAGTAATCAGAGTGATATTCTAATGGCTGCTATACGTGCAGGGCAATAAAAGCCTATAATTCTGTTGTGTTGCATAAATACTAGAACTGTTCTCTCTCCAACTTTTTTGGTAATTCAAGCACAAATTCCTTAAAATTTTAACACTTGATAAACCACATGAATTAAGAAGAACAGAATTTAATAACTTGCAGTGTTACACAGTGCGTGCATAGAAGCTGTAAACCTGAGAACACACACAGTAAGCATTTTCCAACAATATAGTTCTACGATTAAAGCAAAGGTCTTCTTAGAGTTGCAACACTCTTAAGTTGTGAAACAGGAGCAATTTGTTTAAGTGACAAATGAAAACAGCTTACCTAATCCTTATTAGAAGATCATATCAGTTAAGGAAAAAAAATTAAAGTCTTAAAATGAAAAAGCCCACCTTACAAAAAAAAAGGTGTGAAGCAACATTTTCATGATATTTGTATTCAAACATGGCAGAAACTGGGAGTCTAAACAACACTACCAAGGTAATTACACTGGCTTTCTTCTATACAGATATGAATTTAAGTAAGTTTTTAAATAAGAACACTCACCTCAGAGCCGTAACTGGCAGTTCTGTATTTTAGGACAGTTAGTCACATCTTACCATTTAGCATTCAAATAATCTGTAATTTTTTTAAATAGGACTTACATTGTTTTCGCATCTCTTTAAGTTGATCCTTAAAATACATATATTTTTCATTCTCCTGCAAATCTGAGTCACTGTTCTTGCTCTCCAGTGCAGTAAATTTTTCTTTTACCAATTTTTTTAAATCTGGTATATTTTCTGGTTTTTCTCGTTTTATCTGTAAGGAATAAGTAACAGAATATTATTAATTATGACACATTTTAATGCAAAGCAAAAGACATCAAGCAAAAATTCATTAACATAATCTCAGTTTCTTTTGACTACAGTTAGGTTTCCTGCTCTGAAGCCATAACATCCAGGTAATTATTTCAGCAAAAGTAACTGAAATGTAGAGATTAACTTCTCAGTGTCATTTAACTCAGTTGCTGTATACAGGGTATTTCTCACACTAGCCATAGGGAAAACTGAACCTTGCTGTCAAATTGACTTCTATGACTGGTAAAAGTCAACATGTTAACAACAACCAGCACAACACTGAACGTGAATGAAACCAAAGAATAAGACTCTGTCCAAAAAGTGAGAAGATGACTGAAAACCAGAAATAACCTTTTTAAGAATTTTCTAAAACCCTCCACTCTTCTTACCATTTTTGACTCAGCTTTACAGAAGTTTATAAACTACATGCATGATTATCATGATAACACCAGCAAAAGCAGTCCAGATAGTTAACGTAAAAGGAAACCACCTCAATTTATTCCTGCTGTTTGAACAAGAAGCATTGTGCTGTACAGGCAGGCAAAAACACAGTTTCTTGAAAAGCACTTGCTTACAGTAATTGCATCTGGAATGGTCTGAAGAATAAATGACTATAAATAAAAGGGAAGTCATCACATGGGCAATATCAAGATATTCCAAGGATTCTAAAAGGACTTTGAGAACCCCCCAGAAGCCAAAGAAATAATAAATGTTCTTGTAAAAATGGACTTTGCAGATATATTAAATGCTATGTAGCCATGAAAACTTTACTTTTAATCAAAGCAAAGCAATCCATAGTAGTATTATTTCTTCCAAGAGTAAAGCCAGTCTGGCACATATGCATTAGACAGATGCAAGTTGTGGCAAGAAGAAAAATAAGAAAAAAACACACAATGCCATGTGATAGCATGCAGTTTTCAAAGCACCTGGAGATAAAAGATCACCTACCACAACATCTAACTGTGAATGGGAAAGAGTCAGGAATACCTTGGTACCAAAGGAGCACAGTGACTATGAAAGGCCAGCAGCATGTCATCACAGATGCTCAGACTTCTGCATAAAGCCAAGCAGTAGTGTACAGTCCTTACCCTATGAAACTTGACCAAAGGAGCAAAGGAAAACAGAACATCCTGTGCCCAGGACACTGGGGCAATCGTATGATCAAATGATTTGCCCGTGTTAGTGTCACACAAACCTGCTGCAAAAGAAGGCATATCACAACCAAAACCAACATTGTTCAGTACTCATCTGGAGAAGAAACTTGGCCATCAGGTGTATGTTCCTATCAGAAAAGCAGTTACTGAACCAAAATACATTTAAAATTCAACATGTTATATTGATTTGATTCGGACAACATGTATTGCAAACATACTCTTTTCTTCAACAACTCCATCAGGCTGTTTTTACAGACATTCTCTCCCTAACATAAAAATAGCGTACAAACACAGGACCACATGCACAAGCATAGCCCATCACTAAGACCTGCCCTCACCACGAATGAGAGCACTATGGCCAGACACCATGCAGAAGATCTAGCTATGTACTAAAAAAAAAAACAAACCCAAAGTGCTTCTAAGTTTCCAACAGCCACACAAAGAGTAAAAGAAATTATGTAGACATTCATTACAAACATCCATCTGTAGCAAAGACAATGTCAATAATCTTTTCCTCTCCACAGGAACTATGTTACACATTGATATAGTTACATCAGGCTCTTTTCATCTTTTTCTTGACTGGTGGAAGATTTGAGTACAGAAATTCACCAACATAGCATCTTCAATCATACCCTCAGAGTGAGAGGTGAAGAGAAGGGCACAGTCAATGTTAGTTCAAATAGTTGTTCTCTCAACTCCAACTTCCAGAATTAAAGGACTTTACACATATGGGCAGAAAAAGAGCATGAACTGTAACTTATACTGTTATGTTAGCAAAAAGAACAGATGTTTGAGAAACTGCATTAAATGCACATGAATAAGCTTTGCCCCTGCCACTGTGGAGCTACAAAAATTAGAATGTAGACATCTGTACTAACCTCAAGAGAACAATTATACAAAACCATCCCTTGGCTATGTAACCATAATCATACAGCTTGCTGCCATATATCTAACAAAATAAGAGCTAGCATGCTATTTACTAAAGGCAACATGAACAATTCCACCAGTTATCAAGACAAAAAAAAAAAAGGCTTTCACAACAGTTATATTCCCCATAGCAATATATTATGTTGTGAGGATAGGCCAGGAATGCAGCACATATGACATCTCATCAGACAACCATCTAATATAGAAACCTATAGAGTCAGATAAGAGAGATGCTCAAAGAATGCTCTTTCCTGTAGTTTTAATTTCTTTCACGTTTACAGTTTGAATTCAGTTTCTGTTCACCTCCAGACTATTGCTTTCATTAAAATGATTAGTAGAGACACCATTCCTGACCACGCTCAGTACTGTACCTTCACATGCTATTACTGAAATGCCAGGTAGACCTTCTGGAAGGTCAACATATCACACGTGAATAATAAGGCATGTCCACCCACTATAATAACAAGTAAATATATTTGCTCTGAACCAGCAAATTCTCTTTTGTGCTACATATCCTATTCCATGAAGAGGGTTGAGAATGGTCCAACCCAACAACATAACTGTAAACAAATGAAAGAAAATATGACATCAGTCCTAGTTGCTCATGGTGGGACAGAATTGCAACTTATATACTTAAATACTGCATCAGCACAACACCCTTACCGGTACATTACAATTTTCTTCAGTTCTCAGCACCCGCTCCTACTCCACAGATCCATGATGTACGTAGTGATGATGAGATCAGCACAAGAAAATGTATGAGGATAATACAAACATAGGATATGGCTAAGGGACAGGGTAAATTATCAATATTCAGAGCAACAAGCTGGGGTCATACTTCTTTTTGGTCTCAGCAGCATATCACTAGCAAACCTGAAGCCACTGGCATTGTTCAATTTGTCAGTAAAAGTTACTTCACATGGGAACCCTGAAAGACATGTTAAGCAAACGACTGTTGGTTTAGTAGCACTGTCAGCCAAAACCAGCATGCTAAGTAACACCTTGCAGTCATTAGTCAATCCATTGAGAGTTACATTGATTTTGAAATGGGGTGGAGGCATACACACCCTACAAAGCATCCTGGAAATGACATACAACTATGAACTGGGAGTGTTCTGGACATATGGTGAAAAGAAGTATCAGTCACAACAGCTTGTTTACAGCAATAGAAAAAGCAAAAGCATCTGCTGTGACAGTCCCATAGCAGCGAAGAACCACATGGGTGTTTACACAGGAGCTCAGCAGTAAGAGGGAGAACAGACATGTTATACATGATAATTAATGGTACTCCATACATGATCTACCAGCAGTGCTGATAAGAAAACACATTTAGAAACACTAAAAAAATAATTGTTTAGAAAAACGTAGCTGTGGTTTACCTATCAAAATATAGATTTGCTCATGGCAACATACCACACCACCTGGTCACAGCTGATATGTGCAAAGAGGTTACTGCACTTGATGGGCAACGCTTATGAAATACTTGACCTCTGCCAATATCTGTCTGTAAGGATGAGCCTTCCTTTTGTGCATTCTTTCACTGGTAGTGTGTCTATTACATGCATAAACTTTTAGACTATGCCTCCAAAAATCATATTTTTTGAAAGGCCAGCTTGCACAGTGCAAGATAACGGTAAACTCCGGGTATTCTAAGGGGCAGTCTGGAGAATTTTTATTTCATCAATTACCATAACCACCAAACAGGAAATAAATTATTCTGTTCCAGATCAATTCCAGAACCAGTGAGGTCAAAGGTACCATAGACTAAAATTGGACCAGCTTGCAGTATTAGTCTACATACAAGGATCAGTGTCTAAAAAGTCACTAATTAGAATAATTGCATGCAGTATTGCAGCATTTAGTCCTCTGTCCTTCCCAGTATTATGTCCCAAACCACTTTACAAACATTAAAGAATTTAGCCTCAAAAGCCCATTGTGACATATGTACCATCAACTGTATTTTACAAATGGGGAGACTGTGGCATGAAGAGATTAATAAATTGGCCTAAGGTTGCACAGGGAGACTGTGGCAGAAACAAGAATAAATCAATCCCAGTTCTGTGCTTTGAGCACAAAGCCACCCTTTTACCTTCTCCTTTAGCTGAGGGAAAGTTCAAATTAACATGTGTATTTAGTTCACTCTCTACAAAGAGGCCTAAACCAGTTTGTGGCTGCTTGGCAAACTTTGTGATAAAAAAGAGCAGGATTCTGTATACCACAAAAATGCTCCACTGGACTTTGCATTGCCGCGGTTCAGCATGTGACACTCCACAGTTATTTTTTAGCCTTTTCTTTCTTCTCTCTCTAGCACAGAAGTCCTTTAGCGCATATTTTTAATCCTGTCACTGTTTCTAGATACTCTTTCTCAGGGCTATTGTTTATGTCTCTTGGGTTTTGGGCATATGCCAGTGCCATCCATTCTATTTCTCAGAAATTTCTTGCTGTACCTGAACCATGTTGAGCTTTCCTCAAAGCAGTGACGCAAACTGCAGAACTATCTTTCCAAAGAATTCGGAACTCTCACCTTAATCTCTTTCAAACCACACAATATTTGTTCTCTGTAATTTAATCCCTACAAAATATGGAATTTTAAATCTTAATTTATGGATATTATCAGCATTTGGTATTCGTGAGGTAAAGAAACATTCCAGCTTGCTAATGTCCTTTTTAATGACCAAGTCAGCTAACATGGCAGAATTTCTTCATTTTTCAGATTCTTTGTTGTTTCAAGGGAGGGTGATTAGTCACTCAGTGCTAAGAAGCTCAGAGGTATGTAGTTACCTAGATATTTATATCCTTTTGGAACAACCCAAAAAAGGATGCACTGATGTGTCCAGCTAACTAAATTCATAGTAATTTAGACAGTGTTTACACTACAGCCATGTGTCTGTGCATATGCTTATGGAACACTGATAGCAGCCTGCATCTTTTGAAGAAAAACAGTATCTTAGAGCTCCTGCTGGGACAGAATTTATCTCTGTGAATTTGACATTGTAAAGGAACTCAGTCAAGATTTTTCACAGACAACTTCAGGTACTTTCCAGGACTTGGAGGGACTAGCCTAAGGCATCCTAAGACCTGGTTTTCAGAATGTAAGTATCTCACACTTTCTGAAGTGACATCACTTTAAAATGTCTGACACAGACATGGACATATCTAAAACTACTTATTTCAGAGAACAAATGCCAAGAATTGGTTGGCTATAGCAATAAGTACAGATGCTGTCAAAAGAGCCTCTCTCAGCATCTTCATCAGATAAAAATAACTATTCTTCTTTTATTTACAACTGCTGTGAAACAAATTCAGCCAAAAATGCACATCATATTTCTTTCTTCTTTAACATTTTCTACATCCTATTATTTCATCCTTACCTCACTAAATAATTTATTATTACAAATATGCAGCCTTTCAACACGCACATTTATTTTACCTCAGGGTAAGTCAAAGTTTGCTGTGATTATTTATTATAACCAATTTTTTTTTTTTCACTGAGAGGGAAAATAACATGGGAGCTAAGTAAATTTGTGGGTTGAGTCACCCATACACTTTGTGAATCATGTGAGAACCAACTCTAAGTGAGTCACCACTGTAACTGAATCAGGCTGCAAAATTTCATCTCAACTTAAACAGTCATTTATTATTCTTCAATGGCTGGATTCAAACCCTTAGCAAATATCAGATCATTTGTTGATGCACAAATAAAACACAGCTCTTGGAAACAGCTGCAAGGGCAGTCAAAAGGGATATCATCATTCAGCAGCAGGAGCTGCACTAGTTTGAACACAGCTCTGCTGCAGTCAGAATTGCCTAAGGGCCCACATCTGATTCAGGAGATTCAACACCTCTATACATCATGGCTGCAGGGCTGGGACTCTGGTTGAGCAACACCTTCGCAGACAATTGTGAAATGCCAAAAGAGGCATATTTATAAGGGCTGACCCATACTTATGACACATACTGCCTATTAAACTGGGCCAACACAACAGAAAATGACTGTCAGCACATTTCAAATATTCCAAAACTCTGCCAGAGTAACAGTCTGCAGGTGAAGCAGGGTTGCCATGGTTCAAAAGCAGCATGCAATATGGTGGTTGTAGCTAAGGTGTTCCCTATAATAAAATTGCTAGTACCTTCCACACTGTCTTTTCCCTGCTTTGAATGCAGCTGGAGATGTTTAACCTTTATAAAGAAAGAAAGCACAGAAGAGCACACACTGCTTCCATGTACGCTGGGGTATATCCAAACGAGCTCTTCACAAGTCATGGTGCATTGGAGTCACTTGGGTAAGGCTAGAAATGGACCTTGGCTTTGTTTTCTTTCTCCTGTTTAGAAAGGAACTATATATACAGAGTGGGATTAAAGTAAATGAGCACCAGGTGAAGAAACAAAATTGCCTGGGCCTAAATGCAAAGTTTACAGCCTGAACAGCATTTCTTGGGGTTCCCATCTGTTAGAAGTTTCACCTCAAGCAAAATGCTTTACTCTGCACATGTTTTAACAGAAAAAAAAAATGCTCTTTGTATTTTCCCCACTTACCTACTATGGTAGAGATCAGACCATGAACATCTTTTTGTCTTTCACCAAGACCCCTTGTGCACTGCTTTGAAAAGTGTCAAAAAAGAAGCAATTAAAGGGGATCCTACTGAAATACCACTATTGAAACTACTTGCTACCAATAGTGTAACACCAGCTCATAAAGACAGCAATAAATGTGAGCATTAGCAGTGAGGTTTTCCCAAGGTACCAAAGTGAAGAAAGTTAATGGATATTTAGCACCTTAATCCCTTCAGCATTTCTGAAATCCCAACTGCTTGTGGTTTGCTGTGAGGGTTGGACTGAATTTTCTTAATGATTTCAGCCAAACAGAAGTCTGTCTTCATCTTGTTTCTCTGTAGTTTTTCAATATATGAAGTATGTGCAGAAGCACAAATTAAGGCCTGTAACAGCAAAAATAACTATTCTTATAAAAATGTTGCTTTGTTTTAACAGCATGTTAGAAACTGCGAGGCAGATGGTGCATCTGTTTTAGCAAGGTTGATTCAGCAAATGCATCAGGCTGTTGAACCAGTTTATCAAGCTGCTGATTAATTCACGTATTTAGAAAATACATTAACATGGATATTAGAGCTTTTTTTTTTCCTTTAATATCCCACTCAGATTGATGGGAATTTAGACATTGATTTCAGTGGGAGCAGAAGGCCGCCCTAAGGTGATTTCAGATTAACAACTTGTTTACTCTTGTATGGCTCTGCCTGGTTGACTGAGATCACTAAAACCCATGTTTTCCATAGTGTGGAAATAAAGGGCTAAATCCTAAACCAAGTACAATTCAGTGTTATCTTCAACAGCTCCTACAAAACACTGTTGATTTATGCCAGCTGTGAAGCTGATCCCTGTTTAAATACGAAGTGTGACTTATCCTTTGGTGACCTGCATACAGCATGTATTGTTAAAATCAGATGATTTTCCAGAGGGATATTTTCCAAATTCCTTAGGTATACCTCCAGTAAAATTCAAGCAGACTTTTTTTATTTTTACTTTTCTCATTTTTTTAGATTCATCTGATGAAATTATTGTCCTCAAAAAGTTCTTCAGCACTGACAGCATTTCTTCTTCATACTCTCCAAACAGCAATGTGAGTCATATTGTCATTTTTCATCAAGACTAAATGTAACCTTTACACTTTTGGGAAACAGCAATAAGATTTCTTAAGTACAGACTCATGCTTTATTTGAATTGACATTAGTTGAAAAACATATATCCTGGCTGACACAGGCTAGACTCTCCGAATTAATAGATCTATATTAATACATGGCTCAAGATGGCAATACTTCCATCAGGGTCTGCTCCACAGCACTAAGCAGAAAAAAAAAAAAAAAGTGCAACTGCAGCATGCCCCCCTCAATTTCCTTATAAACTGGGAGTACCTACCTTCCTAACACTGCAGTAGGTAAAATACACCTCACCTTTATGACAGTCCCAGTCTGTGCCATGTCAGAATTGCCTTTTATTTTGCACTTTACTGTGAATGCCTTAGATACAAGTTTCTCCCTTGAGCCTTTTCACATATCATATTCTTCAATCATTATTAGTGATGCATTCTTATCCAGCTTCCTATTAGGACAGCCCTCAGTAGAGTTATTAGCCACTAAATCCCAGGTCTGTCTGCTATATTTATCCTTCTTTATTCACCAGGATATCTCAGTTCCCTAGTTCTTATAGGCTCCCTGCAGGCAGTATATCATCTGACAGAGGATGATATTTTCAACAGCAATTCTTTTCCTCCTCTTTGCTATAGGTCCCATCTTTGTTATTTATGCTGTTTCAGCAACACCTCAGAAGCAGAACTGTATCAGAAAATTAACATTCAAAGGGCCTTTGTTCCTAGTATGCTAGATTAAGCTGCTTATACATTCCTCTATAGTCACCAATTTTTGCAGACAATATGTGCTGTGTAACAGCCTGGATTAATCTTGACTACATCACTACCCTACACATCCTCTCCACCGACTTTCCAGAATCCTTGAAGTCTATCCACACCTTTCCTGTTATCTGTCATCAGAGCACCAAGAGGCTGATTCTTGCCAGTAGATAGCTGAGGACGCCAGTCCCCAACACTCTACCTGTTTGATTTTCAAAACAAATGCATTCACACTGTCTCCTGGTTCTGCAGTCAGAAAGCTCCTCATTAACATTTGGGCATATATCTTTAAATCCTTCTTCAAAATCTTTGTTCAAAAACATCTTCCTTTATTATGATGCCCACAGAGCCCTTCACAACTGTCTGACAGTTTCTATGCTACGACAGCTGTGTCCTGCATGACTCAACCCAACTTTCCGATTCCACAGCATCTTTTTTTATACAGAGCCTCACAAAACTGGGTCCTGAGAAATTTGTAAAAACCTGAGCAGCTTTTTTATTATAGGTCATTACATTAACTTACACACTGTAGCTCAAAATCAGCTTGCTTCATACTCTCCACATTAAAAGAAACCTGAAAAACTGTGAACAATATAATAAACTGTAATTAAACAAAATACTAGCAATAGTAATACCTAACTGTAAGGTGGATATGGGAGGCAATCTGATAGCTGACTGTAGTATAGGAAGTGCACAAGAAGAGTTTTAAAAAATTCAGAGACATTTGTTTTGCAACTCTCTTGCAATTTATATGTAATGCCTTTTTTAAAACATAAATTATCAATCCAGGTTTAAAATTGTGACTAGAAATGAAATCGTATTTCAACTCTCCAGCCCATACAGACTCCCCTGTTACACATAAGCCCTTGATTTTTACATGTTATTGGAAGCAATTAAAATACTTTATTTTCAAAGTTTTTAAATAGTTCTAGTTAAAATAACAATTTCTGTAAATGAGAATGGTCTGTGACAACAGTATTAGTTTACTCATGCATGCAAAATATGACAATAGAGTGAGAAGAAACGGAAAAAATGAGAGTCCCCAACTTAAAAAGTTAAAAGGCTGAAGGAGGTGCTTCTGAGAGTCTGCCTGCATGGCAACAGGAAAAAAACCAACTCAAAACATAAGAATTCCTAAAAGGAGTACTCTTCACATATTCTGTTGAGATACTGTTTGTAAAAGCAAAATATATTGAAAATCTTAGCCTCAAATTTAAATACACTTTTCTTACAATTGCCTTGGCTGACAATCCGAGGTTCTATAGTAGAAATGTTGTTTGTCTCTAAGAACTTACACAGGAAGTCAAACCATTATGAGTTTGGCCATAATACTGAAAAAACTCAGTATTTCTTTGACTATCAAAACCATTCCCATTATGCTGGCTGGCAATCCCAGAAATCTGATGTTGTCCATGACTAGAAACTGCCACTTACTGTGATTTAAAAGCATAAAAAAGAAGTAATTTTCTTCTAAAATTATCACTCTACACATGCAAGTATTTCCCTTCTGTTATTTTCAAACTCAATAGATGCATTTTTTTCTTGTTCCTCAGTTTCTGCAATGCTATCAAATTTGTCTCCCCAAATTCTTTCAGGCTGCTAGCATAAACCCTATGCCAGCCAAGTCTCTTGATCACACCTTCCCTGCCATTTGAACTTCTCCCTGCATCTTCCTGAATTTACGCTTCTAGATCTTACATTTAGTACTGGTTTTGAACTTGCCCTTCCTCTTTCTCATATTCCTTTGCTTTCTCTTTTTCAGCTTCTTTTGAAGCTCATTTCATCACCATTCATCACAACTTTTCAGTATCAAACTTTCCCTCTTATAACTCTTATCAAACTCGCTTTTCCTTCATTTCTCTAACTCATTCACTGTATATCACATGCTAAACTGATTCCTCTCTCATTACTAGCCCTAATTATGGGATGCCTCCATTCTTCCTTTTATATATTACATTCTCACCAAACACCAGTTCCTGAGTCACTGGCAAAAGATTTAGGGAGCAGAAAGAGCAAATGGCTGCCTCCCCTACACTCACGGGTCAGCAGTCTCACAGGAACGGTACGTTGTGCTGATCCCTTAACAGGGTGTTGTTAGTACATGCTCTCCCAAGGGCACCCACTGGTACCTAGGAATATTTTGTCCAGACAGTGCTACTGCTGTGCACTTCCCTCAACTCTCAGTGACCTCCTTAAGTCACCTCATTATAAAGTGAAAATACACCATCCAAAGTGGAATACTGTAACTCACCATAAGTAACTAAATCTTCTAATTGCATCTCACACTTCAACAGGGATCTTCTCTATATGTCACAGCAAAATACTTAAATTTGACTTGACACTACACTGTAGCTATTCATAATCAGCTGAAATTTCAGTTACTTCCAGCTGATCACTTACTATTTCGGCCAGTTCCTGCAGATTAACTATTATCAATCCCCATCATGATTACTCTTTTTAGTTTTTGTCTTCTTCCATGCAATATACAGTCACACGTTAACAATTCTTGCTTCATGAGTTTCTCTTCTCCACCAGTCTCACCAGCACACTCTCTTATCCAAGGGACTTAAGTTTTGCCAGCATACACAGCTCATCTCTATAAAATATAGGGCAGTTGATACCTGCCCTTGTTTCTCAAGTTCATGACATACTCCTGTGAGGAGCAATGAGGACTCTCATATTGTTAAATAAAATACTACATGCAAAAGAACACAAGAACAGGACAAGCAACTCCCTGAGGAAGTTATGGATTACAATCAGTAATCAGATGGATCATTAACTGGTCAACCGTTTCATTGTTCACATGACAGAGAAAATGAGATATGTCTACTGCAAAGTTGGATAACAAAACTGAAAAAAAAGAACACCCAACTCACTGGCAGAAGAAAAAAAACCTCTATTGCAGAGTCACTAACTCAAAATTGAATAATTAAAACTCCCACTTCAGAAGCTGGTGCTTTGAAGTGGAACTGCAAATCTCTATTTGCATATTAGAAACAATTGTGTCGATTTCCATGCTCCATCTGGGCAAGAGATTGCAGATGAGGATGACAAGGCTCTGAATTAGGACAAATCAAATGGATGCGGACTCATGAAATCCTGTTGAGATAATTATGAGTCTCTCAAGATGATGTAATTAGTATATTAGCATGGTTTCCTCCTTTAGCAGTAAATACATTTTAACAATATGTAATGTCTTTATGTCTGCTATTTATTATGTCAGCTCTGCTGAAAGTCCTTTGCACCCTTCTGTTCCAAGTCCCTACTTTGTGGCAGACAACTAGATGCACAAAAAGACTTAAGTTGTAGCAAATATGCAAATTGTAGCACTTAAGCTTTAGAGATCTTGCTACCTAAAGTAATCCTCTCCCTAAATTAGACAGACAGACTTTTTTATAAAATGGATGCAGAAAGCTAATGTCAAAAAAACAGGAATCACAAAAGCCAACTATCTAAGCAAAGGTTGTCTAAGAGATAGGGAGGGAGTCCTTTTCCTCTAATGGCAATGGGTGCCTCCACCACAAACCCTCTCCAGTCAGTTGCTTAAGCCAGACAAATCCTTCCTCATAAACAATGATGAGAGAAATCCACATACTATCAGATTTAATATCTCAGTGGCTGAAACAGTCATCAGTAAGGTGAGTGACCTGTTTTCAAATCTCTGCTCATCCCATAATAGTTGTCCTAGCCCATAGGCTATTGGGTATTCAGGGGTAAGACATCTCGATCTTTCCTGTTTGAAGTTGTTCCACTTTGTATAACTAATTAAAAGATAATTGGAGCAAGTACTTGAACCTGACTCTCCCACATCCCAGGTTATTGCCTAACCATTCAGCTGTGGATTCAGTCTCTCATTTTGTTTCTGCAAGGTTCTTAAATCATGTAGGCACTTTTGAAAATTCTATTCTCTGTATTTTACATATGAATATTCACAGAGCAGAAAGTCACATTAATCTCAGAATTACCACTACAAATATCTTTTATTCTTCTCATGCATAGTACCAGCTCTCTTGTTCAATGGTGAAAGCTAGGTGTTGTGTTTGTTGGGGGTGTGGGGGTGTGTGTCTTTTCCAAACCTTTTGTCACAATACAACCCATTTGTACAAGTACAAAACCAATTTTTCTGTGGTTCTTAGTTTTGATTCCTTGCTCTTGGAGAAGGCAATGAGAAGCCTCAAACAGTATTCATAGATAGCATAATAAAGGGATATTGGTCTTTCACAATGATTGATGATCGTTCTTTGGATTCTAAAAATATGGTATGGGCTTCAGAAAGCACATGATGTGATGAACAGCTCTCTGCCTTAAAGAGCTTGCAAAGTGAATGATGGACCTGGCACACAAGCAAAGACACAATATAAACCACAGATCGGGAGAAACACAGATTACAAATCCATGATAATGAAGCACAAGTGAAAGCTTGTAAGGTATTTCAAAATAAGGACAGCCTGGTATAACAGGCATTTGTTCAAGGACTATAAGGACATCATGAGCTGATAAGAGAAAGATAGCAGACTAGGGAAGAAGTAGTTCAAGAAGCAGTACACATGACAAAGTAATTCAAGGAAGGCTGTTCAACTGGTCTACACAAGCAATAAATGTTTACATTTATTATACAGTTATCCTGGTATAAAACTTGCAGATCCTTTTATTTCATTTCAGCTTACATGTCCTATATGAGAGTTTAACAAAATAAAAGAAAACCCCACCCCCCAAAAAAGGAAAAATTATAAAAAAACCCTGATACAACTATCTAAGTTCTGTCACTGGCAAAACCTTCCCATCAACAAAGACTTAGTTTCAAAATGTGAAATAACTGCAGTCTGAGAAGAGGGAAAATTTTAGAAATGTTTGGTGAACAGTGGCTTAGGAAAATTAAGAGTCCAACAGCAGTATTGTGAAATGTTAAATGCAACAACATTACACAGTAAGTAGGGGAAGATGTGATTCAAAAAACCAAAATTTTGGCTGTGTAAAAACACACTGGCTCATTTATGGTTTCCAGAAAGGTTTTTGAGATAACAGCATTCTGTTAGTTTTCAGCTTACAGGAGTTCTTCCCCATAGCAGAGGCTTGTGGTGATATAATACAGGCACAAACCAACTCCCAGAACAAAAGGTTAAAGTCTTTTATAATATTTAATTTCTGTAGAGATTTAACTGTTTAGATAGGTCATTACAAAACAAAATGACTCAGTATAGATGTAATTCAGGTATACCAAAATGCATTAGTCATTCAATAAAACAGACACTGAGGACTTACTAAAAATACTTTACAGAAGAAAATAACAACATATATTTACTTTTACTGAATGGTTGTTGTGGACAGCACATAAAACCAAATCCTGCATAAATCACCCTCATTTGCCTATCCCAAAACTAGGACTGCTAGTCCTAGTCCTAAAGCAGCATGGCTAACTCATGCAGTCTCCAGGCCTGGTTCTGAACAGCAGTGCAAGAGGAAGCAATGTGTGATGTGATCACAAGGCAAGGCAAAGCAAACAGGGCAAGGAACTAACTAACTAACCAGCAGCATGAGGAGCTCCCTGCCAGGTGGGAGTCTCACTGGAGACACAGGTAACTTACATCAGCTTCCTACTCATCTAGAGATGAAATGGTGTTCCTCAGGGAACACCAGCAACAAGGAGACCTGCTATCAGGACACAAAACCAGAAACAAAACAGTTAATATGACAGTTAGATTGCAGGGAGCATAAAGTAATCCCAGATCACCAACAGAAGCTGCTCCCAAATGGTGATAACACAGCACAGGTCACCAGTGAAGCCTTTCTAGTAGTTTGGCAACCTCAGCCTCCAAGGAAGTGCTGAGGGTACATTGGGCCATCCAGGGCTTGGACTGCTCAGACACCCATGCTCCTCCCTGGGCAGGGAGCTGGAGAACTGTATTCTGATCAAATCACTGCTACGCTCAGGGAGGAGCTGCCCAAGAGGTCAGCAGGCTTCACTCCACTGGGGTGCTGCACAAGACACCAGTAGCATCTCTGAGGAAATTTCTCCCAGACACACGTTTGGGCCCCATTGGGGTAAGAATTACCAAATGTTTGCAGGAAATACATGGGAGAGGAAACAGTCCGGGAGGTTCCTGGGGTGTGTGGAAGATAACTTCCTGACACAGCTGGTGAGGAGCCAACTAGGGAAGGTGGCCCACTGGACCTGTTGTCTGTGAACAGAGAAGGACTTGTGGGTGATGCGATGGCTGGAAGCCATCCTGGGCATAGTGATAACGAAACAATAGGTTTTGATTCTCAGAAAAGTAAGGAGGTGGTCAGCAGAACTACCTTGGACTTCTGGAGGGCAGACTTTGGCCTGTTTAGTAGTCCGGTTGACAGAGTACCTTGGGAGGCAGTCCTGAAGGGCAAAGCAGTCCAGGAGGGCTGGACATTCTTCAAGAAGGAAGTCTTAAAGCTGCAGGAGCAGCCATCCCTATGTGCTGAAAGATGAGCCAGCGGGGAAGAAGACCAGCCTGGCTAAACAGAGACCTCTGGCTGGAACTCAGGGAGAAAAAGAGAGTTTATGACCATTGAAAGAAGGGGCAGGCAACTCAGGAGGACTACAAAGATGTTGTGAGTCATGCAGGGAGAAAATTAGAGGGGCCAAAGCCCAACTAGAACTTAACCTGGCTACTGCCATAAAAGACAATAAAAAATGTTTCTTTAAATACATTAACAACAAAAGGAAGGCTAAGGAGAATCTCCATCCTTTACTGGATGTAGAGGAAAACATAGAGACAAAGGCTGAGGAAAAGGTTGAGATACTTAATGCCTTCTTTGCCTCGGTCTTTAATAGTAAGACCAGTTGTTCTGGGGGTACCCAGCCCCCTGAACTGAAAGACAGGGATGGGGAGCAGAATGAAGCCCCCATAACCCAAGGTGAAATGGTTGGCAACCTGCTACACAAGTTAGACATCCACACAACTATGGGGCTGGATGGGATCCACCCAAGGGTACTGGGAGCTGGCACAAGTGCTCACCAAGCTACTTTCCATCATTTATCAGCAGCCCTGGCTAACCAGGGACGTCCCAGCTGACTGGAGGTTTGCAAATGTGACACCTGTCTACAGGAAGGGCTGGAAGGAGGATCCAGGGAGCTACAGGTCTGTCAGCCTGATCTCAGTGCTGGGGCAGGTTACGGAGCAGATCATCCTAAACGCCATCACGTGGCACGTACAGGACAACCAGGTGATCAGGCCCCGTTGGTATGGGTTTATGAAAGGCAGGTCTTGCTTGAATAACCTGACCTCCTTCTGTGACAAGGTGACCCACTTAGTGGATGAGGAAAAGGCTGTGGATATTGCCTACCTAGACTTCAGTGAAGCCCTTGACACTGTTTCCCACAGCATTCTCCTGGAGAAACTGGCTGCTCATGGCTTAGATGAGCGTATTCTTCGCTGGGTAAAAAAACTGGCTGGATGGCCAAGCCCAAAGAGTGGTGGTGAACAGAGTTAAAACCAGATAGTGGCAGGTCACAAGTGGTGCTCCCTAGGTCTCAGTACCGGGGTCAGTTCTGTTTACTATCTTTATCAATGATCTGGACAAGGGTATTGAGCGCATCCTCAGTAAATTTACAGATGACACTAAGTTGGGTGGGACTGTTGCTCTGCTTGAGGAGAGGAAGGCTCTACAGAGGGATCTGGACAGGCTGGATCGATGGGCTGAGGCCAACTGTATGAGATTCAACAAAGCTCAGTGCCAGGTCCTGCACTTGAGTCACAACAACCCCATGCAACGTGGCAGGCTTGGGGAAGAGTGGCTGGAAAACTGCCTGCCAGAGAAGGGCCTGGGGGTGTTGGTCAACAGTCAGCTGAATATGAGCCAGCAGTGTGCCCAGGTGGCCAAGAAGGCCAATGGCATCCTGGCTTGTGTTAGCACTAGCATGGCCAGCAGGGACAGGGAAGGGATCTTACCCCTGTACTCAGCACTGGTGAGGCAGCACCTCGACTACTGTGCTCAGCTTTGGGCCCCTCACTACAAGAAAGACATTGAGGTGCTGGAGTGTGTCCAAAGAAGGGCAACAAAGCTGTTGAAGGGTCTAGAGTACAAGTCTTATGAGGAACAACTGAGGGAACTGGTATTGTTTAATTTGGAGAAAAGGAGGCTCAGGGGAGCTCTTATCGCTCTCTACAACTACCCGAAAGGAGGCTGTAGTGAGGTGGGTATTGGTCTCTTCTCCCAAGTGATATCTATCCAACTGATACGATAAGAGGCCTCAAGTTGTGCCAGGGGAGGTTTAGATTGGACATTAGGAAAAATTTCTTCACCAAAAGAGTTATCAAACATTGGGACAGGCTTGCCAGGGAAATGATGGAGTCACCACCCCTGGAAGTATTTATAAGATGTGTAGACGTGTCGCTTATGGACATGGTTTAGTGGTGGACTTGGCAATGTTAGGTTTATGTTTGGACTCAAACATAAAGGTCTTAAAGGTCTTTTCCAACCTAAACAATTCTATGTTTCAATTCTATGATCCTAAGAAGAAAGGTGTAACTGAAGGACCAGGAAGAGGATATGAACTTATGGAGGAGGGAAACTGGAAGCCTGTGACTTCTAGTAACAGGAGTAAAGCTCTGTTTCCTCCTCCAGCTGTGCCTAGCTAACAGCTTCAGGAACAGTAGGGGGTGTTTAGGGAGAAAATTCTGAGTGGTGATCTGAAGTCTTCAGGTTAGTACCAGTACTAAAGAAAGCACTGGTATTAGTGGCTGCAGATGCTCCCCTGTGTGAAACTGAAGAATCCATCCATCCATCCCTATTATCCAAGCGAGTCTGCTGCTTGTCCAGAACCTAGATCACTGATGTTGCAGAGGAATTGCCAACACTCAACCAGCTTTCTAAATTCTGCCTCTTGCTGCTAACCCTTGTGGGACAGAAGTAACATAGCCAAAGGAAATCCTGAGCAGCTGAAATGGAACAGACAGCTCAAACCAAACATGAGAAGGCAGAAATCCCAGTGGTGCTCTCTTCAATCCTTCTAGTCAATGTAACCAGTTTGTACAGCTGCTGTCACCAGCAAGACTTTGGTTTCTTTGATTACAATGCCTCATTCAATAAAGATGGACCGTTATGAAGATATGGAAGCCACCTGACATCAAGAAAAACATCTCTGTAAAGAGACTTGCTATTCTAGTGAGGATGGCTTTAAACTAAATTCACTGAGGAAGAGGTACTTGGCCCAGAGGTAAGGGAAGGGAGGAGAAAGTATGAGTATGTGTGAAAAAAGGCCACAAGTTACACATTTCTACTTGGAGTCAGGGCATGCAGAGGCTTACCTCAGGTGTCTGGATGCTAACACACAGAGCCTGGCCAACAAACAAGAAGAACTGGAAGTCTATGCACAGTCAGAGAGTTCTGATGTGATCAGGATCACAAAGATTAAATGGGATAGCATCCATGACCAGAACAGCGTTGTGGAGGCTGTTCAAGGAGAACAGGCAGAAGAGGAAGGGCAGCTGCACTTTCTTACAAAGCATCTCCTTGTCTGTGCAGAGGTCCGTTGTGAAACCAGAGACATATCTGACAGGAATCTTCTGGTCAAAAACAAAGGCAAAAGCAACACTGACCATGCAGCAGTGGGGCCTGTTACACACCACCCGCCCAAGGGGACAAAATGGGTAAGGCTGTCTACAAACAACTACCAAAAGCAACCCGATCACCAGCCTCGGTCCTCATTAGGGATTTCAACCATGTGGGCACCATAGCATTGTGCAAGCAATCCAGGATATTTCTAGACTGCATTGGTGACAACTTTTTAATGCAAATGCTAGAGAGACCAAACAAAGGTAATACTCTATGTGACCTCTGTGCACAAACAAGGAAGAACAAGTGGCAGATGTGGTCACAGACAACAGCTTGGGCACAGTGATCACAAGCTGACTGCATTCAGGATGCAGAAGAAGATTGGGAAGGTAAGCAGAAGAATTAGGGCTCAGGATTTTATGCAAAGTGGGCTTTGGGTTATTCAGGAGATAGCTCAGCAAAATCTCCCAGGAAGCTGATGCAAAAGGTACCTAGGATAGGTGCTAAATTTTTATAGAAAACTTAGTGAGAGCTCAGGAACAAATAATCATGTTGTACAAGAAGACTGGAAATTTCAGTAAAAGATGCACTTGACTAAGCAAGAAGCTTCTTAATGAACTGTAATGCAGAAAGACAGCATATAGCAAACAAGAACAGGCAACAAAAAAGGAGTACAAAAGCACTGATTTGGCACTTAGGAACAAAACTGGGAAAACCAAAGTGCATTTAGAATTAGAGCAAGTGAGGAATATGAAGAATAGCATGAGGGAATTGTGTAAATTCAGGTGAAATGTAGGGATGTTAATGAAGAGGGGAGACAACCTAGTGGTTATACAGATGGAAGGGGCTGAAGTACTCAATACATTTTTGCCTCAATCTTCACAGACAAAGATTGACTCCTAGATTTTCAGGTGCATCAGGATGGTTTGGCAAGGAAGAGGTTAGGGATGACAAGTTAGGAATGAGTTAGAGCAGCTATGAGGATAGATCTAGAGCAGATCTATGAGGACAGACAAGATCAATCTGAAAGTGCTGAAAGAGTTGGCTAATGTGACTCCTGGAGTCCTGCCTGCAACTACAGTCTGGTTAGCCTCACCGCAGCCCCTGGAAAGATTACATACCACATCCTTTTGGATTCCACCTCCAAACATGCAGAGAACAAAAAGGTAATCAGCAACAATCAACATGGACTTACAAAGGGCAGTTCATGCTTGATCAAACTGATTGCCTTATGTGATGAACTGACCTGAAATGCAGATGTGGGGAGAGTGGTGGATGTAATCAAATGGTCTGGTAGGTAGACTGAAAATTACCATGACAGCTGGGGTCAGAGGGTAACACTCACAGTAAACATTGGTTTGATATCCAACTGGTAGCCAGTACCAAGAAGAGTATTATAGTAGTGAACAGTAGGGCTGAAAATGTTCAATATTCTCACCAACAACCTGGATGATGAAACACAATGCACTCTTACCAGTCTTCTAGACAATACGAACATAGTGGTATTTGACAGTAGAGCTTTAATCAGGAAGGACCTTGAGGAAATTCAGGACTGGAAATGTCAAGTTCAACAAGAAAAATTCTTAAGTTTTCCTAGGAGCAGGGTAACCCCATGCATCAGTGCATGCTAGGAACTGACTGGCTTTGTAGCAACTCTGCTGAAAAGGATAGGGAGGTTGTGGTAGATACCAAGCAAAATGTGAGGAAACATTCTCACTGCTGATAAGCCAAACTGGATACCAGCTACATTAGGAGAAGTGTGGCCAGTAGGACAAAGGAAGTTACTCGCCCTCTATAAGAATTGATTAGTCAATAGCTAAAATACTGCATCCAGTGTCAGACTACCCATTTCAAGAGGTATGTGGAGAAACTGAAGTCTGGGGAGGTGCCATGGGCTCATGACTGATAGAAGTTGAAGCAGCTGGGTTTTTTAGTCTGATAAAGAGGAGGCTAACGGAGGCAAAAACTACTTGAAGAAGAATCACAGAAATGATAGAATAAAGCTTTCATCAAGTAATGAAAGTGCATATAAAATCACAGTCTCTGACAGTGCTATCAACTTAGTGCTTTACTTTTTAGAAAATAAGACATGGTTTGTAGTTTCTTATTCAGTATCTCCTGTAATAAGCAGCCCACAGTCACAACTTAGTTGACCATATATATAATCCCAGTTGGATCACCTTTATAGATTATAACATTGTTGATGAGGATATAAAAGGCATTTTTATGTTCACTGATCCAGGAATCTCAAGGACTGCTCTTAAAACTTTCAGATTCTGATCTATTAAAGTAAGTAAAAAACTACATTGTATGGTACCTAACCATCCAGGAAAACATTCCATCCCATCTGGTATGGTTGAGATCAGAGCAAGTACTTAAGTTGGAATTAAATCAAATTTATAAGGTGTCCCATGAGATACTCACCCAGAGCTGTAGCTCACCTTCTCCCATCAATATCACAGGCAAGATTTGTTATTTGGAAAAATTTACTAAGTTTTTCTTGGGTTTTAAGGGACAAAACTGCCTGCAAGACAAGGATCTAGCTGAAGATTCCTCCCTTCTTTGGTCCAAGTGGGTGTAGCTCTGCTAACTTCAAGCTGGATTTTATCTGCTAGTACATAATTATTAAATGGTTTGTGTGGTTTTATATGATAGAGATTTGAAGTGAGCTTTGAGATTAAGAATTTTTCAATTATGTAACAATGCCCAGAGCAGGAGCTGTTCATTTACTTATTTTTTAAGTCATCAAATATATGAGTAAGAACAGAGAGATAAATTATTAGATACCCTGAAGACTTTCCAAATATTAAAATTATGGAGGTGAAAGGTAGTTTTTAGATAGAACTATGTTCCAAAATGTATTTGAAACAGAGTATAAATGTTACTTATCTAAAGCTATGTAGCCAGTCAACATAAATTTGAGGATGCAGTAGTGCTTGTGGACTCTGTATAGTCTATGTAGTTTGTTTTCTGCTGCATAAAGATGTGAGTACTGATCAGACCAAAGATCTATCCAGTATATTCTCATCTTTCACAGTGGCAGAAGCAAAAAGCTGGAGCAGGAGTATAAATAGAGTGCCAAATAGAAAGATCTTCCAACATGTTTCCACCATACACTTTCCCTACTTCTAGCAACTTGTAGTTTAGGGATTTCCCAAGACAGTGACTGTATTTTAATCTTTACATGAAATAACTGTCAATTAGTTTTTCTTCCATGAATTTGTCTAGTGGCTTTTTCAACCCATTAGTGCTTCTGGTCTCTATAACATGCTGTGGCAATTAATTCCACAATGTAATTATTCATTGTGTAAAAAGTTACTGCCTTTTGTTGCTTTAAAACATACTGCTGGATAATTTCATTAAATGGCTCTTTGTTTTTATGTGACACATTGTGAACAAGCCCTTCTGTTCCATCCATGACTGTGCACACTGCTATTACAGTCACCTGCTATCTAAATTAACTGACAGTTTCTCCTTGAACAGCAGTAAAGCCATACCTGTGACACCCTATAGGTGCTTTTTGCTTTAGCTGGATTTTCTCCTTACCATAAAACACTGTTCTTCTATTAAAAATTTAACAGATAAATAAATAGTGAATAAGAAGGGACTAATATAAGGAGTTTGGGGTTGAGTTTTGTGGGGTTTTGAAATGGCTGAGTGCAAATTCCCTTTGAGCTGTAATACACATTACAACTACAGTTATCTGTGCTCTGCATATAAACCCAGTTGATGGGATTTGTCTGATACATGTTTATAAGCCTGACTGATGAAGGAGGCCAGGCATATGCAAACCTAACTGGTAGATTACGGAGGATGACTAGCTATACTCAGGTCTAATTAGCTCATAGAGAGGGTTAGCAGAGACATACGTCGTTATAATTGATGGGGCAGCTCTGTGCAAATCTGACTGATGGGCCACATTCTCTTAAGACACAGTTCAACAGGATCTCTACTGTTCTGTCGGATTTTGTCTGCCAAGAGATACAATGCACTGCTGTGGATGGGAGAAAAGGCAGTGCTTCTCCAAGTCTTCTCCAAGTGCATTTCACCAACTAACAAGAGCCAGCTCTGGTTTTGGTTAAAAAAAGACAGGAAATAGATTCTAAAGCCCAAGCAAGCTGTAAGAGGGGAAGTAAGGGGAGAGGAAGAGGAGCTGCCCATCAAACTGAACATAATTAACGTGACTCCAGAGAGAAGAGGTGGTGATGGGGGCTGTGGCTCCAGTAGTTAGTGGAACTTAACAGACAGTAGTGGATGAAGGTGGGGCTGTTTAGCAGGGTGTAAGGTCATACGGTGAGGTTGGTAATAGCTATGTCCAGAAACACCCTGTTTCGATAGACAGTTTTACCGAAATGGACCAAATTGCCTCTAGTGCAGCCCAGCTTTTATCTGTATCACTTGATCACCTCCAACTAAGCATAAAAATATCCATGGAGAAACATTTCATCTACAGCCCACACTTCATCATTGCAACAATTATCACACACCACAAAACCACACCCCATAAGTTTTCCCTACTAGACTTGCCATCTTCCCAGCAACCTTTGTAAACTCACTATTGCATCCAAGTCCTTACCATCCTATCCTCTCCCCACACAACAGACTGCTGGAGAAAAAATAGCATCATAACAGCTTTGAACGGAGGATGAGTATCTAGTTGAATAAACACTGTGAATTGTTCACACAGAAGCCGTGGCAGTGCAGTGAGGCACCAACATTTGAAAAGAGCCAGAGGAGTTAACAGTAGCAACATCACTGAGCTTTTAATTTCTCTGGTTTTGTGGAATTTATCAGGCACAGTATGTGTGAGTACATGTTAACGTGGGAACTTTACACTTTACAAGGAAGTTTGAGTGTATCTGATGTACACGCTTATTTTCTTAAGTCTTTTAAAATATTTTTCATTCACTGTCAGTATTAACATACAGGTCTAAGGATAAAAGAAATCCTTCAGCTTGTTAAATCAGCTTACTCAGGCTATTCACTTAGCTCAGTTAAGTAAGATGAGAGCCCAGAAATAAGTCCAACGTGCCAACCCTTATTATCAAGCACAGTGTTTGTAACTCACTGTAAGTTATCAACAACAGGACCACATTTTGGAGATACCGTGACATCTGGAATTTATTTCTGGCAGGATTTACGTCTTTTTTGAAAACTTTACCTCAAATTGGAAAGATAATAAAATGCATATGTACTATTAAGCAATTTTTTACTTTAGTAGGCATTAAAATAGGCATAGTTACATACTGCAAGAAATCACAAACACAAAGAAGTCATGCTGCTTCTTTTAAATCAAAGCAGTACCTCGCATCAACGGGAGCAATTTGAAAGGTGAGAAAGACAATTCAACATTTGCAGAACAGGTTGAGTGTGTGTGTTAAAAATCATGAAAAACTCATTATAAAATTTAATGAAACAAATGTCAAAAAGCTTTCTGAACTCCCAATTTCATAAATTAAAACAAAGAAATGCTCCACAAACCTTCAGTTCTTTCCATTTTAACAAAGGCCCTAAATATGCAGTTCTGTAGAAGTTAGAACAGTCAGAACAATCCATATTATGAAGTCACAATAATTTGGTACATTCAAAATTACATGTAACGTGTTGCATGCACACTCCTGCTTATGCCCAGTATTGGATAGCTCAATGAGAAAAAGTCCCAAATAATACAACTTACGAGAAAGCTAGGAATGAGAGTAGCAACTTCTACTAACTTCTTCTTAACTGAAATTCTTTAACAAAAACTAATTCATGGTAGTAGCAGCTACAAAAAATTGTGATGTGGTTAATGTTGTAAGCAACATTTTATCTGTGATTCATTACGAAGCTGCTAAGAATTTTGTAGAGGGAAAATCTGTATAACTGAGTATTTTTATTGATAAGGAAGGTCAGCTAAAAAACATACTAGGAGAAAGAGTAAATGTTTTTAAAGGAGTGACCTAACATTATAACTTTTGGGGGAGGAATATTAAAAAAACCCAACTTACATATATAATTTCTGGAAACAATTACAGTAATTAAAACAACACTGAACACTTGGAGAGAGACATTTTATGGAAGGAATTCCAGAACTGCCTCCCCAAAGACACTGATCAACTTGGGTGTGTTCAATTAACAGGAGAAATTAATTTCAAGTCAAAACCCCTGCTGCTGAGAATCATCCAGCCTTTTGCACTCTCCCCCACCTCCTGGCCCCAGCATTTAAATCCTTGGACTGTCAGCAGGAGCTTTCTAGATGAGATGGTTAATCTGAAAAACTATTTTCACTACTGATCAACTGAAACTACAACTCCAGTGCTTCCAGTAACAAGTTTCATCAACAAAAAAAAAATAAAATCCATGATTTGAGATTAAGATGGCCTTTTAATTTGCACTGGCTATCCACCTCAACACCTACTGATTTCATTACATTTCATAATTTTATCTTCTTCCTCTAGGCTAAACTAAGCCAGACAGAGTTAACTCATGTTGAGTCTGAAATGCAGACGTTGCCTAGAAAAGCAGGGATCCAAACCACGGAGACTTTCACTTGCTCTCTGTTCTGACCTTTGGAATTCCAGAAACAGTTCAGACTGCCAATTACAATCCTTAGTATTAAAATAAAATAATTTAAAAAATGAATTCAAATTGCTGTGAAATCTTCAGGTAGAAATAAAATAAATCTCTCTACAGACAGAGATATGAGATGCTGTCCACATGACTGGGATCGTGGTTGCACTAGATAGTAATTCAGTTTCAGTATGTCTAGTACAAGATCAAAACCACCACAGCTGCATGACGCACTGATTAAGTGCAACCCACTCTGCCAATTCTAATTTTGCACAGAGTTATGCTCCATCAGGTAGTGTCTGTCCTTCTGCAACCGGCATACAGCCAGCGTAAACACACGGTATCATGTGATCTGGCTTACTTGATGAGAATGTGCTACGAGGTGATTTGGTCGCGCACAAAAGTAGTATTAATGAACATGGGACCATAGCCCAAGGCGCAGAGTGAAACAATTTGTCAAGGTCAACCACATAGGCTGCTAGTAGACCTGAAAATAGTATTCAGTCCTCCTTAATCCCCGACTAGGTTGCTACCTACTGGGCAGCCCTGCTGCCCAACATAACAGACACAGTTTTTAAATTACAATGGGGTTCTTGAGGATTTCTTTGGCACATTTGTTCTAAATACTATCCCTGCTGCCACCCTGTCTATGGAGCTCCCAGTTTCATGTGATGGTCCTAGGTGCAGAACATTTCACCCAAATCCTCGCTCTGCTAACCACCTGTGGCCCCTGCTGCCCCACTGCTACCCATACAAGCCCAGGTCCATTTCAGCAGCTACAGTGTTGACACTGCAAATATTTAGGAAAATGTTTAGCTTGACAAATATAAGTAACTGCAGTGAAGTGAAATAAATCTATGTTTGTGTGCAAGGATTTCCAGGATTTAGTCTCCAAAAAAAGCAGGACACATTTTTTATGCTTGCTATGAGACACTGAGACACACTACTGAGTATGTGCTATATAACCCACATAAAATAAAACACTACTCCTACTTCTTTATATATTGCTCACTAAAAAAAATATTTTTATTGCAGCTCATCAAATGTGGCCTCTAATGTATTACTGTAGTGAACTATACACATAGTTTACTAATTCTGGGACAATAAACAGGCAGCTTCCATCAAATGTTTAGCCCAACACGTACAGAGACAGACACAAAAAAGTAAAGTAAATATTAAAAAGTAAATATTAGAAACGTGTTGAAATCCATCCTTGTCCCAGTTTCTACAGGAAACAGAGTACATGCCTACAACAGTTTGAATTACTGTTTGGAGATGGCGGTAGGACAGAGCAAACATTACACTATTGATTATAAATTATATCAAATTGCACTGAAGAAACTTTAAAATGTTAAGAACGCCATAGTTAGTAAATGCCAGAATTAAGTTTGCCTGTGAAAGTTTTAGTAAGCCCTATGGCATTCTGTATATGCAGAGGTATAACTATAGAGTCACATACTGTTTTCCTCTACTATCCTCCCCAAGCCATGATAAGCATTTGATCCAGTGTCCATATTCTGCTTATTCTGAAGTCAGAAGTGGCTTCATTAGTAGGTAGCAAGTAAACAAGCAGTAAAGAGCAATGCCAGTTAGCATTCAAGGTACCTAAATAATGGCCAAGAAGACATACACTGTTAACAAAAACTTTAAAGACGAACCAAGTTCTCCAGAAATCTATTTACTCTCTGATGGGAGAGAGGACACTGCAGAGTTACAGTGTCTTTCACCAGGGGACTGACTTGTTGCTCCTGATGGTGCACTTCAATACACTATAAACAAACTTCAAGATTCACTAGCTTCTAAATTTATAGACAGAATAAATGCAGTGAAAGCCTACAAAAGCTCTTTTATTTTTTCCTACCAGCCCAAGAAAAGATGTATCTATTTCACTAAATCACTACATTTTCATGGTAGCAGACATCTTCCTGAGCTATTTCTGTGTGGCAGAGGATTCTTTTTGATGAAAAGAAGGTCTCAAAATTTTCATGGCTAGCACAGAAGATTTCAAAATCAAGAAACACTGATGCACTGCACGTATCAGAGAAAATGCTCTGAACTCAGCTGGAACAGTAAGGTCACAGTTGCAGATACGGATATCATCAGTGGATTTTGCCCTAAAACATGCTGTCATGACAGCACAGCAAGAAGAAGAGTAAAGTGCTCATTAAGAAAGCATCAGCACCAAATAAGGCTGTTTGTTCCATGAAACTAGCAAGTTCCATGTAAGAATTGTTTCACTGACAGTACTGTAATGGGTATCACAGTGCCAGTCACTGGCAGAGAGTCCTGAATCAGCTAAAAAACATAAATCCCACAGGATTCATAGTCTTCCTGTTATTTAGCCCTACAGACAATTAAGTGACAATCTGATTTTGAAGCACAGCCCTGTCTCTAACAAGCAGCAGAGGTCACTGATGACACTGTCACTGCCTGCCACACAGACTGAACTTGATCATCACATTAGTTCTGTTGCCATAGCTATGCCACCAAGGAGAATGGGAGCTGGGTGGAATCACATCCTTCGGTTGACCTTGCTGTTCCTTCAAAATCCACATTCCAGGTGGAGCTACCACTACAGAAAGTGTTTTGTTAGTTTAGTTTGCTTTGTCAAAAAATATGACTTGGATATATTGGCAGAACCTTCTCCAGTAGGACCTGTAGCCAACACGGCTATGCTGGCAGAGCCTGGGTAACAAAGATCCCTTTCGTTTTTCTGAGACCAAGAATGACTGTCTAAGCCACTGGAGAATTATATTATAAGTTTTAAGCGAAGAAACTGGAATTCTTATAAATAGTTTTCAAGTCAAACATAAGCCATGGACTGACTTTCCTGTACAGCAGTTTTAAATAGGATTATTTCTTTTCCTGCAGATGCTCCTTAGATCACTCACAAGCTGCACACTTGGAATGATTATGACCTGCATCACTGAAGGGAATTATTCCTCTGCAGGATTAAAATCTATCCACCTGGCCATGAAGATAACAGACCCCAATACTAAGTAATCTGCTCTAAATTACTGAGCAAGTGAACACGCCCTCCTATCCCATGCCCAATGAATTTACTAGTCTAAAGAGAACTATTATCAAAAGTAAAAAACAAATGTAAGAGTAGCTCCTGTATATTCTGTAGAGACAAAACCACTCTTGTAGGACAAACATAGTACACTCCTCATCTTTGCCAAAGGAAGACTGAACTTTTGACAAGGTGTGAAGTCACACAGGCATGGATGACCAACCCATCCAGACTTCAAACCCTATGCAAGACTCACACATGCATCAGTTGTGTGTAGTTTTAGAGATAAAAACCAGCAAAGAACGTGTTTAATTTCACTTTCTGTGTTCAAACGATAATTATCTTTGATCTAATTTACAGTTATAATTGTTCAAATCAGTTTCCATGCAGGACAATCAGAAAACAAAGATGTCAGCACCCACTGATAGTGATAGAAATGACTCACCTAAAACAACATGGGAAAGCTGTAACAGAAGGATGAAACTCAAGCACTAACACAACTTCTAATATTTCCATATTTTTCTTCCAGCTTAACACCACCCTCTTCCTAGCACTCTTTCAACCAGTCTCTTCCCCAGCTGTCTATATGACCTCATGACTTGCCAAACCCAGGTCCGTCACCTTTCCATCTGCCTCTTCCCACCCTCAGTTCTTCCTTAACATGACTCTTAAATTTTTTTCTTAAACACATCTCCTATGTTTTTCTTCCACCTCACTCTGGTTTAGATTCTATCCTCCCTCACAATTCTCAGGCTTAGCAAAAGGCAGACACAATTCAAGCAAGATAAACTGATGTTTGGCAAAGCAGTAACTTACAAGAGGAAGTACTAAGCAATCTTTGCCAGAAATGTCACTAGTACATACAACACTTTGCTCTCACCTGCAAAAAAAAAATGAAATAGCCCAGGTTCTCTTTCCCTGCAGGAGAAGAACAGAAGCAGGAATAATGCAACATTAGAAAGTTAGTTATGTTTCCCTTGTTCTCTAGCTCAATCTACAATACATTGTGATTAATTTTATTTAGAGAAGTCTGGGAACTTCAGAAAATTTACCCTAGCTTTTACAGTCCCAAACAAGCCAAACACTTGAAAAACTAAGATAGTGATCATAGATAGTCCACCATCAACACCTCTGCTAATCTAGAGGGCAGAGTGGGAGTGAGAAAGAGGCACAGTACTCTGGCAGTCTGGCCACTTGAGAGCTCTCCCAGAGTAGGGGACACTTGAATTGGCTGTCAGCCTGGGTCCCAACCGCCTGGCTCCACTTCAAGAGTATAAAGAAGTCTACAAGAGATACTCGAGCTCCATCAGTCTTCTGTTGTTACACTAAAAATAAGACTGCTGTCCAGACTTTGCATGGAAAGGACCTGAATATTGACTAACCTATTTTAAAAATACCCGTTAAAAATGAAAAAAGAAGCAGCAGTATGGGTCCAGTCATTACACAGGTACAAGAAAATCTAGTGGCACAGGGAGTTTCCACAAACAAAGGATTTCCCACAGCCTATTGTTGGAAACACTGTGATTCAATTGCTCATTTCTTGCTCAACAGGCTGCTGATTCAACCAGAAGAGGATGCTGGTACGTTTCACCTTCTGCATTCCACCTACTGCAGCCTAAATCAACAAAAAACCTGGCTTTTAAATACATGTGACTATATCTCATGCTAGTTCCTAGTTATTTACATTACATACTTCTGTTGCACAATATAATCTTTTTGTCAATGTCATTTAAAGGTACACGTAATAAAATAATACATCAGGAATTTTAACTGCCGCTGTCTCCTTATCTTGCTAACTTCCAGTTAGACATTTCACTACAATCAGGTCGTTAGAAGGTGAAACAGACTATAACATACTTTCAGATTCACTGCTGCATGAAGAAACTACAGACCAGAAAAAATGACAACATACAAGCTCACAAAATAATGACATAAAATGTGTTTTGCAGATCGAGACAAATACAGTTAACACAGTATATGAAAAACAGTCTGCTTGTGAAAATGAATGACCTACTGCAACTCCCAGAAAGCCCTCAGGTAAGGAATTCAGATGGATCCAGGGAGCAAGCCAGTGGAGGCCACTACGTTAAACCCAAGCCTTTCTGTAGCTACCTCCAGGTGTGCTCCTAAATTCAGCAACAGTATCTGTTTTGCAGAAGCAGATTTTAAATTGTCTCTGACAGGTAACTGGAGATACGCTGTGCTGTTCTAGAGGCATGGCACATTGCTATCCTCCAAAACAAAGCAGTTATTTTTTAGAGAACAGATTGTATCTCTGTTCTACTGCAGAAGCTTATATACTTTTCTTTCTCTTAATCAGAAAGGTTTGTTTGGGATACTAGCAGTGGAAAGTACAGAAAATTCCCTAGAGCGAGGTAGGAAACACAGAAAGGGGAAGTGTGGCTAGAGGCTAATAGATTAGCCATTACTGACTTTATAATCCACATAAACTTTAAATGTGTTAAATGTCTTGGAGCTGCATTTTTAAAACGTTGGAAATGAATGAACAGGGAAGGAGCCTGTTTTTCAAAGCAAGGACTCTGACACAACATAAATGAGCTACATTATGGAAAAAAGGGGGAAAAAATGAAAACCAACCCTTCCGGGACTTTTTTCTTTTTCCCCCCACACAAGCACAGATATACACACAACAGATGCTGATGAATCCAACCCTAAAAATCATGAAGGTATCATTGCCCTGCCTAAACCCACAAAAATATCTTCACTTCAGTCAGCAGTTAAACCTGTACTTAACTTCAAAGACCATGAATGAACGCATCTGAAGTAAACAGGATTTGAGTGCTGTGTTGGTGAAGGCATAGGCTTAGTCTTTACATTCCTAAAGATGAAAAAAGTATTTTGCTGATACGCAGGAATAATGAAAGAAGTTACATTGTTGAAAAAGACTTGAAATTCCTATTATAACAATAAGACATCAATTAGTTAATAGCTTACAATCAAAATATAAACCTACCATGTTTCACTCAAGTCTGGGTATACACCATTAATCACTAATGATGTGGGGACTGTGTTAGATTTTACTAGGAAAGCTTTAAAAATCATGAATATTCCAAATAAAAGGAAGAAGTTCTGATCCATCCAGTTTCTGACAAATATAAACTAGAAGGGTCTGCAATTACGGTGACATCTGAGTTGAAATTTATATTTAAAGACTGCACAGGGAACAGTGACTGTATTTAATGCTGTCCGACATTCACTGATGTAGACCTAGTTTTCAACTCCCTTTAAACATGTAATATTTAATTATTTGAATGAAGATTTTTCAGTCAAGCATCTGACTCAGAGCGATTTTAAAAATGAAAGGAAAACCTGTCTACAAAATAAAAACCACGTAGGCATTTCTCAGGATACAACTCGTGAAAAAATGCATTGCTTTGCTCTCCTGTTTCTGTTTTAAAAATAGCAAAAAAACAATAGCAAGATAATAGCAAGAGTGCTTTAATTAAAAAGCTCTACAGCCTTCATGCTCTGAAACACAGATTTGACATCTCAAAGGGAAATCAGGGAGGTGCTTTTGTCTCTTCTAGAGAAATCCATAGAAAACTGTCACCTAAAAGCCTATTTGCAGACACTAAAATAGGCTACTTAGCAAGTTGAGTTCTCCAACCATGATGTGGCCCAAAACCCGAAGCGATGAAGTACAGACCGCACTGCAACTGACTCTTCCAGTGTCTGGCGCTGCTGTGGAGCCCACTCTTCCAATACTTTGCTTGCTAATGGCCACGCTGCGATGATCAGAGAGAGAAAACTAAGGCGCCGTTTTAAGAGAGCGGTCAGGGCCAGCGCGAGTGCGCGCAGGAATGGGGGTAACAAAGTTACAGAACCGAGTGGCTCCGCGGAGTCCGAGAGCGAGGGACAGCGAACCGAAGAGCGCTGGCAGGGCCGTAATGGTGCGCGGAGAGGAGACAAGGCCGGAGCGGGAGCGGCGTGCGGGGGGCAGAGGCGCTGCGCACCCCGGCCCGGCCCGGCCGCCGCAGAGCTCGGCCCGCGGGCAAC
>NW_020799095.1:141977499-142069036 GCF_003259725.1 Athene cunicularia | reverse complement strand
GCGGGCGGGCAGCCCCGCTACCGCCGCACCTGCTGCGCAACCCCCCGGACCTCCCGAAAGGCGACAGCTCTTGCCGAAGTGGGGGGTCAGGGAGCGAACGAGACCCTGGTTAACTGAGCGAACAGCTAACAAGCTCACCCCTTATTAAGCACCATCAAATTCATGTGGCAGGAAGCACTGGAAACCAGGCTTCATCAGTTCCCCACACCACCGCCGCTTGTTTCTGCCCGAAATGAGCTGCCTCATTCACTGCGCAGTTTCCGTCTTCTGCAATACCTGAAGCAAGTATCACCTGAGACTGTGGTGTCAACTGCACCATCCTCGGTCATTCCCAAAGCACCATTCATCCCATATTCCAACCCATGCAAGAGTTTGGTGGGGATTGGTTTTGGTGAGGAACTCTATCACACCACATGTGAGTTAGGAAGAAAAATTAATAGTTGTACTGGCAATTTCAGTATTTTATACCTGTGAAAGATCTATCTACTACGCACTGTTTTAATGTAACATTTGTTTCTATTAAAAGATAATATTTAAATAAGGATATGTTTTCATAACTTTAATAGAAGTAGCAGTTTACCTGATTCACCGTTTCTTCAACTGCTCTCATATAATGATTAAGTTCTCTGTCCATGGCAGCATATTCTAACATGACATCTTCAATACTCTTAACATCCTCTACATCATCTGCAAAACAAAATATTTTATACATGGATGATCAGTTGTATTATTTTCAGGCAGCATTTTTTCTTTACAGATATGAGGACAAGTATTAATAATGTGAATTTCTAAAGCACCTGTAAGGTACAGCAGGTGTTTTCAAGCTCCTCAAACATACTTTTTTCCTATTTTGCAACTGTAAACCTTGACATTTCTTGGGTAACTTGAACAGCTTATTCAGAAGATACTTCCCTGGTTTCATGTGAACAAGAGAGAGTGTGTGCAATTTCATCTACCAACACCTAGTCATTAGGCAATCAGGATATTTTCTGCAAAAGTTATATTTCATGACTCATCACATTGCCTCAGAAATAGTCAGGAGAAACTTAAATGCCCTCTCAGTACAGTATAGTTCACAGCTATAATTAGGCCCCTTATCCCCAATAAACATAGCTACTGCAAAATCAAAACAGCCAGCATTTTATAACACGGAAAATAATGGAAGACTGAATAGCATTGGTGAATCAAGCAGTAAAATTTTAATTGCCAGTGAAAATAAATGAATACAGGACATGCGCTTAGTAATTCACATCCACTTTTATTCTCCTCTGTATTCCTCCTAATTTCACTCCTTTCATCTCTAACTACACCTCTGCTTTCCCATTCTAATGTTGCTGTGCATCTGCTTAGCTAGATACGGACTCTTTGGAGATGCTACAGGGCTGCACAGCCACAGCTGTATCTCCTGACACAGGTGCACGTACCACACCAAATACTGCCAACTGCGCAAGGACAGCCCGCCACAAGCCCCTGACCCATTTAGGAAATTAAGAAATTAGGAAACATAAGTTTCCACTTCTATCTCATTTATTCCTACCCTGCAGTTTGCTAGTATAGAGAAAACAGCTGGAAGCAGCTGGAAGCTGTGAAGACAGCCCCAAAGTCTGCCGTGCAGCATTAGGACTTGTCATTTAATGGAGTATTCTTCTTTACAAGCAGTTTCAGTAGCCATTTGATTTCTGTGCTATTATTTTTAAGAAGAAAATTGTACTATAGGTTTTTTAATTACTTTTTTGTGAAGCAAAGTAGAAAAACTTCCTAAGTTTCTAACTACACTAGTATGTTAGAGCACAAAAATCTGTCTGCAGAAAGCTAACATAAAGCACTGTATACGGCCATCATAGCTTGAGAGCAAAACCTGAAACTGTTGCTGAAACACATCACTCAGGGATAGGCACTTCATACCATATGAAACAGTGATGGATCCAGGAGACAGAAGGAAAAGCACTAAGATATATTTACACAAAAAAGTTACATAAGTCATATTATTTTGTGAACATGGCAATTCCAGTCATGATGTTTCTCTTAATTATATATAGGCTTGGTATGTATCCATTTTTCATTAAGTAGATGAATGGATATTGCAGACAGAATCTTGGCATTCCTGCAACTTTCTTCTGAGTAATCAGCATTTCCCTCTCCCCTTTCCCTTCCCTCCCACCCAATTTCCATATCCTATCTGGTAACTATGATCATGCTCTTTTTCCTTCCTGCTAGGAAGCATATGAAGTGCCTCCTTCAAGGCTGACACAAATGGCACTCCATGAATCACAGGAAAGGTTTGTGTAGCAAGTAACTGTCATTCTCCTCCCATGGCCAAAATGAATCATATCCACAACACAAAGAAACTACAGTGGCCCAAATCTTTCTTTTAGTGGAAGAGAAGTGCCTTGTTAAACACCAAGAGAGCTGTATTAACACCATCTTGCCTAAAAGTTAAAAAAAGCTTTAGGTAAAGAATAATAATGTTGCAACTTGAAAGATGTCTTAGAATAAAGCTCAGAGAGGTAGAACACAGCTCAGGCAAGAGGGACATTATCTGTTAACTACATCCTGCCCTACATTCTTCACGTACTGACTATTCCACCCATCCACCAGCCTGTTTTGAGTCTCAGTAATGTTCACTGCAGTTTCCCTGTTGCTGATCTTTCATGCATATGAAGTATGTTATATATGCTGGGAAACTGCTGAAAGCGGCACTAATGCACGATCATAACTTACCCTTGAAGGCACTATGGACATAAAGATAGATCTGAAGGACTGTATACAGATCAGTTGTCCATCCCCTATTTCTGCCTTTTGACAGATACTAGAGTCCATTTTCTATTTGCAGTTCAATCCATAGTCCAGGATGCTGAGAGCTAAAACGAAATCTCCCATGTTGTTCCCAGCCACTCATTTCCCCATCTCCTAAACAAGATTTAAAAGAAGACTTACATTACAGGCTATTCTAATTGCCTTTAAAAAACTCTTGTTGTCCCACATTAACACACTGCAATAACCCGCTGTGCATGGCTCCTCTGCTCCCACCACACTCTCCCTTTCCCTGATGAGCTAAGAGCACTTCTGCCCCTCCCTGGTAAGGAGCAGATGCAGAGCAGAGCTTGGGAGGACATGATGCGAAGCTGTGGCTGACTGTATGGGGATGTAAAGTTTTACAACTCTCCAAGGCAGGGATCCCGGCACCTTCAATGTTTCCTTACAAGACTCCACCATAGACTAATCAAAGCACATCAGCTGACCTGATCTTACTAGGGAACAAGAAATTAGAAAAAAAAAAAAGACTTCTCTCTCTTCACACCAACCCACAACTCACTTTCCCAAAGCCCACCAACCTATTCGTTTAACAGCCCTATAATATCAAGAAGAATCAAAACTATATCAGGCTTTCAAAAGATTCAAAAGGCACTGTCCATCATCCACTCTGCAAGCCCCACTGCTACTTTTATTTCAGTTGTGAGGAAGGCAGTGGAGATTCATGGTAAAGAAATTCAAGGCACTGCCTCTCTTCCAGCAGACTGTAACCACATTATCTGCTGAACACCCTCCAGCCAGGCTCCAGCTACAAAGCCAGCTAACTCTCCAAAGTACTCAAACCTTGCACTCTGCAGGTCAGCAACCTATCGCAACACCAAAATCAAATGCTTTACAAGTGCTGGATCAGTGCCCTTCTATTATCTAATCAAAATTTATCCTAATCTTGTTTCTAATTCATATCTAAGGAATGCATTCCAAACTCTTTGCATATGCTTTTAGCTACTGCCACAAAATACCATGAAAGTTGCATACTGTACTTAAGTCTCCTTGTTATCTAGGCTAAATATGTTGAGTTTAGTAAGCATTTCTCCACAAGTCCTTACCCTCACCACCCAGAGATTATACATTTTGCAATATTACATCTTTTACTCACAGAAAGTCCAGTTCAAGGCCATAATTTTCATTTTCAAAGGCTCATATGCATCATGTTAAAGTTAGCTGGCTGAATATATGCATTTCATGATTATGAATCCCAGCTTGCGTAACTTTATGATCTCTTTTTATAATATAAACAGGGATATTATTCTGAAAAGTCTCCCTGACTATTTAATAACAAAATTACATAAAAAGACTAGCAAAAGTCTCAGCAAGAGGCCAAATTGATCATGTTCAGGTGCCTTACTGCTGATTCAAACTCTAATTGATCAGGGCTGGATTACGTATCATGAACCCCACAGTGTTAAAACAGAAGTTGCAATAACAGGATAGAGTCAAGTCAGCATTGGTTTAAAACTTCCTATATTAACACTCATCTAAAATGCCACCCATTTATCCAAAACTTGCATTTCCTTCTAACATCTGAGTTCATATTTACTTTAGTTCCCTGTATACATCCACGAGTTAGCAAAATTTCTAAAGATTTTTTACAACTACCTCTTTTTCTGTGCAAAAGTTACAACATCAGTATTTGCTTATTTAGGGTATTAGAGCTGTCCTGCAGCCAGTACACAGCAATTCAAATAAGCATTCACTTCCACCGTGGACTATCTCAAACACAAAAAGTTTGGAATACCATGAAATTACAGGAAGGCTCTAAGCCTACAGTACTTAAAATGAACACTTAAGCACAAACAACATGGATTAAAAGAAATGTATATATATATACTCTTGTATTTTTATAGTATTGGCTAACAAAATTCAAACTTTCCATTTCAAGAAAACAGAACATTGTCAGGTCTACCTCTTGCACTACATAGTAGGTTGCTTTGAATTTCAAGGCTACATTATGTTTTTTTCAATCAGGCTCTCCCATTATTCAAAGCAGAAGAGGAATGGTATACCATTGACCACAAATTTTGACAGTAGATTTCAGATTTTTAAAACACACGTAACACAAGTAGTTGTCACTTGAGCCAATAGCAACAGCAGTAGTAGGCAGTTGTCTTTGTATGCACCAGCAGCAGATAAAATACACACTTTGCCAGCAGGTTTCAAGTTACTGCTGACAGCAAAGGAACACAAGCTCCCCAACTCCTTGATTTTGTTCCATCTTCTGGAGGAGAATGTACATTCTTAATTCAGGATACAGCTAAGCATTTTTGTTGTTGCTTTTAGTAAGTACTTCATTTTCAAAACTGAAAGTGCTTAGACACCTCCCTGCCAACCCAATTTTGATATATTCAAAACTGTTAGTAATTCAAGTTGGACAATACATCTTGAAAAAAACTACCAATGAACCCACAGTCTTTACAAACAGATTCACAAAACACTTGGAGTAAACAGTAGCAAGGTGTCCCTCTACTGTCTAGATGATAGTGAGAGGACACAGACCCCTATGTAGATCATTGTCTTATTGCCCTCCTCTGTCTAGAGATACTTGAACCCTACCATGGTACTCCAGACTTAAACAAGAGACTGACTGCTTCTGCGGTGCTGAGGATGCATCTTCACATTTTCTCCTGCAGATACATGGACAACTCCTAAGAAAACTCTTCACTCTCCCCGACCTGTAACATACTTTATCTATTAGGCTGCAAAAAGAGCAGAATGCTAGTACAGAAAATTCTAAACCAGAATAAATTAGAAGCCAATCAAAGGAACAGCAAAAGACTGGAGAAAACTTGTCTCTAAACCATTCTTCTGGTAGATGGTTGAAAGTCATGTCAAGTTCAAGTTCTCTCAAGCCATGAAAGAAGTTCAATTTTTGTTTCCTATATTCTATCAAAGAAAAAATCTGAGTAGAAGGAAAAAGAGTGAGAGGAGTGTGGGAGACAGGACTACCTAGAGCTTATAAAGGAAAGACCAGCACAGAAGAACATGTAGTTGACTATGCCCACAGTTGCACTAGAACTATCACTTGTGAATAATTTCTAAAGTTTCATCATATTTTCTGTTTGTCTTCTGTTAAGAAATTGCAAATCAAACTACAATACTTGGATTTAGGTCAAGCATTTTGCTGTACCTGAGTAGTCTTCTAAGGTTTTATTTTGGAAAGTGCAGTGCTTTTCAGTCTGGCTTTAAACATTTGTTTTACTAAGTAACTGAAAAAATCTTCAATTATCCATTTCTCCATGCTTTTTTTTTTCTTTAGAGTAAGATGAGCCAAGAGTGTCTTTTAGATTACAGACTACTCATGACAAAAAAACCCTCATCTTGTGTTACAAGCATTTTGCTGTAGGCTATGACAGTCTGAAATAGGAAGAGACAAGATTCAGTGACCCTGGAGCCTCCTGCCAGTCCCATGGAAATTAAACCCAGTACATTATATTGTAGAGAGAGTCAGAATTTCAAGAGAAACAGACCATGCAGGGTCTGAATGGCCACTCTGAAACATCTCAGTTGCTGAATGCCCAGTTTGAAACATCTCGAGGCCAGCATTTCCAGTGAGTGGGTGTTGCACATTCTGAAAACAGAGTCATCTCAGAGTGGGCACAGGGAAGTTGAGGCACCCAGTATTACTAACCACTTTTGAAAATAACTTACTATATTATTCTATAATAAAGTAATCATGAAACTTTTGCTCAGAATGAAACTCCCTTAAACTCCATTGCCAGCAGAACTAGGCCAACAGTGCTTTTGAAAGTAACTTCTTTACAATATGTGTTTTTTCTTCAAGACGACCAGGGCAAGGCTAAAAAGTTGTAATGATCCCAGGTTAGACTTGAGAGCAGTAACAAAGATCTATCTTACCAGATATTTCGGCCACAGTATCCAAACAGACTGCAACGTAAGGAAGGACAGTACCTCCGAACATCTATGGACTGTGGTAAAACCAAATTAAATAAACAGGGTTCTCACAGAGAGTTTGATTTAGCAAAGCACTTCAACATGTGCTGACATGCTTTGCTGTATAAAATCCAAAGTAAAATATTATCCAACACAAATAGAGATGGCTTAATTTAGGCTGAGGCACATAAATAATAAAAAGATCTCTCATACACGTAAACAGAGTTCGCTATGGAACAGAAAAAGTGTAAATATCGTATCTGCACATTTTTGCTACTGTAACCTCTACATTTGATGCCACACATACAGCACCAAGACATGAAGACAGGTAGCCTGTACACACTTCCCCAGATAAAAATGCTTAATTTGCTTAACTAAAGGCCTATACAATTCCCAGGCTACTTCCCTGCCTTCAGACAAAAGAGACCAGCACTTCCTTTCTCCTTATTAAATTCCAGGGTCACAGTGAGGTTAATCTTTATTTTACCAATTAACACCTACCCAATACCTAACTTTGCAGAAAGGCCAATTTAAAATTAACAACCACAGTGTAACTAGTAAGCAGAAGCTCTGCAAGGAGCATTTACTCTCTGCAAGGATAAAGCATTTACAAGATGCAACAGTTTTGAGAAGTCACTCAAGCTCCTCTATCATAATTCTCTATCAGTTCCCTGGCATTATGGTGATAACCATCCAGAACTACTGTGCTCTGTTCAGCAAATGAGTAAATAAATCAGCACTCCTCAACACTATCTACATCCACAGGCCCAAGAGAAACACAAGTTGACAGACAAGCAGCAAGAAGACACCAAGGCTGAGGTTCATGTACCTTTTCTTTGGCAACAAAGGGAGTTTCACAGGTCGTTTCCCCAGGCACTCATCCTTGCTGTTCATCTGTGTTCCTTCTCTGCTGCCCCTCAGCCAGGATAATAGGACTTTCGACAGCGTTATACTATAAATTGGATTAATGAAACAATCCAAGCTAAAAATAGCATTCCATCCTCCAAAACCAAACCAAATCAAACAACCCAAACCCATGGTATTCCAGTAATTGAATCCAAAATGCAGATATACAAACAGTTGTACCAGTACACTGGGGGGAAGGGGGTGGCAAACTGTAGCAGGGTGGAGTTTGGGGGGGGAAGAAGAACTTCCTAAACAGACTTGTTTGCCAAGAAAAAGTTAGAGGAACCACACCTGTATTTTCTAAGCAAGTCCAAGATATATGCTATATTCACAAAGAAATCTGAACAATCTCTCATTAAATAAATTACAAAACCCCCTCTATTTTCCTAAATATATATATATATATATATATATATATATATCTATATCTATATATCTCCCTCTCTTCTCAGTGGATTTCAACATACAGTGAAATTAAGGCTGAAAACAACATTCACTAATAATTTTAATGGGAAAGGAGTTTCCTATGACTAACAAGCTTCTTGCCTGTGGAGGCATGGGCATGCCTACACCACACAAGAGAGCATGGTTCAGAGGCCTGAGCTGCTGCTGCTGCTCTTGCCTTCCTCAGAATGAGAGACAGGAGGGCTGGGAACATTTAAAAACAAGGCATCTACTGCTGTCCTCCTTCTACCCACTTTCTCCTCTTAGAATTCGATATGATAACATTAGAACTTGGGTAAAATTTTCTTGAAATCTTTTTCCTCAGAACAATGAAATATTTGTTAAGGTGTTGTCATTTTTACTCTTTGATCCCTCAGAATGCTTTCTAAAACTGCTATTTCAAATGAAATATTTTATTTCAAGACTTTTAGTGGGCATTTACAATTTCCATAAAAGGTTCACAGGCTGCTTTCTACTGGAAAGGAACACCAGCAAAATAAATTTTTAATTATTTTTTATGATTCCAATAAGTTGATTTCCAACTTGTTAGAATTTTTTTAAGCACAATTTCTTCTGTATTACTCAAGATCTCTACTTGCACATTATGAATTCTACAGAGATAATCCACCCCTTTTTTGTTTACAAGCCGTGTTAATGCTTTCTGTTGCCAATAACCAATTCTTCTCTTATTTTAAATTGCATTGACAGGTGGAAAATAAATATTTTAGTGTGAAGTGCAAGTCTGTCTCTAATAAAAGGCATGATTGTTATTATCCAGCAATAAAAAATACCATTAGTTTTTTCACAAAAATCCTTCGTGTTAATGATCCTATTATATTTCTCATCTCAGAGAAGCTCATTCAAAGTGCACCTTCATTAAACTAAATGCATTAGTGGCTTAGAATTTCCTCCATTTGGGGGAAAGAGGAAATGTGTTGGAAAGAGATATCAGTAAAGATAAGGAAGTAAACCCCTTTTTACCCAAGACGTTCAAAATTCTCAGAAATGTTCCTTCTCTGTCCAGAATTGGAGGCAGCCTAGATCAGAGACTAAGCTAACAAGCCCTCATCAGAGCTTATTTGATCAGATACAATGTTTCACTAAATACAACTATCTTTTTTTTTCTGGGCTCAAACTACCCTAATATCCAAGTCTGGTGCAGATATATCTGATTGGAAATCTAATTGCACAGACTAGACATGCTGCATGTGGCACCACAAGAAATAGGTGCATCATCAATGGCCTGGCCAGAAAACAGGGCCATGACTCAGGACAAAAGCATGGGAGAGTTGCCTTGCAAAGTGATGCAGAGTGCAGTTTCAGTACAGAGGCAGTCTCACTCCCGGTCCCTCACTGCACGCTCCCTTCCTATCTGTAGTACTCGTGCTTGTGCATGAAGTGCTCAACAAACTGGTCCCACTAAAACTGAGCGAGCTTTGCTTTCTAATGCAAGCAAAGTCCAATTAACAGAGTGCAGTGTGCATGAACTCTAATACAAGTTAAAGCAGTAGAACACTTATCAAACAGGAAGGTAAGACTGACAATCACCTACTTCAAGGCAATCCAGCACCAACTTACTTTGGCTCAGTTCAGTGGTTCTAGTTACATTCCCACAAAAAAAAAAAAAACCCACAGAATCCAAACTAAGTTTCTACAACCAAGAGCAACAGCTTCATGCAGACACAAATGAGCACTCCTCCAGCACTCAAATTTTAACATTATTGACCTAAAATGAAACAGCTGGGGGAGGAAAAATGCCAAAATATGTCTGTGTTTTAAATGTCAAATATTTTTATTAGATATTTCCAAACATAGCTGCCTTTTTTTTTTTCCCCTCTCTGAACCCACACAGTCTCTCATTCTAAGTTTTCATATTTCTGCTTCTACAACCCTTGGCACTACTGACTTCATAATTTAGAAAAGCTAATCAGTAGCCCCAGACAGAGCAAGGCTGGACTTCAGCTGACTAACCAGGGCACTGGCCATACTGCAGCTGCAGCAGCAAGCAGCTCAGGGTAGAAAAACAACCCAGTTTTACAGTCAGCTTTTTAGACAAATCTGGCTGGCAGGCAACTCCACATTCTACACCACTGTGAACAGAGCAGTGATGTGTCTTACAACAGAGCTGACACTGGTCCACATACATAAAGGAATAAACAAAAGATAAATCAGATTCATAATATACAGCTAACAATGGAAAGTTTGGGGGGTTAAAATCAGAAACACTGATCTGTTAGATTATCAGAAATGGGAAGGTTAGTAGAAATAGATATGAGTATCGTCTCCAAAGTTAATTGTTGAAAATGTAGATAGTACCATATGCTTTGGATATTTTCCAGTTTCTGTTGAAGACAGCTAACAGACAGAACACAACCAAGGTTAAACTAAAGGAGTCTAGATAACCAGTGTCTCATGCAAACAAAGGGTCAACTGATGTTCCCCACACAAAACATCCAATTCAGCATGAATTACATAGTGATATGGTACTTGAAGTGCTAACCATGCAGCAATACTAAAGCTAGGACTTTAAGGGCCCATAATTTCTCAGTGTGACCCAAAACAACCAACACAAAAAACCCGAACCCACAACCTAATCCTCTTATACAGACAAGGCAAAGGCAAAGACTGCACATAAACTGCAAGCATAATGAAAACCAGCAATTCATTCTGCCTCTAGCAGGCCTCCTTTGCATAAAACCTCTTCTGTGAATTGGCAGATCTCCCCCTTTTGGCATGAATCGCTGGTATGTGGCATTCATTCTGTTGCATGCATACTGGTAAGTGACAGAGCTAAATCTTTCCATTGCTGGAATTTCATTTCCCACAAACTTCATACAAAAATTTCTCCTACTATGAGGAGCTGCTGGTTTGTTATTATACAGAGAATGCACATTTCTGTGCAAAAAAGGGCAACACAATTCTGTATTGCCTGGGTCTCTCATATACACACAAATATTTATGATTTTGAGAAGAAACAGGAGTTTGATGACTTACAGTACGCCACAGATGATGGTCTCTCAGCATGTTTTTTAGATAACACTGTTATCTTTGTCCATAGTAGGAAAGAAGTAGCTTTGTGGGGGCCTCATGGCATTTAAAGAGGCAGTTTTGAAAAAACAGGAATATCAACTGAAACCAAGTGTGGAAATGTTCCGTAACAAGATAGGAAGAAGGCGCTCTCTGTTCAGTACTTGAACAGAAGTGGTAAACTATCCCATAGTTATCAGACATGTTATTAAACTAAATTCAGAACCATATGACTGTGCTTGAGATTTGTGTAGCTGACAGTTGAAAGAATTTTTCTCCCCTTTATACTGATATGCTTTTGAATTTTGTTCAATTTAAAATCTGTTTTTCTATAAAAGTGACTGGGCCAAATCTGTGCACTAAAGTATGTTCAGTGGAGAAGTCATCTTGATTAATTTGAGATTACATTGAGGCATCAGGACAGACTACACATCTCCAACAAAGCATGGATAAAAAAATTAATCTAAAAATACTGAAGAAATACAGAATTTGAATGAGTGATGGCATACCTAATTTACTGAAAAAACAGCTGTGAATTAGATCCACACCTACAAGTAATAAACTTTAAAAAAAGGTCTTGTGAAAATGTCACATTAATCTACCCGTACAGCAAAAAGTCTACTCACCCACTGCTTACTAAGATGATTAGTAAGGAAATCACATGTTAAACTTTATTCATCTGCTTAAGAAAAATAGGAGAGTTTGCAAGGTTGACTTAACTCAGAAGATATTATTGTCACTTGACATTTACATGCAATGTATAATTCCATTCCCACTTACAGTCTGGGGAAAGCCTGTTAAAATACTTCCTTAATGTGTGAACACTTCTTTGAATTGTGTTCTTTTCATCTGTCACCTTCTCCTTAAGCCAGCTGGCTCCTTTTGTTAAGTCTTTTTAAATAAGAAAGTTCATTATATGTAATTTATGGAGTAGTTTGAGATTGTCACCTTCTATTGCATGCTACAGCACATGCATATTTCAGACCATCTACTGCATTTATTGATAATGGGGAGGTTCCCACACACATCTATCCTGAACAACTACAGTGTAAGACTAATCAGAAAGACCCCATCTCTCATTTTCAGCCACATGAAGCAGTTCTCCTTCAATTTATATGCCAGGCTACTCTTCCCATTTGCAAAAGCTAACACCTTTGTGGAAACTACAGAAGTTGCTTACATGGGAAACATCATTAGCACGGCATTTAAATATCTTTCATCATCTAGAGCATGATCAGCGTACTGTCCTGCTTAATCCTTTTGCTGTGGCTTTCTTATTTCTTACCTCTCCTTCTCCTTCATTACACATTTCTTTACCACTTGCTCCTCTCCCCTTCTCTTCCTCCTTAACTAGTTTTCCCATTTCTGTTCTTCTCCCTGAGGACTTGCTAGTCTGTTTTTTGATTCTGTCTGTATTAGCAAGTGACATCTTCCTGGTGATCACAATCTTTGGGGGTTACCACCTAGTTTCTCCCATCCTTTTATATAATAGCAACTCTAACAGACTGCTGGCTGTTGATTTTCTTTTACTGGCATAAAGGTCCATTAACACACAAAAACCCCCCACCAAACTGAAAGAACAATAACAAAAAAGACATAAACTCACCAGTCATTAAGAGTAACTGCTATGTAGTGCACAGTTTCGGAACTTACGTAATGCAAAGAATGCTTGAGAGGGTGGCTGGGGCAACAATGTGAGTGCTGGCAGGTTACCTGGCTATTACTGTATGCCCTACACAGAAGGCTGCGCTATATGATGCTTATGATGAATGCCAGACCCTTGTCCAACATCTAAGGAGGGGTACAGGGATTGTTCTATTTTTTTTATAAAAGGGGTTGATTGTATGCTGACAATTTTGCAGATGTATCCCTATCTTTATACGGCACATAGTGTATAATTCAGGCAAAGGCCCTTTCTGGACCAACAAGCATGAGACTAAATCCTGCTAATTGCATTTTCCTTCAGTAAGGTGTTTCAGTATTTCAAAGAAAGAGCAATACAAATTACGCAATGCCTGGAAAGTGACTTTCATCAAGACTGACTAAAGCAGCTCAACTTGCAAAGTTTGACATGCTACAGGTGACTTGCTTATGATCTACTGCTACCATCCTGAAAATTTCTGAACATATTGAGCTCTTTGATTATCAGACAGAAACATAAGATCCAGTGCTTGAAAACTGAAATGAAGCTAATGAAGAAAATACTAGGTTGAACTGCTTATTAGAGATATGATGGATTCTCTATCACTTCAGTTGAGTTTTTGCTAGACTGTGAGTTTCACTGTAAATGTTCTTTCCATAAGCAGTTTTAGTAGCACTTTTTTGAATCAGTGTAATATTTTCTCTCTTCACATACTATTATTTATTGACCCACCTACCACCATTACAGACAGTCACATTATTTCTAGACTCTTGCAGCGGAAGAAATAAGCAACAACAGAAGTGAGTATCTACACAGGAGTTTGAGATATTCAGATGTTCAAACATTCTCTCAAAACACTCCTCACACTTCTTTTTATAGAAGGGAAACTGATGTCTAGTGAACTTCAAGGACTTGCCCAAGGCCACACAGTGCAATGCCAGTTTGAAAGAACAGTTGTTCCTAGCCTCAAGGCCTCAGCAAAATCAGACTTGGAGCATCTCAGTTGTTTTACCTCTTTCATATAATGCTATTATGAGTTCCTTGGTCTTCTTGAGAGACAATGTGAAGGAAAATCAGAAGGGAAGCAAAAAAAATGCATGAAAATTATAATTTAAAAAATTCTAAATCTATAATTCAGACAACCAACCTCAGCCTGTCCACCAAAGAATGAATTTTTTCATAGGTCTGTGTCAGCAATCATAAGGAACACACAAGTCCTACATGTGATTCTGACTGATGAAGTAAACACTGTTATTTAAATTCTTGAAATTTTATTAGTACATATTATAATCTTCATTCTTCACTAGAGCATTAGCATGCTATATAATTTTGGTGTAAATGGAAACATGTTATAAAACCTGGATTTGAGTCAGAGTGCATTTTTAAGTTTTCTAATTATTTTTATCTGAAAGTATTAAAAACCTATCATAATTAATTCTACATGCACTGACAAAAAATTTGAGTTATCAAAAAAAAGGAAAAAACCCAGTTGCAAGTTATTGAATTATTGAAGAGAAGAAGAAAGAAGAGAAAAGGAAAAAAAAAAAAAAGGGGGGGGCGAAATGTCCTGTGTCTTTTGGTAGGGGATCAGGATGAAGGCTTCAGAATGATCACATCTACATCAGGGCTTCTTTCATGTTTTGACCAAACACTGAAAACATGTCAGCACAATGCTTACTTTTAACCTAGATAAATCTTTCCCTAACGGAAAGAATCAAGGAAAGAAATACAATTGCTTTATATACGTAGTCTTTCTGAACGCTGCCAACCCCAGGTTTTTTCCTACTTTTGTGGGCTCCTCCTCCCTCCCTAGTTATTTAGGCACACAATTAGATCACTGAAAGCTAAATACTGATCTACTTAAATTGATAAAAAATTAAAGCCTTCAGAGAGGGTTCTTCAAAGCCCACACTACTTTCCATATATACTGTATGCCTCTACATTTAAACAGGAGTTAGCGGTATTTTCTTATTGCCACATTTCTGTGGCAGAAATATGACGATAAGAAAATGACAGATTAATATACTACAGGGAATATTTTCATACGGTAAATTACTCAGATAAAATATTCCTCTCTGGCTTATGTTCAAAGGGGCTGATTTATCTTTGTGCTAAGGAGCCCACACAAGACCTCTGCAGTACTTCATAGTATTTTGAAGCTGAAACACACCATTAGGATCATCTATTCTGATCTCATGCATAGTAGAGGCCAAAGAACCTCACCCAGCAGTTTCAAGCCTATAACTTACAGCTGTAAGCTCACTCATTCTCTCAAGGTTAACATCACTAGTGTGCAGAGGGTCTGCAAAAAGGTCTATACAGCATTTAAATCCCACTTATGATCTATTTTGAAGACTGCTGAGAATTTATGAGGTCTAGGACACAGAGAAATTTATAGTGACTATGGGTACATGAGGTAACGCACCAGGTGACTGCAAACCTCCCTAACTCATAATAACCTTTAGGGGGAGAGAATTACCTGCTTCCTTTGGAAAATACATAGGAAACAAGTATAAATATGCACACATACATATGTATGTATGTACGATTTTGATATCAGCAACTATGTGAATACCACCTGCTGAAACCTGAGAAATAAAAAAATGTGCAGTTTTCATCTGAGCACTCACAAGAGTTCTGACAAAAACTGAGACTGTCCAGAGCATGACCTTCTGTTCAGGTGCAAGCTGTCAGTACATTTCCATGAGAATGCACTAAAGACAGTTATTCAGCAAGTTAGCTTTAAATCAAGACTAGATTTCACTCTGAATGATACTCTGTAATTCAACCACAACATACCAGTTTCTTGCAATAACTGTACAAAATGCAATGAATGATCTGTATTATGCAGGAAGTCAAACCAGCAGATCACGTTGGTCCCAAACAGCCTTAAAAATCTGTGATCTGATAATACAAATTCTTTTTCTCCACTATTAATCTTAATCCTCCATTTATATTTTAGTGTTACTAAGTGCAAGAGTATGGTGATATGGCCTTAACACCTCTAAATCCACTCTAGGAGTGAGTTTCTGTAGTGCCACAGCAGCTGACCACAGCAGGTGAAGGAGTAACGGCACAAGCTGCAGGAAAGCCTTTGCTGCCACCTCATGGGTTTCTCTTTCCTTTAAGAACAGGGAAAGTTGAGGAACAAAGATACTTGAATGCACTCAGCTTGCAGAGTACCCAAAATGAAAACGAGCCAGCAGAACAAAAGCACGCGGCTTAATAGAGTTACTTTCCCCTCGCTGCACTGTATTCTTTTTACAGTCAAAATTCCAGCTAGGAAATAACAACCCCACATATTTGTTTCTTCCCTCTTTGTAAGATTGCAGACTATGGTCATGGTGGTTTTTGGATAAATATAAAAGAACACAAATCTTTCATTACAAGTTGTATTTTTCCAGATTTTGAAACAAGGCGCATTTCCAAATTCTCATTTTTCAGACAGCTTCTTTGAAGAAGAGCCTTCAGAAACAACCAGTGTACTCCAGCAATGGGCTCATCAGTGCTGGCTGTAAATGCTTTAAGTAATTTTTGTGCTGTAATTACTGAAGCACAAAGGTAGGATAAAAAATTAATCCAACCCTATCTTCTCAAAATTTTGGTATTGACTGAAGAGTGTAATGCACAAAATGTTTTTTTGTTTTGTTTTCAGAAAAGCATTTCACAAGAACCCAACCAGTTCTTTTTGTTTCAAAAAAAAAATTACTTGAAGAAGAAATAGATAAAAAAAGAACATCTTTCCTAAAAGGATGAATCTTAAGCAAAGGATTTGAAGGAAAACAAAATACGTATTTTTTGCAAAAGGGAATCGAAAACATTTTATATGACATACCCCAAAATACAAGTTTTCTTTAAACAACAGGAAGAGAACCTTCCCAAGAAAAAATATGTAATTTTGGTGCCTCGTTGAGTTTGTGCTGCCATCAATTAGTACCACAGACATTGGTGTAGCAACAAAGCAGACCAGTTAACAAACAGTTTCTGGCAGATAAATGCCTGGGGTTAGAAAGAAACTTCCTCTGTGAACAGCTTGTTATCATGAGAGAATTCTTCCAGCTTCACAAGAAGCATCTGGCAGAGGCTAACACAGAAAGTTTACTGAACTTCATGGATCACTGGTCTGTTTTCTACAGCACCTTCTCTCATATCTAGAAAACATTTTTGTATAGCAAGCACCAGTGAAAAGCCATTTATCTCCAGGACAGACTTTGACATTCTACACTTACATTCTCCAACAAGAAAAAAAAATCCTGCAACCCCTACTTGGAATTTACTATAACCTAAAGACAAAGTAAATTCTGAGAAATTGAGGCACACTCTGGAGATTTCAAATCCAGGTAAGATTGTTCCCTTGTGTCCATAAAGAAGTAATGGATTGCTCAATTCTATTGCTATTCCTGCACTGCATATAAAACCCTTTGCTATTTGCTTCCCATGAGCACCTTCACAGATATATGGGCTCCCAAGAGAAAAAACAAGGTCTGATTCCTCACACAGGGTCTCTACAAGACAGGCCACAGCTTTGTCCATTATAAAGTGGAGGGGACCTAACAAAACAACAATTCATATGCAAAGGAAGGTCTTGACACGTGTTGACAAGCTTATCTTCCCTGGACAAGAACAGGATAGCAAGTCAAAGCTTAGTTCTGCTCATTTTCTCAGTAGGTGAATCTTCACCATACACCTTACTCAAGCAAGTGGCAAAGTGTCATTCTAGCCTATACACTATACCCTCTTCTCAGGACAAGTACCTTATGTTTTGATTATTTTTATGAAGCACAATGATCTCTAACACCACGGAAACTAACAGAGCATGAGAACTGTAGGAACACAGGTATCAGCACATTTATTTCTGGATCCCAAAACAATCACATCATGGTCATTTCATGCACAAGAACTTTGACAGTGTTAAGATTCATGTTATGTTATGGTTCTCCAGGAATCCTGCATTTGAATTTTCAATGAAAAATAAACTAGGAAAAAAAAAAAAACACAAAGGAAATAAATTAACGAAAACATTTTATATTCACACACAGCTACAGAGTCCACCCTTATAGTGGAGTCTGCACCATTCTAAGTAGAAGTTTTAGGTCAATGACAAAGAAACTTCCATGGAAAGGTCTCCTGCTCTCAGTGATACTCAAACTTACAATGTTCAAGTCTGATTGTTTGTTATAGGTTGCTGCAATGTGTTTAGAAACCCACTGCATGTAAGAATAGTGGATATTCAAAAAACTCACGAACCAACTATCTATTAAAAGGCTACCAATAATTTCATAAAACTAGGCTAACCACCATGACTGTATTTTCTACACTCCTTCCTATGTCAACAAAGGTTAGCAACCTTAGTTTGCTACCCTTTAGTGATTCCTGTTTAACACTATTTCAAGAGAGCAGTGAGAAAAATCAAAGTTATGTGGGTAATCTCACAGAGCTAAATCCACATTACCAACTGCTGTTTAGCCAGTGTTTAACAGGCATCATGACACAAGTGGATCCCAAGCAATCTGGAGCAGACAAAGCAGTCAGTAAGGGAGGACATTGTACATGTGAGATGCAGTGCAGCACACATGAAGAAAAGCGCAGACAGCTCTGGGGCAAGGGGAACAGACAAATGGGATAAGCATCCGGAATTGAGTTAAGCTCTGCTGGCAGAGAGCAGGTTATGCAATAGGAAATGAGCAGACAAGCAGGAAAAGCCAGAGCTGTAAAGGGCTAACTTAATCTGGGGCACATGCCAAAGAATCGTATCACTCACACTGTGTAAGACCCATGGGCCTGCCCTGTACATACTGGTGGGCAGAAAAATCGTTCAAAGTGTGGAGAAGGAGAGAAGGAGTTCCCTGATACTGCTATGGGAAGATGACTGCCATGTAATACAGATGGCAAGCAGCCAAGGGTAGCAGGTGACCATGACATTTTAGGACAAGTTTTTGAAGAAAAAGCAAAGCAGCTAATTTTTTCCCCCAAAAAAGATTAGAGTTCAGGTGCTATGACTGCTTCCCACCCAGCTATTCCACACTCCAAGGCCTCTACACTTCACAGTGGGAATGTGATGCGTGGTTGGAAGAAAGTCAGTCCCAGACATCAAGGAAGCATCTTGCTTTCTACTAGAAAACCTGTTCAGCTAATTAGACAAAACCCTATCTGTTAATGCTTTAAAATGCTTTTCGGAAGTTGTACACAAAGAAATTCCTATCATCTTGTCAGTAGCTAGAATGCATTGCAGCCCTCCCAATTACTTCCCATTTGTACTGGACATCCCTCCCAGTCCCACAGAGCTTTGGCTCCAGCCCAGACAAAAAAGCAACAGCCCTCTAAAGAGCAAGCTGCTGGGCTGCAAGTCTGGAGATGTCCATGAGTTAGTCATTTTCATTCCAGTATTTACAGCTCTTCATACTTCACAGTCCCATATTCTTGAGAAAGCTCTTCTTCTTTCTCCTGTGGAGTCAGATAAAACTGCCATCCTCAGCAAGTTAACAGAATTCACATCCAATAACTCTGAGCAAAGCTGGGAATGGATGCCTGTCTTGGATCTGGCAGACCTATACTGGGCCAGCATATTCATATCATTACCAGCACATCATTCTACACATATAGCAGGTTACACTTCCAAAAGCAGGGAATAAGACTTATCCTTGAAGTATTTCACATGGTTGTCCAGCAGTGCTTTCTAACTCTACAGAACTACCTTTAAGTAGTTTAAGTAAAGACAGTTCATCAACTAAGAGAAGTTAAATTAGCAGTGCAAACAGCTGTTCCTCAGTGTGCAAAGATGTCAATACAGTGTTTAAAGTCCAATACTAGGAGCATTACAATTGAGAGACATTACCAAACAATTACTGACTTAGTGGATTCTTTTTTCAGTCACACTACTAAAGCTCAAAAACAGAGGCTAAAGTTAGGAAGATGCAAATTATAGTAGAACTTAGATGATTTTACTTGCATTATAACAGATTTTGAACAGTGTCACCTTCAAATTCACATATTAGGACTCCAATCCAGCAAAGGATGAAAGTATGTGCTTAAGCTTTAAAATATACAGACCACTGAAAGCTTGTGGACTACTCAAGAATTTCAATGTATCCTTTCCTTCAGTATTTTGCTAGGTTGGGCCGCAGAACATCTGACAGTGTTTTGAGCACAGGGAGGACATACTGAAACCAATTATGCACAGTCTGTTTTTCTGCACACGGGTTTTTTTCATATAGCAACATTTTACAATGTTTCTATACCACAATGATATTCTTGAAAAAAGAGAAAAATATGAAATAGAAAAGTATCTAATCAGCAGAAAGACTGAGATGGACATAAAACTTAGTTTTTTAGCTCATTAAATAAAATGAGCTTTTAAACCGTCTGTTTCCCTTTGACATTCAGTTCAGTAAAATTAGTTTTCATCTCTAGGTACAGATCCTTAATTCCTGAGTCTGCAGATTCTCAATGGACAGGGTGATCTTAATCGACAGTTTAACTTCATGGACATCAACAGAGGTACATGAAAAATAAAAGGTTTTCAGGATCAGATGCATTAAAATTATTCTTCACCTAAATTAACAGCAGTTAACAGAAACTCTGCCTTATTTTGCTAGAGATCACGTATGTTCATAAATAAGCAATGTCTGACCTGAATATTTAACACTAGTAATCTTTTGTTATAAATCTATACAGGACTAGAACAGAAAATATAATGTATTAGTGGACTAAGCAATAGCATCACTGATGAAATTAAGACTTAAGTGCAATTTTGGCAATGAACCTTACAGTAGTCTTAAGTATCTCATCCTTATGGCATACTGTGAACAGTGGATTCCTTAGAGACTTGAGAATCACTGTGGTTAGAGATAACTTGAGATTTATCTCGAGTGAAGCAGCAGTGATCAAGATGCTAGAAGGCAAAAAAAGAAAGGGTAGGTAGTACAAAGCTGGGAACAGATTCTGAGTGTATCATTTAGAAGCCTCACAAACATTTCAGACTTTTAATTCTACTGTGAAATATTTTCCTTTTGACTTATGCATGCAAGGTCTGTTATTCTAACTCCAATTTTAAAAATCCATACTTCCATACTATCTCTCACTAGGATTCCCAAAACATTGCACAGCATTAAATAAAGCTTAAATGGACAGGAATAATTTTAAATTTGCTATTGTGGACTGCAAACATATATCAAGAGAACTATATGTGTAAGCAGAGATGAATGTGAATCTGCCTAAAAATACCGGGTATTAAATCTTCCTACTATTCAAATGAAATACCAAAGCATTGTTTTTATTAGCATTATTATTTTGCAGAAAGTACTAAAATGAACTCATTCAAGGTCATGGAGAATTAGATTAATTAGTACATTCTGTCCTACATTTCAGAATGTGGGACCACGTTGACAAGAGGCTATGAATCTTTAGATCTTCAAAGTAATGTGAATTGCAATTTATATTTGTGAAACTGATTCCCTCACTTTTCTAGATTTTTGTGACCACTATTTATGGCAGAACTACAATGTTTAATTATTTAATTGGACCCTTCCTTTCCCATCAATTTCTTTAATAGTCATTTATGCTCCTCAGAATAGCTGTGTCCAGTGAGATTACTTTATCTTTCCAGAACAGAAAGTCAAAAGCTATAGGGGAAAATATCAAGTTAATAAGAAGTTCTGAGAACAATTAACATGTAGGAGAAAAAAGAAGAGCAAAGAACCCCAAACCTGAGAACTGTATCCAACTAAAAGGCTCTATTGTTATTGCCTGAAAGTAATGACCTCCTGTAAGTTAACTATGAATAACAAGTGTTCATTTTTCAGAATATAATGAATAGATGTACATAGAGCTCTTGGAATAAATTTAACTACAACAGCACAGTAATGAATAGTAGCATCAGTATATGCACTGGTTTGCAGCCATGTTGCCCCCAGAAATAGATAAATTCAATTTAAGCAGGACTGAAGTGAGTCAGCAGGTAGACAGCCGCTTCCTAAAAGAAATTATGTTGCAGAAAGGATAGTCTCAGTTCAACAGGAGGCATTCTCCATACAAAATTACTGTTGAAATGAAAACCCAGTGTTTGATTGAGTTCTGAAATTTTCAAACATTATGTCAAATAAAGGCGTTAAAGGTCTATTGTGATATTTATTCATGAGTAAACAATTTAATCTGATGTCCCTGATGTCAAACTCATAAACCTCTATCTATCTTCTTTAATAAAATTTTCTCAGTTGTTTCAGTCAGTTGGAGGACATTTTATGTTTATCTTTTGGATTATGATACAGTTACAATGTTTCTATATAGCAACTATTATTCACCAAAAATTTTCATTTCAGTGACAGTGAAGTAAGTAATCCCTGTAACCATTATTTACCTCCCAGAGTGTTGAGAGGCTTAGCCAGTATTTGCAAAGCATCTGAGATGTCTGAAGAAAGGCTACTATAGGTTATTATAAATCATGGAATATCCTGAGCCAATTCCTGCCCACAAGTCTGGCAGCTCTTCCTATCAGCAGCCCTCTGGTTTCATGATCAAACAAATAGTTTTATTCCCTCTTTATTCTATGTAACACTACCACCATCTGTTTACAAAGCTTAAATTTAAAATAATTCTGGGAGGATTTTATAGCTTCCATAACCAGTATAAGAGTTGTTTGTTCTCTGGATGGTTTAACTGGAGAGGACTTTAGGCTATGCAACCAGACCAACACACAGGTAAAGAGGCCACTTTCTTGCAACTTAAAATTACAATACTGCTCACTTCCTATCTTCTTCTGCCCCCTAGTGAGCTTTGATTTTCACTCCACCTGAACAATCGTGTGGCTGCTTTGTAACTTACATGCATACGAAACTCCTGAAACACCAAACTGTTTTCTTTTTACATCCTTTAGAAGCATTCTTCATATCGTTCTCCACTAAACACATCAGAAAGCAAAGAGTCTTTTCTAGCCCTTCAGTGCTAATATGAAGTTAATTTTACTGAACAGGGAAACACCCACAAAATTGGCATACTATAAAATCCCTTTACACATATCAAAGAAAACTTAAAATTTGTTAATTTATATTTCCATTTTACTACAGTTCTGAAGTTAGAAAAATGACACATAGGGTCTTTCACAAATCACTGTTTAATTGTAAAAAAAAAAAAAACCAACAAAAAACCCAAACCCAAACCGAAAAGAACTATGGTGTTTGCTGCCTAGAAAGCATCTCAAATATAGCACCAGAGCAAACCCACTACCATACCTAAGGGTGTAGGGAAAAGTGATCCGGTTAGATCATTTGATCTATCTTAACATCACATATGTTTATAGGAAGTCCCTCCATTATGCTGCATTAAACAGTAACCAGTCCAGCAAACACTACTGTGTACTATTTAATAAATATGCTTACCTGTAAATGTTTTCAGGATTGGGCTTGGAGAAAATTAATTATTAAGAGAGGAAACAGACATCACTTACTGCACTAACTTTGCCTGCCTTTTCAGTTATTTATCTTCAGATGTAAACTTCTCTCATGTAATTGTTATGAAAATTTTTGTCACTATTCCCAAAAATCTGCATTGTCCGGTACGAAAGTCCAAAGGAACAAAATACCTTCACAGAAATAGTGCTTTTAGAAGATAATGTTTTGCTTCTACAAAGCCTGGCAGTGAAAGCTGTCAGAAGCTGAACAGTTAAAATTTTGTAAGGGATATTGAAACAAATTGCAAATGGGACAGGAACAAGATTGCAGAAACACATTGTCTAATGCTGGCTCAAAATTAAATTAATATTTTGCCTCAGAACTTGAAGGCAAAGTAGCATAGATGACTAACAATTCTAGAAATAAAAATCACCACGTAAGAGTTAGAGGTAAGAGCTAAACGGTCAAGTGTGGCAGATCAGATGATACTAATGCTAAAGCACTGAAAGTATTTGTTGACCAGAAGTGTGTCATGCAACAGAAACCCTGTACCTTTCTTGATGGCATTGTGTAGAGAACATAAGAACTTGAAGTCTAAGTGGAGTAGTCAGGGGAGTGAAAACCAAACCTTATAAAAGTGAGGAGCTTCACTCATTTGTTTGCTCCATGTACACACATACATACATCTGCAAGGAAAAGTGTAGGAGTGAAGAAGACAACTATTGTTAAGTAAAAAGCTAATGCCATAACACCAGAGCAAAGAGGTATAAACGACAAATACAAGTCTGGAATAACTTTTCTATAGAGCAATGAGATGGAGTATGTTAAAAGGTCATGCTTGGTAATTCTATAACTACAATTCTACAGGAAAGTTGCCCCTGGTAAAATAAAGCAAGTGTTATGGTCTAGGAGCTGTTTTCCAGTCACATGATACAACTTAACTGTAACAACGACCATAGGTATTTCATCAAGAGTAATCTCCTCCTCTCAGGATAGAATGCTAATTATGGTCCTTTTGGTTACTGAATGAAATGGACAAAATAATTTCAAGGTTGTAATTAAAGATTAATGTGTCAGAAGCAGGTATGTGAGGAAGATAATGACATTTCCCAGGAGTATAATGCACAGACTTCCAGCTGCAGACCTGTCGCAGTAGAGCTTAATTTGCTTTTCACGCCTCCAAACAGGAATGCAACAAGGGCTTCTACTGAAAGGTGAAATTAATCAAAGTTTTTAACTTCTGTACAATTAACTCATTTCTGTGGATCATTCTGCGGTCTTGGGACTAAAAGCATTCAGTGTATTTCCATGTATTGCTTATGTCAAAGTAGGAGAGATTGTGACTACAAAAGTAAAGAGGAAACAGAACTGGTTATACCAGTTCTACCTCAAAGGGAATCCCCAGTTGACTGTTCAGACAATTTTCCATTTCCTCTACTCCACTAGAAATGACATGTCGATTGTCTCTGAGGGCAGTATGGATAAAAAGGTCAAAGGAGAGAGAACTATCACACTAGTCAAAGAGAAAAGCATTATCTTGATGTACATTAACCTTGGCTTAGCTGAGTGCAAGATTTATAATGAAGAGCAAGACTTTTGTTTCGGAGGGTTCTTGTTCTCCACTCTCCACTCATAATTAAAACTATTAGAGTGTTGGAGCTTTAAAGTTTTTATTTTTACCTGGTGAAAACAGGTTACCACAGATCTAAGAAGACAGAGGAATGGGATGCCTTTGAAATGTAGCTTTACTGTGCACCTGTTATTGTGAAATAGCAATGACAAGACTGATAGAAGTAGTTACAGATTTAAGGTACCACCCCACTTTGCAAACGTCCCAACTGAAGGACCCTAAAAGGGTCCTTTTCAGCACAGAGAGAGCATGTTTAAAAAAACTGCATGCCCTAACAGATGTCTGAAGCTTTGTACTCAACATCATTAGCATTATTTTAATATATCTTGCCCTAAACATCAAATAAAACACACAAAGAAGCAGTATTAGAGTGAAGTCATTTTATTCACCCACTTAAGAGGCCTTTTCCATCTCATCTCAGCACTGTTAAAAGTTTTTACAAAGCTGTAGGGTAGCAACCACTCGAACACAATTAATCTTGGGTGTTACAAAAGATGGGACAATGCTTGCCTGGTATTTACATTTTCACTTAATTTATCATTTAAGACAATGAAGTGATTGGATGAATACACTCTGGTCTAGCCAGTTCCTATAATGAAGATAGATATTGAAGTCAAAATTTGTAGACCTAGGACTCATCTGTCAGATTCAGGATGCAATACAAGAGAGAATATACTTACTGGAACTTTCCACAAGGTCAAGAGCAACGTGAGTAGCAATATCCATTCCAGTATTTATGTAAGACTGGCAGTTTTTCAAAGATGAAAGAGACGAAGTCACACAGTTGAATGAGATTCTTGCACCGCCTGGCATCTTGAAATCGTTACTCTAGAAATAACAGATACAACATTTTGAATGCAGTTTACACCCAAAGAATTTGGAAGAGAAAACAGAAGTACAGACAGCTAACCATAAAGCAGTGTCAACAGAGCCACTGAAACGTCAGAGAGCAGGGATGAAATCTTAGCTCCCAAGATGTCAGTAATTTCAGTGGAACTGTAATTCACCAGAGGTTTTCAATTCACCTCCTATTCAGTATTAAGCAAAGCTACACCACAGAAAACAACTCAGTTTTCAACTGCTCATTCCTATTGCTAAACCACAATAAGGTTCAAACTCAATGATTATGTTCACTTGAAAATTATTGCTCTATTTCAGATCCAAAGAAGCCCACATGCCAAAAACTCGTCTGTGTTTTCTAGGCATATTATAAATTAGGACAGAAAGAAAAACGACTTCTCACATCCAATTCAGCCTCACTAACTACAAGCCTGTTTCAACTGTGGGCCCTTGGCAAAAATAATCTAACAAAGGACCACTCTTCTAAGAATGTACTTAACAGCAAAACCTCTAGCACCATCTTTAAATAAAAAACCTTACAAATGATACCTACTTCCCCCAAAGATGCTAAAAACTTTTAGGACCGATATTCCATTAGCACAGAATAGTGTCGCACAGAAATCATGTTAATCTCCTTTATTGCCACTTTCCTTTCCAATACAGACCCACAACCTACAGCCTTGCGGGCATTAACTGCTTCTCCTCTGTCATCAATACTACCTTCAAGTGGGTTTGCTTATGCTGTGCTTATCCACAGTGTTCACATCAGTTGGTTTCTTCTCAAAAATTCCAACTTCTGCTCTTCCTTCTCCATGTTTTGCCATAATTTGCTCAGACAGAATGAACCTGATGTGTAGAATTTTATACTATAAGTTGCAGGAGGTATGAAAAATTCTTCTCAGCTTTACATACGCAATTGTTCACAAAAAAAACCCAACACTAAAGTCTTGGGTAGACAGAAATAACAGCATTAGTCCATTTAAATTATCTTCAATATGTGCAAAGCCTATACTGAGATGATACTGAATTTGGTTCTGGATTCCATTCTCTTACCTCCCCAAATCCACAACCAAATTTGGGGTATATCAGAAGTTTTATCTGAATTGTACACAAATTAACAGGGGGACAAGTAGTTCTATCAACAGAAGTCTTTGACAGGCTATAATCCAAAAATAGTATGGAAAAATATCTAAATAGGACAGACAAAGCCTTGCCAAAGCTTTGCATACCTAAGGCTATATCTCCCTCTGCTACATCTTGTGCTCACCCTAACCTGAATCACATTCCTCATGAACATCATGCAGACTGTGAGACCTGAACACTTGCTGTCAAACTCCTCTCCTAATGTTTTCTTTCATATCTGTTTCTGTTTTTTTCCATTTAAAAAACGTGCTTGTCCACTCAAGACTATCTTTTAAGACACCAATTTTAGGTCACGTGCTTCCAACATTTTAAGAACAGTTCAAGTTCACCACAACTTGAACTTCCAAGTTACGTACAAACTGCCTTCCTCTCCATCCGCTTCTAAAGGTGCATCTTGCCACAGAGGCAGCAGCCTACAGCAACAGCTGCAGTTATGTCAGCTTATGCTCTCCCTGCCAAAAGACAGTGATTACTAGATAGTAGAGGCTGTCAAACCAGCAACAGAAGACAAGAAAGAAGTTCCTTACAGAACTCCCTGAAAGTAAAGGAAAAGGATGCTCTTAAAGGTTTAATAATAAATGCTTTCAGCTGTTACATTATTTAACTATTTTTTTAAAGCACCCTTTTGGAAATTTCACAGATACACTCTGTGAAAGGCAGGAATCTGAAAAAAAACAACAGTAAGAAGTTAAAACAGCTTCTTCATTCTCTTGACATTTATGGAAGCACTGAGCAAACTACACTGGAACAGAAGTTACTGTTTACAGTATTATCTTACACCACTGCATTGGTAGTTTCATCTCAACTTGTCCTTTGGAAAGTAATTTAAGTATTTTTGGACAAATTTTCCTGTTTTTAAATAAAAGATTATGCTTCTTAGAAACTGTGTATGATCTCAGGCAAAGATTTCACTCGAATTTTTTAAGTGAATTCTTCAACGTTAGCCTGCAGCTGTCCATTCTGCCTTCAGAGGAAATGCCACATTCTTCACTGGAATCGGTTTCACAGCAGTGTTTTCAAAGCACTCTTTTGCCAGGAAGGTCTTCAATGAAGCACTTAAAATCTGCAGCTGCCACAACCAACCCCCTGGCCCGCACGGCTCCTGGCCCGCACGGCTCCTGGCCCGCACCGCTCCTGGCCCGCACCGCGCCGCACGGGAAGGCCGGGCGCCGGGCTCTCATTTTGGGGCAGAGGAGGCACAGTCATCCTCAATGGTTTGGAAGGTTATTGGCGAGAAGTCGACTCGTAACTCCCCATAAGTGTTTCTAAGTATAAAAGCTTATTTATAACAGTGCTGCACTCCGTATCTGGCGGGAAACATAGTCAGTAAATAAAAACGTCACAAGGAAATGCATCCACAGCGTGGGAGCTAACCCTTCATCAACAAATAAAGGAACAGAGCTGTATCGTTTCATTTGCTGTAGAAGTTTTCCTTGTTGCTAAAGCCTATTACAGTCATTTTGGTTGTATTTTTAAAGTGGTTATTATAAACACATCTTGTAACATGTTTTTGTTTTCCTTGCTACCATCTCCTTGCATGGTCTCAGCTGTTTCAGTATTTGTGAACGTTTCATTCTTCAGTAGTTCTCTTCAACTTTTCAGGTACAAAAGGCTGTGTTTTTCTTGCTTGGTCACAAAGGTGACTGAGTCAAACACAGTGTATGTGCTGAAGATTGATTCAGCACGTTTTTTTCATTTTACAAAGCTGTAGATAACTTAGATTTCATAAACTGAAAGATTTGAGAGTATGCTTAAAAATCCACACTGATTAAACTATCAGAAATAGGAATATGATCCGCTCAATGTCTCTGGTTTTCTTTTTACAGGTTATTAATGGCGCAGCTAGTTTTCTCATCAGACTTTCTTCTTCAAATAACCTAAAGACTAACGATCAGAATCCAGCTGCAGGACTTCTGCTGCTCTGTCACATCCAGCTCCACAATGGTTGATTTTCTAGCTGAAAACAATCTCTGTGGTCAGGCAGTTCTTCGGATTATCTCTTGTGGAAATGCCATCATTGCAGAACTTCTGAGACTTTCTGAATTTATTCCTGGTGTTTTCAGGCTAAAGGACAAGGCTGATCAACAGAAGTATGGGGATATCATATTTGATTTCAGTTATTTTAAGGTAAATTCTTTTATTACTAAGCTTGGCCTTAAAGCATTGCTGTCCTGCATGAGGGTCATTCAGCTATTCCTGACTGCTGTATTTGTTAGATACTAGCATTCTTCACAATTGACTATCATGACTTCTTACTTGCTTAGTTTTTAACAAAAACACACCAAACTGAGATAGCAATCAGGATGTGCTTGTATGCTAATGTTCCACTTCTGGGCTGTCTTGTATTTTACATACTCATGATCATACAGAGCTTCATCTTACTTGTTTCAGTGAGCAGAAACAGTCTAGGGAAGGTTCTGTGCTTAGACCCCTGGGCAGAGTGTAAGTGTAACTGCTACTTGCGCTGAGGGTATGAGAACAAGAAGCAAGTGACAAGTTTAAGTGCATTCAGGAGCAGTCCCAGCTACACCTTTAAAAATGTTTGATGAGTCATCTGGCCTGTAAACTTTGATGGATACTGATTATGTAAAACGGGGGGGGGTTTGGTGTTACTATTTCTTGCAGGAACATTATGTTATACTTTCACCCGTCAGATTTTGAGCCTGTACGTTTGGGTGTTTTCCTTTAGAGCAGTACTGTGGGCAGTATGCCCATCTTCCTTTGCTTATCTGTAGCTTATTCTTTGCAGCCATGAAAACTGCTTTCTGCTTTCCTGTTTGACAGTACAGTGATTGTTCATTCACTGAACTTCTCACATGTGCCAAATAAACAAATCAAAGAGTAGTGTCCATGAAAAGGCATTATTTGCCTTACAAAACTAAGGTTCTTGCAGTACCTATTTCCCTCTGTCATTCTCCAACATGATTAAGAAGGAACTACAGAGACTATCTAATCTGACTTTATCTGAATTGTACAGTGTAAGAAGTGCTAATAGTAAAGCAGGGGATGTATGTGTTGTTTATTTTTTTAGTAAGAGTTCTAGATTTCTAGCACTAACTGTGGGCCTTGGACACAAATGATTTTCCAGATACCTTTATCTCCCAAGTTCTTGTTAAAAGTCTTTTTTTACACAAATTACTTGAAAATTTAAAAGTAGGTAGGTGTAATTGGTGAGAAATACAATTATCCTTGAAATTGTAAGATTTGTACCATGCTAAGGAAGCATAACAGTGCTCTTGTTTTTCAGAGCAGTCACTTCAAAATCCATAAAAGACAAACTTATAAAGTAGAGAGTAGTGAATTTACAGATTACAAGTGTGCCATTTCTGTATTCATGATTCTTAGAATTACCTAATGAGAAGAGATTTGAGATTCTGAAAATTCAGGCAGTTTACTTTCTGCATTTGAACTTCATAGCAGTTAGGCCTGCTTTTATAATTTGTTTTATGTAGGTATTTTACAGGAAAAGAGAAGCAGAAGAACATTTTTAAAATCACACAAAATTTGTCAGCTGAAGTGAAGCTTGATATTTTATTTTAACTCTATGATTTTTATGGAGCTTGTGTTCACTAAATCTTTTTAAGCCATGATCTTGTGCTGTCATAAGTGGTCTGTGGAATGATGTTAACAGTATTTTCAATTAAATGCAATTAGATGTTAATAATATTTTCAATTAAGCATTAACAGTATTTTCATTAAATGGTGATGGTAAGACCAAACGGTGATTATGAGAAATGTTGGCAGTGGTAAATGGTCAGAAAAGTTTGTACCATTGCTTTAAGGAAGTCAGGCACTTCATCCCATCCCTTTTTCCCTCACCGTAGTAAATGACATAGTTTCTGCATTAATTTGGGGGACTAGCATTGAGCTAGATCCAGAGTCTGGAAAAAAAAAAAAATCAGGTCTAATACTTTCAAGCATTTTAAATGTATGAGAAGGTACTAATCCTTGTGAAGCCTCAATGTTATGATTTCTGTCAGAGAAATCAATCACATCAAATGTGTAAAGGAAAAATTTCCAGCAGGGAAATAGCACTATGAAAAGCACACAGTGACTTCAGATGCATTGGGGCTTTACTCAAAGCATTAACTGTTCTTTTTCATTGGTTACATAGGATAAATCAAATTTAAAATCATTGCAGATTGCAACAAAGTATAATACTCATCTTTATGGAATCAATGTTCATTCATAAAGTAGCTTAGAAAACTGCAGATCCTTGTTTTGGTAAGAAATGTTAATTCTGATGGTGTGTACACAGTGGTGGTTGTACATGTTCTGTGTCCTTCTGAAGAGAAGTCAAACAGAGGTCAAAGTCAAATATTGTCTCTAAAGTTTAATTTATTCTCTTAGGGTCCTGAGACATGTGAAGGCAAACTGGAAGCCAAACCTGAGTTACTGGATTTAGATGAAGAATTTCGTGAAAACAACATCGAAATTTTGACAAGATTTTATCTAGCTTTTCAGAGTGTACATAAATACATTGTAGATTTAAACAGGTACAGTATCTTAAATACATGTGAATTTTCTTAAAGACTAGATTATTCTTTAGTCTTAATAATGAGAAGCTTTTTCCTGACGGATTTAATACGCTTGCTGTTGAAGCATATTCATGTGCACCTGTAAACCTGAATTGCTGGAATGAACACTAACTTTTACTCTTGCTGTTGCTTGCCAACTTAATACATGATTTGAAAACATTAAACCTCTCTACCTCATTTCCTCAGTTGTAAGCTAGAGCTAGCTTTTCTTTATTGTGGAGATTGTCTTGAAGATTTTTTTTTTAATAAGAGGAGACTCCATATTATTAAACTAAGTTTTTTTTGTGGTCTTGCAAAACAATATCAGGTAGGATTCTTTCTTTAACTTTCATTGGAATTGTTTTTCTGAACTTAATTTTTTAGTGGAGTTGCGATATTTTCAAGTTTGCTACTCTTACCTGTAAAAAAGATACGAAAGGGTCATGAAATACTTTAATAAAGTTTTGGAGAATCTTAAGCATAAGATTTGTGTTTGTTATTGATCTTATATGAAAAGATTAATTAAAAGATTAAATGTTTAACATTTCCTACTAGTATAGGAAGAGATCTTCTGTTAATAGAGGTGAACATACTCTGTTTCTAGATCTACCTTCCAGATTGCAATTGAGATCAATTTATGGTATTTCCAGGAGATGTTTTTGAGGTAGCTTTGAAAAGTTTTACTAAATTTCGGAGTGGAAGCCTTCTCAGTACTCTCTTCTCAGGCTGTTATCCATTCTTAAGAAGATTAAGAGGATGTTAGCTCTAAGTTATAAAGTAACCTCTTGTGTCTTTCACATAGACCATCAGGATATTGCACAATGCTTTTGCCAGCTGGTTGGCTCTAGCTAGGAGTTCCAGCCTCTCATTTCACCATAGAGAATCTCTTCTGTGTCTGAAAAACTCCATGCTATTTGTACTAGGAAAATGTTCTGATGTGTCTGTTGACTTTCAGAGAAAATTGACCATTTGAGTTCTGAGGACGTACAATTTAAGAACAAAATAGCCAATGAACAACTCTTTGTTATGATTCCTAGATATTTAGATGACCTCAATGAAGGAATTTACATTCAGCAAACATTAGAAACAGTCCTCCTTAATGAAGATGGAAAACAGCTTCTAGTAAGTATTGAACAGTTTTGTAATAGCAGAAAATGAACCAACTAGTTTAGTGCCAAACTAGACAAAGATTTAAGTTTACCAAATGCATGGAAATGCTGTGACTCACTTTAAGGAGGACAAAGGCCAAAAATAAAGAGCCTGCCATTTTTCATACTGTATTGACTACGTAGTTGTTATTGGGTTAGTTTGACAATGTGTGTTTGTCTTTAAGTGTTACTACAAAATTGTCTTTATGTGCTTTCCTTCCTTGATTCTTTCTTTTTTCCAAACAGTGTGAAGCGCTCTATCTGTATGGAGTCATGCTACTGGTCATTGACCAGAAGATTGAAGGAGAAGTCAGAGAAAGAATGTTGGTTTCCTACTACAGATACAGGTAATGTATATTGGTTTGCAGAAGCACTCAAGGCTGAAAGGATGTTACATGCAGTATATTCAGTTAAATAGGTTATTGATTTAAGATGAAGGGAAATATCGGCACCTTTTTGGTCGACTGACTACATACAGATAGACTCATAATTCAGCAGAACTCTCTGAATATCAGTAGAACTGTTTGCAGGTCTAGCTGCGAAACAGGAGCAACAGTTTTTTCATGCTGAATAGAAATTTGAAGTCCACTGACAAATAAACTTTCAGTTACAGCTTTAATGCTTGAAGTGTCAGCTATGAAAGTATTATAAGTTCCCAAATGTATGAGCAAATCTTGGTGAAAAGTCCTGAGTATCTACATGACAGATGTATTGCAAGTCAGACTTCTTGTAGTTACAGCGATTGATTAGTCAAATCACGTGCTTGATTATTTTAAAAAAAGTTTTCCAGGGTAGGTTGATAGCATCATTGTATGACAGGGTCTGAAAGGGTATCAGTGCAAATCCTTTCACACGTACAAAAAAGGGGGTATCCTGTTCCTATGCTCTTTTGACTATGGTTATGCCTCTTAGTGTTGAATGAGAGAGGATTCCTTAATTCTGCAATAAATAAATGGATCAACAAGAGGAATTCGGACATGGAAAGGAAAAAGTAAACAGAACAAAACTCCTCCTCTGAATATAAAGCTACTTGTTCTGTTACTGAGTGAAGTTTATTTTTCTGTTTGTGTTTACCTGGGATTCCAGTATGGACATTTATAGGTGTCCTCCTATAATGTGGTAAACATAATATTCACAGGCTAAACTAGCAAAAATCTCTTTTATCTTAGTATCTGATGATTTTCTTGGAAAAAAAGTGTGGTTACAAGGGGAGGGAGAGGAGGAAAATGTTGGATCATACAGCTCAATTTTTGTTTCTTTTCTAACACAGTGCAGCCCGATCCTCTGCTGATTCCAATTTAGATGATATCTGTAAATTGCTTCGAAGCACTGGATACTCGAGCCAGCCTGGAGCTAAAAGACCTCCAAACTACCCTGAGAGTTACTTCAGCAGGGTACCCATAAGTGAAACATTCATTAGCATGGTTATTGGCCGCTTACGGTCAGATGACATTTATAACCAGGTAAGTTACTGTGAGATAAGAGGGATCTGAATATAAAATGCTTTCTCAGGTTAGTTACTCAACCATGAAGCCCAGTAAAAAAAAAAAAAAAAAAAAAAAAAAAAATCACAGAATTGCAGAGGTTGGAAGGGACCTCTCGAGATCACCTAGTCCACCAGATAACCCGTGTTTCCAAATATAGTACAAAAGTAGGGTAGAAGTACTCAACCCCAAAAGAATACAACTCGTTCTAATAAATAATGTTATGTGTGAGGTTTTATCTCCTTTGATACTTGCATCGTATTCTTGATGGCAGTGGGCAGAAGCCTCCTGATTCTTCTTACTAGTCTGAACATTTAACTTAATGTAATTGACCAAAAAACATTAAAGATAAATAGGTTGTTACTAAACAAAAGCACAGAACTGTTTTCCTTTCAAAATGTTGAATATGATTTTGATGCCAACATTTTGTCAGTAAGGTGGTCTTTTAATATGTTGTCCTATGTATTTTTAAAATGAAAATTCAGTTGATAATTTGAATCTTTTTGATCTTTCTGGTACAGGGAATTGATGAATAATTCAATTAACTGTATCCTAATTGCCTATTACTTCAGTTACATGAATACTTGTTTTTATCTGAGATGAACTAAACATACCCAGTTGTTATGAAATACTTAGTTCTAACTCTGCTCCTTTCAACTCATCTTAAGCTCTTTTCTTCATCCCTCCTTTGACTCATTTACAGCATAGTAATACCTTATATCCTGTTAAAAGTCAGCAGGCATCTACACAGTCAGCTTTTATATACTGTAAAATATATCTGGCAAATATGCTGCATATGTAATCTTGTCCAGCTTATCCATATATTCTTCCTACTATGTATATACTGTACTCTTTAATGTGCCCCATCATATTTGCAGGTGGTTTATATTGTATTATATTAAGTTGAGTTTCATTTTGTTTCCTTTTCCTAGGTTTCGGCATATCCATTACCAGAACACCGCAGCACTGCCCTGGCTACTCAGGCTGCTATGCTCTATGTGATACTGTATTTTGACCCTTCTATTCTTCACACTCAGCAAGCAAAAATGAGAGAGATAGTGGATAAATACTTTCCAGATAATTGGGTAAAAATTCTATTTTAGAACTGTTCCCTGGATTTAATGTTATAGGAACAATTTAGCTTTTTTTTTTTTTTTACAGTATGCATTATTGAAAATAATAATGTCCTAAAACCAGAATATTCTTCTCTGTAGAAATTCTACATTGTTCAGAGTGAAGCAGTCTGACTCAAATCTTCTGGATAACCATGGAAGGCTGTCCTTTGAAAGTTTCAATTATTGTCTTAAATGCTTAAATCAGCTACACTCTAGTACCATCATGATACAGTGAATCATAGAAAAATGTAGGCTGGAAGGTATTACAGGCATCTTCTAGTCCAGCCTTCTTCTTCAAGCAGGACTAACTTCAAAGTTAAATCAGGCTTCTCAAGGCATGTCCAGTTAGTTTTGAAATGATCTGAAATGAAGAATTTGCAGCCTTTGTGGGCACCTGTGGCTGTGCTTAATCACTGTCATGGTGAAGAATTTCTTCCTTTTGTACAGCTGGAATTTCCCTTGTTGTAGCTTGTGACTGTCTTTTTACTGTGTATATCTGAGATTGGTCTGGTTCTGTCTTACTCATAACTTCCCTTTAGGTGGTAGAAGATCACAGTCATCTCCCTTAGTCGTCTCTCTTCCAGCTTAAGCAAACCCAGGTCCCATAATCTCTACTTACATAGTGGGTCCCTGTGTCTTAGAGGCCTTCTGTTTGATTCATTCCAGTATGTCCATGTCCGTCTCATACCGTGGAGCCCAAATCTGGGCACGTTACTCTAAATGGGACCTTATGAGAACTGACTAGATAGAAATAATCACGTCACTCAACCTGCTGGCTACGCTCTGGCTGACGCAGCCTCGTGTATGGTTACTCTTTATTGTCGTAAGGCTGCGTGTCTGATTCTGTCCACCAGGAAGCTTAGGTTCTCTTCCACAGAATTGTTACATAGGCAGTCAGTTCCCAGATTGTGCCGTTGCAAGGGTTTGGTTTTGTCCCAGGTACAGGGCTTTGTATTTATCATTATAGAACTCCATGTGGTTTCTGCTGGTGAATTTTACCAGTTTTATCAAGTATGCTCTGGATGACAGACTTGCTCTGCAACAATTCCCCACACACTGATGTTATTTAAAAACTTATTTAAGGATTCATTCCATGCCATTGTCCAAATAACTTAGAAGTAAAACCTGTCACTCTGTGCAGGACCTTTTCATATGCAGTAATCAAAATGAAATTACTCTGTGTCTCAGTAGCACAATTTAAGATTTCCATCCATTTGCAATAAAGGCTACTGAAACAGGCTGGCATGTAACAATAGAGTCCCTGAGTAGTTTATATCAAAGGGAATCAGACTCAACTAAGAAACTATAATTTAATTTGCGTATCTCTGTTGATTTCAAATTGTATTCTTCTGTACCATAAATGTGACAGTGAAGAAAGGAGAGAAGGAAGAAACAGTACTAGCTGGCAGTTAATAGACATTAGAACCTACCAGTTTCTGAAAAATTGCAAGCTTATTTTAGAAATGAGAACTTGACATTGTGCGGTTTTTATTATGCCAGCGTTTTCATTCATTTGACTTCATAGTACAAACTGTTATTTTAAGACAACACCTATCTTCTTGTTGTCAGGTATGGATGAGTTAGCTTCATCGTACAAAATACTTGACTCTTAGGCTAGTTTCAAATGATTGTTAGCAGTTGAAGTGTAGCCTCTTGAGGAATTGTCATCTACAGGAAATAATGAGCTTCACTTCAACAATATGAGAGGGATCCTCATATCAGCAGACCGGTGTCCCATTTGCATTTACTGGCTTCATTTTTGGCACTGTCAGAAGAGCTGAAATGCTGACAGTGTCCCTCTAATTGTGATCACTCCTGAATGGAGGAATGTTGGAGCAATAGCGTGATAAAGCTCATAACACCACAGCTCTGTATATCCTTCACCTGTCCATAACCCAAGGCTTCCACTTTTAATCAGGTATCTTACAAACACTTTTAAGTCAACCACAATTCTGTATTTTTAATCACACTTGAACTATGGGTCTGAAATCAGTTCCTCTTTGCTCCTTAAAAATCATAGCTTGGCATCATAGTTTCCTTCTGTTTTGTGTTCACCATAGAAGATGCATTACATTTCAATTTGGTTCTTTCAGCATTCTCAGGATTGCAGAATGCAGGATTCATTCAATTAACTGTGTGCCTTTTATTTCAGTCTTCTTACTCCTTGATTTCAAAGGTGGTGGAAGAGTTATCTCATATGTATACCCACAGCATTAAGCTTTCTACTAATGAAAACAATGTCTTTTTCATGATACAAATATAAACACAACTTCTTGTTTTCTGCTTCCAATCTTAGGTTATTAGCATTTACATGGGAATCACTGTAAATCTAGCAGAAGCATGGGAACCCTACAAAGCTGCTAAAACTGCCCTCAACTACACACTGGATCTTTCAAATGTCAAAGAGCAGGTACCTAAGGCAGATTTAAGTATTTTTAGCAAGATTCAAACTTGTGTGGGCATCTCAAGTATATTACATGACATCAGTAATGCATGGGTCTGTTTTTCTCACATACAATTACTTGCATTACATTAAAGTACAGTACTTCTGAGTACATCACTTTGTACATAACTTTGACTTAAAGATACTTCAAAGTTTCAAAATCTCATCTTCACAGCACTGTTTGTTTCACTTCCTCTTTCAGTGTTTGTTTCCGCTAAAAGTTTCAGGATTGTGACTTGACTGAATAGCTGCCATGTTGATCACTACTGAGGTGTTTTAAGCTGACTACAGTGTTTGGTCTTTCATAGATAACAGTTTTAGTAGTTACATATTTATGCTGACAGAGTGTGGCACTTAGTTTTAAATGGGGCCTCCGAAATTAAATAAACAGTAATCTGGAAAAAGCATCCAATTTAAAAGAATTATACCAGAATGTTTTATGATGCAGTGCAGTTAGTTCTTTTTATGTGAAATAATTTTTTCCGGGCCTAAAACAGTGAGTAATATTGGGTTGGTTGATAGTTTGCCCAATCAACATATTGGTTGACTGATGATAGCTAAATACCTCCTTATTATCTGGCCTCAGCACTCAGGAAAGAACAGACAGAAGTGTCTAATTAGGAGAACTATACTATACATTGAATAGTAAACTTAGGGAATATGAGCAGAAGTTTTTCTTTCATCTTTAAAGAAGTTTGCTAAGTAGAACTGACATTTAATTCATAATCAGTATTTCTATTTTTAAGTAGATTGTTGTTGTTCTTTCTCATTAGGCAACAAACGATTAGTACTGTTTTTCAGAAATAATTTCTACGGAGTACATAAGTGAATATAGTAGATTTACAAGTCTGCATTTTTGAAACATTATGCTTCCTGCCTAGGCTCTGCTTTAAAATTTAGCTTGCATCCTTTGTCATGCAGTTGCAGTGTATGATGTTGCCTACTAGTATGATGATAATTTGTATAGCATTTTTTTGATCTGTGTGCCCCTTAAGTTCTCAGGAAGCCACAGTCACATTGTGTATGATGTGTTCTGTTTGAGGCAAGGATTATATTGATGCAAGCTTTTTACATTCTAAGGCAAGCAGATACGCTGCAGTCACTGAGCGAGTGCACACTCAGGTGCAGCAGTTTCTCAAAGAGGGCTGTCTGAGGGAAGAGCTGGTGCTGGACAATATTCCCAAGCTGCTGAATTGCCTGCGAGACTGCAATGTAGCAATCCGCTGGCTGATGCTTCACACTGCAGACACAGGTAAGACTTTATGCTAGACTTTTATTACAGAGCTGTCAATCCTGCTATACTGGTGCTTCATGTTACAACCCGAGGGAGTTTCAGTGTGTGCTGCTGTTGAAGTCAGCGGAGTTTCATCTACAGTTTTCAATCGATTGTTGAGCTGTTCTTTTGCTAAGTTTCCTAAAGTATTCGGCTGAAACAGCACACATGCATTTTCTAATTTTTGCAAGCTAGACATATAAAAAGTAGTACAAGAAATCATGATCCTGTTGAATAATACTCTGCAGAATGTCTGGGAACTTTCTCTTTTTTCTTATCACTTAAAGCATCATTGTGAAAATTTTACATAGTGCCAAAAGTAGCCAACTTTTTATTATCTTAGTAATGAATACCAAAGTTTTTATTCTGCTGAACTAAAATTCAACTGAAACTGATGAGTAATGTCTCTGACATGAGTTTGGGTCTGTAAACTTAGCTATTTAGACATTCTCTTGGTTGAATGTTTGTGCATCTTTGGGGCTTCTTGGTATGTGAGCGGGCTTCGGTTACACCTCCATGAGCTTTCTGTAATGGTTTCAGAAATGTTGATCTCTGGTCTTCTCAGTCAGGTGTACTAAATTCACATTTAGTTTGCAGAAGCCAGCAGAAGAGTTTTAAGAAGGCTGAAGCACCACAGAAACTTTAATTATTTCCTATTCTAAGGAAGGAAATTCTCTCCTATACAAGAGTGGTGAGACCCATTGAAATGCTAAGGCTTGGACAACCAGCCCAAGCCAGAGATGACCTATAGATGAATCCTATATATTTTATAACTGAAAACCATTGTGCTAGTAAGTATTGTACTAAGTTATAACAACGCACTTATATTGACGTAAAAAGTGGTAAAGCATTGAAGTACTGAAGCCTGAACAACAGGCCCCAAGGTGAAGCTGCTAACTTAGTCTGTAATCATTAACAAAGTATGTAAGCTCACTAGTGAAAGATGCAGCTTAGACAAAATATAATCAAGTAGTGAGGAGAGAATGTATCCAACTTCCCTTGTCTAGCCTTGTTCAAGGCTGAGAACCCAAGTGTCTGGCCTTGTTAGAAACTCCCTTGGTCTCCCCCTCTGAGACCTGGCCAGGCTTTGGGTGGAATCCAACAGGAGGATGAAACCAGAAATTTTCTGCCTAAAACAAAGGTGCCAGCTATTCTGTCTTGTCCATCTCTGGGATATAAGGCTGGGCCCACTTGCAGCAACTTTGGATGCCTCACCTACGGGTGGATGCATCACATAGAACTTCCCACTTGCAGGGAAAGGCTCTCCAAATACTCGCTGTAACTGGGACTCCCCAGCAACTGCCGATCTGGATGATGATAATATATGCGAGTAATGATGTATTTTTCTTAATCACTATTCTCTCTCTTGTGTAGTAATGATTTGATGCGTTACCCTGTATTCTCCTGTTTGTTGCTTTAAGTGCACTATTCTGTTTTTTCTTACTGCATGTTTTCGGTATTACACTGTTATGTTACTTGGTTATCACCCGTAAAATACTCTTGATCTTTTCACTCTAGTGTTCAAGTTTAATTGGTATCCTTAATCAGCAAAACACCCATATAAATGGAGAACAAGTCGGGGCTCAGAGAAAATTTGGTTTGCTTTCAAACGATCAAAAAAAGAGTCTGTTTACAAAGACTGAAAAGCTCGTCCAAATTCTGTAACAGTGGAGAAATGTTATCTTTCCATTTTCAGCTTGTGATCCAAATAACAAACGTCTCCGCCAGGTAAAGGATCAGATTCTAACAGATTCAAGGTACAATCCCAGGATCCTTTTCCAGCTGCTCCTTGATACAGCTCAGTTTGAATTCATTTTGAAAGAGGTAATGTGCTGCTGCCTTCTTCAGTGTTTTCCCCTGAATGGCAGAACAGAGCTGAAGACTTGAATAGTAGTGGTACATTTGCCACACAGTCCACTTATATAAAGAACAATTATTTTTATTTATTAATTGTGAGTTTTCTCTAGAAGATTACAAACTACTATTGCTTGGAAGTGACATTTTCAGTCTTCTCAATAATTCACAGTTTTCATTCTTACCCAGCGTGTTTATATTTACTCAGAATTTTGCATGTACATCCTGATAACAGGCATAACAAAATCTGTTGAGGAAGCTGCATAATTTTTTATCCTGCCATACTTCTCTTTTTCAGGCTTTCTTTTAAACAGAAACAAAAGCTTATGTACATTGAGGATAAGCTACTAAGAAAACTCTTACACCTATGTATGAAGTTCTGCCATTTCTGAAAGATTCCCCATTAATGCTCTTGTACTAACCTGGTAGAATATGTAAGAGTATGCTTAAACTCACCTACATGCTTTTTTATATTGGATTCCTCTGCATAGGCTGAGATGACTGTGCAAAGTATAAGTCAGAATTAGACCAGAGTCTTCTAGAGTCTCTAAGCTAAAAAAGTTACTGGATATTTTATAAGTGACTAAAATTCAATAGTATCTGTATTGTACTGTTTGGTTTTGGTTTTAAATTAATTTGATTTCTATCACTGTATGTCCATACTGGCTGTATTTCTTAATGTTTTTTATGTTGTATTTAATATTCTGGCAAGATCTTGAAGTAATCACTGTAAGTCAGTTCCATCTGTTTTCAGTACTTTATTTGATCTATTCTAGTATGCCTTCTTGCCAGCTTTGTAAACCAAATGCTTCATCTTTCAATAGATGTTCAAGCAGATGCTGTCAGAAAAACAAATGAAGTGGGAGAACTATAAAAAAGAGGGATCTGAAAGGATGACTGAGCTTGCTGATGTCTTCTCAGGAGTTAAACCTCTTACTAGAGTGGAGAAAAATGGTAATTATTGAAAACTAAACTGGGGAAAAAAAGTAATTTTGTTTTTTATTTTTAAACTGATACCAAAAGAAAATATATGATGCTAATACTGATAATAAAGAAGGTTTTCATGTGTCTCAGCTGCCACAGACATCTCTTATACGCTGTCGTCTTTAGATTTTCTGCATATATTCCATATGTAAGCCATATTTAGCTACCTAATATTTAGATGGCCTTATTTATAAAATACTTTTTATTACTTTATTTAGACATGCCAGGTAAGACAGTGAAATGCTACTTCACTTTTCTGTGTATGAGTTCACGTTACTGTGATCTATCTACAAAGGAATGCGAAAATAATGCCTATTAAACCATGGGGATGGTTTAAGCACTCCTCTCATTCTTTCTGTAGTTGTAACATGGATTTCTGTTGTATTGGCATTTTTTCAAACCTTCTTTTACTTCTCTTCTGCACCGAGTGGTATCTTTCTGATTCTCCAAGTTCTCCAGGGACTTAAAAAGTGCTGGATCTATTTCTTTCCAGATTTCTTCAAATTTCTTGCTCTGTTTTTTGAAACATCTCTTCTTTTTTTTTTTTTTTTTTTTTTTCTGTTGTAAGAATAGGAATTATAAATCACTCTCTTATTTGATCAGGAACACTGCATGAAGTGGCAGTGTAAGGGCAACATTTATGATCAGTCCAAAACAACAAAACTTATAATACAGACAGTTTTCTCACTTATTTCCAATTTAAAGCAGAATTACCGTACTGAAATATTTCCCTTTATCTTTTTCGTGTCAGCAAACTTGTAGCTAAAACATAGAAATTGCAACTGCCAAGGCAATTAACATTGTAAAACCATTCATAAGATACAAATTTATGATTTGAAGGGCTTTATCATTTTTGTATAGATTTTGTAATGTCCATTTGTGTTGGTAGTTGTTTTTTTTTAAATGTTGTATATGAAGAGCATTGGCCTCTTTACAAGACTGCATTTTGAATGTCTAGAAATGTAAGAGTAAAATGAAGACTTTTTAAGCAGTCGCCTACCCTTATAGTGTTGAATTTATTTTTTTTTGCTTTAACTAGGAAGTTCCTTGTCTTTGTTGATGACCATATGTGCGAAGATTTGATTATATTTTTCTTGTTCTTACATAGAAAATCTTCAAGCTTGGTTCAGAGAAATCTCCAAGCAAATAATGTCTCTAAACTATGATGATTCCACTGCAGCAGGCAGAAAAACTGTGCAGCTAATACAGGCACTGGAGGAGGTATGGCAAAGGAATTGATATAAATGACTGTCCTTTTGAAAAATAGCATTTGATACACACACACACACACACTGACTTCTGATTGATGAGTTTCAAAACAGATCTGCATTTTAACAACTGTTTAAATCTGTAAAACTTCGCAGTTTTTTATATACAGTCAATAGGAATTGCTTCATAGACCTTGTGATTGTAAAAGAAGGGATATAGCATGTAAAATCATGCCACTTGTATCTGAGCATTAGTAGCATTTTTCAAAGAAATTAATTCAGTATTAAACACTATATGACAGCTTTACTCATTTTATTAGAATTTCTAAAAATAAATTCATTTGAACTAGAGAAGGTAATTTGAAAGGCAAAATAAAAATATCATAGTACCCCTTCTTGAGTAAATTTGTGAAATTTATTATTTAATGCATCTAAAGTAGGCCAGGATTTGTTAAGTGTCTTATTGTAATAACATCATGAAAAAAGATGGCAATTTAATGACAGCAACACAAATAGAATCAGTAAAGATGAACAGAAAAAAAGGGATTGTTTTATGAGGTTTGTTTTTTTGTTGTTTTTTAAATATAGGTCCAAGAGTTTCACCAGCTGGAAACTAACCTGCAAGTTTGCCAGTTTCTGGCTGACACCCGCAAATTTCTCCATCAGATGATCCGAACCATCAACATTAAAGAAGAGGTTTTGATCACCATGCAGATAGTTGGTGATCTTTCTTATGCTTGGCAATTAATAGACAGGTACCTTAGCAGGAGCTTTCTTTTCTCAGTCATCATTTGCAGAACTTGTGGGAAATAACATGCATAAATATTATTAATACTATAAACTTTCCAATTTAGAAACAATATTGAAGTGTTGTTCTATGAGTTGTTGAGTATATTAAACCCTAATCAACTCAAAAAATAATTAAGTCATCCTTGTCATGTTGTTAGCTGCAGGTTAAGTAATACTATAACTTTTTACTGTCTATCCTGTTCTAAATGTAATGATTTTGATGAGCTTCTATCTCCAGCCTTTAGTCTAGTTAAGTGTTCTGCAAAATACTGGAGTTCCTATTTCAACCAAAAACAAACAAGGAAAGAAATGTTAGAGAATTTCTTTTCCATGGTGTGACTTTCCTGGGATACTACTTCATTATCTTGGCTGTTAACACTCCCTCATGCCCTCTTCTTTTGCCCTGCCTACCCCTTTATCTTACAGGCTTTTTTTCTAGCCAGTATCTCTTCAGACAAAATCCTCCTTTAGTGAAGTTCTTTAGTGATCTCCTGTGCCACTTCTAGATTACATTGGTGCTGGTGACATATGGTTTAAGAGTTGAAAATAAGAGTTTCGGGGGAAGAAGCTGATTTATTTTGTTTGTTTCCTACCACAGCTTTACCTCTATTATGCAGGAAAGCATAAGAGTCAGTCCATCTATGGTAACTAAACTCAGAGCCACTTTCCTGAAGGTAAGTGTGAATAACAGTGAATGTATTTGAACACCGCAGGTCAACCAAAACATTTGTTAAATAGACCTTAAGGCTGTGAAGTCACATAAGAGTCAAAACTTCCTTTTACCAACATTTTCTATATCCAGATTGTTTAGACTGTATTAAATTAACTCAAGGTTAGTTTTAAAGAAAATAAAACAAAGATATGCGTGGCTTTTTATGCAGCCAGCTGTATTGCTGCTGCTAAACAAATAAATCTCATCATCCAGCCTTTACTCATTACAGTTATTTGCTGGAGACATTGGTGCATAGACGGGATCCTCTGCATATGTATTAGAGGAAGCTGAAGGAGTTACAGGTGTGATGCTGGCTGTGCCCTTTGTCTGTCATGATGAAGATCTGGCATCAGATGAAAATATTTTCTATATAAATAAGAATGGGAAATAGCATGGGAGGGAGTGTAAAATTACAATGAAAAAAATCTCACACAACCAGTAAGATTTAAAAAAATTTAACATGGGGAACATAGCACTATTAACTGTTGGATTTTTTTTTTCCTGTTGGGAAACCTGATGTTGTAACACTGCTATTTAAGAAGAATCTAGTGCTTTGAGTTGGAGGTTAAGAGCCTGAGCAGGAGAGATCAAGCATGTAATTTACATTAGAAAAGCAGACATGTGACGTAAAATGTTGACTTTATTTCTAGCTTGCTTCTGCACTTGACCTGCCACTTCTTCGCATCAATCAAGCAAACAGTCCCGATCTTCTCAGTGTATCACAGTATTATTCTGGCGAGTTGGTTTCCTATGTAAGAAAGGTAGGCGTTTGAAGAGGTGTAACTATCTTCTTCTCTTCTTTTTCATAATGGAAGATTGTTTTTTTTAATGAGAATATACTGACTGTGTTTGTTTGTTCTCTCATTTCAAAGGTTCTACAGATAATTCCAGAAAGCATGTTTACATCTCTTCTCAAAATTATAAAGCTTCAGACTCATGATATTATCGAAGTGCCTACTCGCCTTGATAAGGACAAACTACGAGATTATGCTCAGCTTGGACCACGATACGAGGTGCAGTTAAAATAAGGAATTCTGAAGAAGCCTATCTTACAGGTGGCCAACCTCAGCCTAAGTTTAAATAGGTACAGCTCCAGAGAGTTGTACTTTAACGGTGAAGTTGGATTTGTTGACTGAGTAAGAATTAAAATTGACTAGTGTTATCAATGAGTATACCTTAGGTTTCCTGAGGACAGATGAGTAACTTTTGCTCTTCTGTTTTAAAAGTTTAAACTTTTGATATTGTAGAAAAGGGGAGGAAGACTAAACATATTTATAAATGAGAGTAAAGATTTTTGGATTTATTTAGGTGGGGGGAACTAAAACCCAAGTCTGAAATGGAGCTCTCCACATTTGTAATGCTTGTTCCAGGAGAAGAAGGTTGAGGACTCAATAAGCCTTTTTGCTGCCCTCAAATGTGAAGACAGCATGGAGGAATGTTGATTTGATCTGATAAAGCTGCTATTGCTTATTGGCTTTCTGTAGGGTTCTTTTCTGCACTGTTATCAGTCTGGAATAGTGAGCAAACATTAAAATTACTTGGTTTTATTTTTAATAGAGGAAGATGAGGAGCAAAAACCTGAGTTAGACCAGTAACTCCCTCAAAGAATGTATCTTTTAGCTCTCCAAGTATCATTTAGAATGCCAGCTTTTTCCAGCAGTGTTTGCCAAAGTACTCACTTGGTAAGAGTTTTATACAAGCAGGCTGTGATCTTGGATTAAGCTGATGTTCAGGCCTAAACACTAGGTTTAGACTCTCCCATTAAACTCTGTAAAGACAGTTTATTGGGGGGGAGAGGCAGGGATGGAAGGAGGAGGCAGTATTCAGTAATATTTCTTTTATTTTGAGAAGGTAGGGGGAAAACTCTCATCATTTCACACAAAAGCTTGTCAGTTTTGATTTCCATAGAACTGTAAGTCTGAACTGTTGTCTCTGTTCTATGTTGTAAATGTCTTAAAGGCAAAAGACTGGCTTGTCTGAACTTATTACTGGCAGCAGGCTTTATTATGGAATAACTACTTCCAGCTGTGTCCCTAGCCTGCTCCAAGGTACCAAACCTAGAGTTTTGTCCATGATGTTTTCACACACATGTTACAGTCAGATAGGTCTTTCCTCCCATAATCTCTCTAAAACCTCTGAGAGTTACCTGTTCTTTCCTACTGGTAACATACCTATATTAATTAAAAGAAAGATTAGTATTGTACTATTAAGTAAGTCTAGAGCAAGATGTAAAATTTAAAGTATATCAGCACAAATTACTTTAAAATAGCAAGCCTACCACTGGGAAAGATATGTATCTTTTTAGCGTAATTATTTGAATCTATTTAATCACTTCAAAAAATTGTATTTTCTCTTTCTGTTAAAGGTTGCCAAGCTAACCCATGCAATTTCAATCTTCACTGAAGGTATCCTCATGATGAAAACTACTTTAGTTGGTATCATCAAGGTAATGTTCCATTATTCCAGTAGGAAAAAAGTCATTTTAGCACAGATATTTTGACACATTAAGCAAGACCTTGAGGAAAGATAAAAAACCAAGAAAAAATAAGTTTGCATACAGATTTTCAGATGGTGATACCTAACTTGGCATTCAGATAATGGTATTATTTAAGGTTGTTAAGAACCTACAGTGCTCATTGTAAATAAATTTATCAGCCTTAATTGACACTTTTTTTTTTTCCCCCACTACTGGAAAAATGACTGCAAACTTTTCTGAAGAGCTGCTTCTTCCATTGGCAAAGACTGCTTTTCCTAATTTAAGATACCTCTTTTAGGACCAAGAGCAAGTATTCTTGAAGAAGTATACACTTCTTGATGCATGCTGCTTCTTATAATTGTACAACATTTTTGATGGAATATTGGAACTACAAACCTTTGTCATTCAACTTAAAGGAATCATTTATTATCTTGTAGAAGTATTCCAATATTTACTCTTTGGACAGTGCTGGTGGAAAAGTGCATGTTAGCAGTGCTTTACAATTCATCATAAGTATTTAAAATCTTTTTTGGTAAAATGAAGTCCTTTCTATTTTTTTAGACCTTTCTGACTAAGAAAAAAATGTTTCTTCTACTTAGGTGGACCCAAAACAGTTACTAGAGGATGGAATAAGGAAAGAGCTAGTAAAACGTGTAGCTCTAGCCCTTCACAGGGGACTCATCTTTAATCCTAGAGCTAAGGTGTGTAAGAGCTTGATCTGATTTTATTTTTTTATGTATCTTGGGTTTACTGGGACCTCTATTATACTGCTTTCTAGACACTAATTTATACTTTTCTGTACAGATTTCCTTTGTGTAAAAAAGTACACTTTTCTAACTTCTTAAAGGATATTTAGAAAACCTTATTTGATATTAAAATGAGTTCATAAACTGCCAAGAGAACAGAGAATTCAAAACCATATTTTTATTCTGTTGACAAGTATCCTGTGAATTCTGAGTTCACAGCTGTCTGTTTGTCTGTGACAACCGATGACAACGTGATACATGTAAACCAGGTAAACATAGAAAGGCAATGATAGAATAAGGAGTGTGACTCCTTGATTTGATCTTGTCCAGATTCTTGAGTCTCCTAGATAAAATAGTAGTACCATGGAAGCCTAAAATAAATATTAAAAGCAGGAGGAAAAAATATTTAGTAAGAAGAATTCCTTAAGATAACAAACGACCTTTGATAAATTTCTCAGTGTTGTTCAGTTCTGGCTGGAGCATAGGGAAATCCTCTGGAGGTTGTTGTGTGAAGTCATTTAGAAGCCTTATACATTTTCTTTGTCTTCTACCTGTTCACAGTTATGGTTTTTGGTTTGTTTTATCTGTAGCCAAGCGAACTGATGCCCAAACTGAAAGAAATGGCAGCTACAATGGATGGGTTCCATCGGTCATTTGAATACATCCAGGATTATGTCAACATATATGGTTTAAAAATTTGGCAAGAGGAAGTGTCTCGTATTATTAACTACAATGTGGAACAGGAGTGCAATAACTTCTTAAGAACAAAGGTGCTGTTCAAAAACAAGAATGAGTAAAAGTTGATAAATGTCTTTATATTTGGATGTCAAAGCTTGTGACTGATACAGCGTATGTACCCCACTGTGCACAGTCCATACTGTTGTGACTTCAACTAAATATGCTAACTACTGTGTAAAACATCTGCCCCCAGCTTTTTCTGAATTATTTCAGCATCACCACTGCATTAGTTGTAGATAAGAAGAGCAAAGTACCCCAGAGTATTTTAATATCTCTTGCCAGTGAACAAAATGCCTTCTCTCTTTCTCAAAGAAAACAGAAAATAACTACTTAATCACAGTAGTCCTCTCTATATCTGTTGTTAGTTATCTGATCGCAAGCTTAGAAAGATTTCAGTAGTTACCAACTCTTTTTTTAAGATATTTCACAAGTGGTGGAGTGAATAGATCTTATATTCAGCTAACAAAATGGTGGCTAGTCTTACTGCAGAAAGGAAGAGGTGGAATTCTCACCAGAAATGTAGGTAATTCTCTCAACCTCCACACTTACCTTTTGCTTGCTCTTTGTCATAAAACTCATTCTTCTCTCTGCTTTATTTTGGTTTTATAGTGTTCTGCTGTGTACAATATTATCTTACAATGTACTACTTTTAAATTCAACAAAAGGAATAAAATTTCTAAGTGCATTAAAAATGTGCAATGCTAACACTGCAAAGTACCTAAAACTTTTTTTTTCAGATTCAAGACTGGCAAAGCATATACCAGTCTACTCATATTCCTATACCAAAATTCACACCTGTGGATGAATCTGTAACATTTATTGGTCGACTTTGTAGAGAAATCCTGAGGATCACGGACCCAAAGTAAGTACTGCGTGTCACAAGCTGTATTACAGCACCATATGTTGTATTGCTTCACCGTATACAAATAAAATACACAACAGTTTGTCCATAGTTGTCATGTCACTGTCCTCATCTAAAACCAAATTTACCCAATTCATTCTGTACATTTTAAGAACTAGTCTAGAAAAGTTCTGATTTTAGTTTAAGAAGGAAAGCAGTGTGCTACACAAGTAGACAAGAGAAAACCAGGGAAGGGTGGCAGAAAACTTTTGGAGAGAGGAGTAACTAAACATAACCTGAGATCCTTTGAGAGTTTTTCTGATCTCTGCCAGAATAAAGATAATTCATCAGTCAGATTACCACAGGAACTGCCTGGAGCTTTTTCTAAAGTATTTGCTTGTTTAATTTCTCCTCAGAATCACATGTTACATTGACCAAATGAACACCTGGTATGATATCAAAACTCATCAGGAAGTAACCAATAGTCGTCTCTTCTCGGAGATCCAAGATACTTTAGGTACCTTTGGTCTCAATGGTTTAGACAGGCTGCTGTGTTTCATGATTGTAAAGGAACTGCAGGTAATTCTGAACTTTGGTTTCTCAAGGTCATGATGCTTTCATTGTTTAACAACTTCTAGTGAAATGAAAAATCTGTTCATTTTTGAAATGGTAAATTGAAATCAAAAGCATTTGAAAAATATGTGTTCAAACCCAAAGGTAAGAGTTTCAGTTATAGATATAATTACGAAAGTTGTTACTCTTGAGTAAATGATGGTGTGTAACACAAGCTTATGCATTACATTAAATGGTGGTTTGCAAAGAATGCCTTTTGAAGGTGTACACTTGTATGTACTTAAAAGTTGATCTCGGGTCAACTTCTATTCTTCTGCTGAGATCTCAACAAAGGATTAGAATGTTTGGGTCTACCATGATATCAATAAGGTATCAATTCTGTGTAATGACTTTCTCCCTAATACTTCTATGTGAAACCAAGTTTTTTTTGTTTTCTGAATCCAGTCCTAGCCTGGTTAAAGATTTTAAGGACAATAAGTATTGATGAAGACAGTTCTTCCTCAAAAATTGAATTAATAATTGTCTACAGTGGGTACTAAATATTGTTATGGGGGATCTGCTAATTGTCCTAGCACTGAAAAGCACAAGGTCTAACTACAGAATTCCTCGACTCTTTGTGGAAATGTTCTTTCCCTTCTGTTAAAAATATGGCTCTTATACCACCAAGATTAAGCATAGAGTACATGTGTGAGGATTTTACTGACTTATTTCTTTCTTTTATTTAGAATTTTCTCAGTATGTTTCAGAAAAATATATGGCGTGACAGGACAGTACAGGATACCTTAAAAACACTTATGAATGCTGTCAGTCCTCTCAAAGGAATTATAGGTAAGTACTTACTGGTTAAGATGAAGAAAACTATTGTCTTTGTACACTTGCATTTGTTTCTCTTACTTGTTCTTTTTTTAATGCTTCATGCTTTTTCTTTTCTCAGCAAATTCAAACAAGATTTATTCCACAGCAATTGCAAAAACTCAGAAGATCTGGACAGCATATTTAGACTCCATAATGAAGGTATATTTACGTGACTTAGTTATACTCAGTATTCACTCTAGGATCTTTGGCTATATACTTTGATCTGCTTATTTTACAATGTTTTGTTATGTTGAGCTGGAATTCTGTAACATTACAAGTGAAGCAGGACTGGATTTGCAGGAGCTCCTGAGCTTCGTTTGTATGAGAGCTCACGCTCCACGAAGTGCTTAGGACTGAGATTCATATGTTTGCCAGAAGAGCAGTCTGGCACTAGAGATATGATCTGGGAAGCCCAAGTGAGTGCTCAATATCAGGAGCTCTGAGAATCCCCTTGGTGCCTTGTGAACATAATGTACCTAAGGCTGAAGTTTGGAGCAGCAGCATTTCCTGAACTTGCCTTGTTCACACAGAGGGCAGTCTACCCTGCTAAAGATTTGAACAAGCTGTCCCATCAACATGTCTCTTTATCTTGTCTCTGTAGTGGTATTTTGTAACTAGTGTCTTTCAGAGTGCTGTGAATGTTTATGTTACTGAAGAGAAGAAGAAAGTTCAGGGAAGGAAGGGGAAAGTTGACTGCAACAAGCATCTCTGATGGTTTTTATCCCTACCATTGCTGACCCTAAGGTCTAGGGAGAGGTGGGGAAGAGTACAAGCATTTTCACTTACCAGTGAAAAACAAGCAAGTAATGAGGGGTTTATACCTGTTAGCTTCTTAGTGCCCTTTTCACACTGCTTGTGTTTGCTGCCATGAGCTGTGTAAATCTTGAGTGCTGTGACTGCTCCCTTTGGCTGCACTGCACTGTTGAGGTCTGCCAGTCCTGACTGCAGGCAGTCTGCGGAGAAGCACTTGGGGGTAATAGTGGAGGGTGTTGAGGGGATGGTGATTTTCCTCCTCCACTCTCATGAGACCCCACCTGCAGTGCTGTGTTTTGCCCTGGGGCTCCCACCATAAGAAGGATGAGGACCTGCTCAAGTGGGTAGTGGAGGGCCCAGAAGATGATGAGGGGGCTGGAGCACCTCCCCTATGAGGACAGGCTGAGAGAGTTAGGGGTGTTCAGCCTGGAGAAGAGAAGGCTCTGGGGAGACCTTACAGTGGCCTTCCAGGGCTTAAAGGGTCTACAGGAGAGATGGAGAGGGACTCTTGATCAGGGAGTGTAGGGTCAGGACGAGGGGTAACAGTTTTAAACTGAAAGAGGGCATATTCAGATTAGAGATAAGGAAGAAATTCTTCCCCATGAGGGAGGTGAGGCCCTGGCACAGGTTGCCCAGAGAAGCTGTGGTTGCCCCCTCCCTGGCAGTGTTCAAGGCCAGGTTGGACGGGGCTCTGAGCAACCTGGGCTAGTGGAAGGTGTCCCTGCCCATGGCAGGGGGATGGAACTAGATGAGCCTTCAGGTCCCTTCCAACCCAAACCATTCTGTAATTCTATGATGAATCCGTGTCCTGTTACTAAAATGAGGAAGTAGGTCCAACCACGATGTATGTCCTTGCTTTGGGCAGCCATACAAAGGCTATTAGGTGTAATGAGGAGTTTGTGTAATTGATTTAACTTTAAATTGCTACCCATTCAGTTTTTCCTTATTTCAACTTTACTCTTCCTACATTGTGCTCCATATAACACACCACTGTATTTTTGTTTGTTTCAATAGGTTGGTCAGATGCAGATTTTAAGACGACAGATTACCAATGAATTAAATTATTCCTGCAGGTTTGACTCCAAGCATTTGGCTGCTGCTTTGGAAAATCTCAATAAGTAAGTGGCAGAATGTGCTGAAGAGCTGCATGTATCACTGTGATGTAATTGTTATCAACTCAGCAATCCTTAAAATCTAAATTACAGCAAAATGTGGAGTCCAATTGTATTTAGGTTTTTGTTGATGAACATTTGAATTTGAACCCAATAAAAACATTAAAAATAAATAACTTGGCAAGTAATTTGTATCAACATGCTAGTGGCCAGTGCACCTTCTAATTGCATTTGGTTATACCTGGATTTGAGGCCATATTTGGATAAGAAGTAAGAACAGTGAATATGTGTGGTGCTGATTCTGAATCATATATGATGTTTGTTAAAAGATATTCCAAAAAAGGTGGTTTACTCTTGCTTGTAATCATTTACAGGTTTTGTGTCTTTGAAGGTTTTACATTGTTATGAGATATGGCATTGTATAAGGCTTATTTGGTGATAATTTAAACAAGTATTTAATATAATCAATTTATTTTCCTTTTAGAGCAATACTGGCTGACATTGAAGCGCATTATCAGAACCCATCACTACCTTATCCTAAAGAAGACAACACTCTCTTGTATGAAATCACAGCTTACCTGGAAGCAGCTGGTATTCACAATCCATTAAATAAGGTCAGGCTTACATTCCAGTGCTTGGTACAATTTGTTTTTGCTATTTTACTGATTATTAACTGATAAAAAACATAATACGTGAAAGAAATATGTTCTTTTTTTTTTTTTCCCCTCAGATCTACATAACAACAAAACGTCTGCCATATTTTCCCACTGTCAACTTCCTATTTCTCATTTCCCAGTTTCCAAAACTTCAATACAACAGAAATTTAGGTATTGTATAAGTTGTTGTTTGTCTAAATCTAGTGAAAATCTATGTGAAATTATCTGTAAAGAAGATAGCAAAATTATCTGTATAGAAAATACTTGGTTTCTGACTTTAGTCCATATGTCCAGGCAAGTTTGTTGTAATATTGAAGCCAAATACAGAGTACTCAAAAATACAGAGTAGGAAAAGGAACCCAAAGACCTGACTTTCTCATTCCATCCTATGCCTTAGTTAATATCATTAAGCTACTTGCTGTGGAATAAATGTAGTTGTTAGATTAGCTTTTATGTGTGGGCAAGCGGAGGGGGAGGCACAGTGGAAAACCTCATGAGAGTATATTATATGTTTGCTTCTGCTGTAAAGAATTTGTTCTATTTTATAAACATGTTTTGGGTTTTTTTTTGGTGCAGGAGTGGTGTGCAAACGGCCAGCTGATCAAATTGACTGGCTTCCTTTAGTTCTGGGACTCCTTACCCTGTTGAAACAGTTTCACTCAAGATACACAGAACAATTCCTGGCTCTGATAGGTCAATTTATTCGTTCAACAATGGAACAGTGCACAAGGTATCCATGTGTTACTTTTTCCCTAAGTATCATCTCTGTGAAGAGGGCTTCATGGTAGTATCACCACTTTTTCAGTATGTTTTTCTAGCCGAGTATATTTGACATAATAATAACAATATATTTGACTAAATATAAGATTAAAATACTGTTTCTTTTTGTAATGGAATTGAATGGTACCCAGTGGAAGTGGTGGTGTTTGAAGGCTGGCATTTTTGTGTAATTTTATCCAAATAACTGTTTGGCTAGTAAGAGTGTAATCTTTCATGGTGGTTTAATTTTAGCCAGAAGATACCAGAAATGCCTGCTGATGTAGTGGGTGCCCTCATGTTCCTGGAAGATTACATTCACTACACAAAGTTACCAAGAAAGGTAAGAGAGAATTCCTTGTCTCCTGTATGTAGCACTGAGCCAGGGATCCTGATCAGGTGAGCTAAATCTTGGTTTATGCTGTGGTTACGTACTAGCAGTTTGATCACGTGTATCTACTCTGGAACATGGCGGCATCTGTAAACAAATATCCAAAATAATGGACTTGTTAAGTTTGTCCAGAAAACAATATTGACCCTTTTCAGATGTTCTGTAAAAAATTGCCGAAAGGAAATACAGATGAAAAATCTGTTACCTGGTAGGAATGGGTCATAATGAATTCTTCTACCCTGTACGAACTGCAAAGTGTGTTACTTGTGTACTTTGTGTAACTATTCCTATACTAGTCATGGTATCCTTAGGGAAAAATTATTTTCTAGGAAATAAAGAGGGGATACAAAATACAGAAAGGATTTCAACTTTGTGCGGATTTAGGAAAAGTCTGTTCCATTTAGTGTTCAGAGACTGTGTACATTGCTGGGGGGCTTTTGAGAAGGGAAGAAATAAAATAGAAGTTCTGAGATGTTGCAGAATTAAGTAATAATAAACTGAGCAGTATTCTAAATGCAGAGCAAAAAGCTAATTAGAAAGTCTTAAATTTTGGTGAAACACCATCTCTAGTCCATGGTTCCCTTCCCCCCAAAGCATAGATTCCCAGGCAGCTTCTTTACTTCACATGCAAGGGGAGTTCTGAAAGTCTGGGCTTGTAAAGAGACTTTATTTTAGGGTTAATGCAACTTAACTGCATTTGAAGATGATCTATTATTTATATGTGGTATTAAAAATAAGTCATAATCCCATTTGCTATAGGTGGTACCCCAGTGGTTCTTGAATAAGCCATTTCCCAGCTAAGACCACTAAAAAAGAGAGAGGTTCTTCCAGTTTCTCTCTTCCTCCCAGCCCACAGTTCAATGTAGTAGAAGTCCCCACATCAGCCTTGCAGCTGCTGCATCTGGTACCTGTGCCCGCTGCCCCTTCAGCCTGGTGCTGTGTGGAGAAACAGCAGAGGGTGTCAGCGTTCCTCCAGCCACACAGTACCTGTGCTCCCGGTGCCTCCCCACAGCCCGCGGCTGCCTGACACGGTGTTCTTCCTCCCTTCCTTTGTGCACCGAGCAAGAACACATCCAGGAGCGCATCCTAAAGCCAGGTGGTTCAGGTCAATGGTGGTGTGTATTTGATTCATAGATTAGATGCACTTGTTAATGGAGGAGTAGAGCATACAAATGAATAATGAGAAAATGAAGAAAATACCTACCCTTGCCCTCCTGTTTACTTCAGGTTGTTGAAGCACACGTGCCTAGCTTCATTTTTGATGAATTCAGAACTGTTCTATGAATATGAAGAAGGACCAAGACTTTCCCCCAAACCTGAAACGGGAGCTGGGGACTGAAGATGAGACAAGTACAGCTTTTCAGAACTGTATCTCTTCTGTGCTTTTAAGACAGTACCTACAACTGTCTCTATGAAATGTAACCATCAGCACTAGTTATATAATTAATACTTGTTTAAATCTTGACATGATATGCAATCCATAACTCATCCAAACAGTGTACATTTTGTACTGCACATTATAAATGCTGTATGTAATTGTTTATGTATAAATCATTTAGTTTTTTGTTCTGAAGAACTACTTGTGGAAGTTTGACTTTTGTATCCCAAATGAGCAATGAAATTGGAAATAAAGGTGTTGGATAGTTTGTCAGGACTGATGAGTCCAAAGTGTCAATTTTCAAAAGAACCATGAGGGAGAATGAATATATAGTGAAGAGGTTTAGTGTCTGTCGCTGTACTACAAAAAGTTAATTTTCCTCTATAGAGGATGGAAAAATAATTAAATATCCATAGCTGAAAAGTCTTGTGATGCTATTTGAAGGCACAAAGATTTCTTTCAGTGCAACTGTGCTATGACAAATGTTGGGGGCAAGGTGTTTATTCACACAACTTTCAGTCTTGGTGTGGAACCTTTACATCTGGCATCGTTTGCTTGCTAGAGGCTGCTGGGAGAAAGCCAGTGGGAGATGTTATTTGATCACTGGGACAGCTTGGTGCTTATCAGACTGGGAAAGAGGAGGCAGATGCAACAGCTGAAGGGAAATGTTACTCAGAAAGACGCGCTGGTGACATACGACAAGCTGGAGTGGGTAGCTGGCACATCGACTCCTTGTTCTAGAAAGGAACATCGAAGGAAGTGCGCAGCCCCAGGTCCCTGGTCCTGTCTGCGTCACCCTCTGGCTGCAGTGAAGATGCATCTTCACCCGCCCCTAAGTACCCCAACCTTTTCCCCTGGAAACAAGAAGGAAGGTGTGGTCTCCCTCCACTATGGCTGACAAAGGGATGGGGGCAGGGAGCCAGCCGACTACTTCCATTCGTACTAAAGCAGAGCTGGCCTAACAAATAACAGGTTAGGGCCCTGCTGGTTATCGGTGCAGAAGCAGGCCTAATTCAGAGAAATGAGTCCCATTACCACAAGAGTTAATAGATGAATATTAATGAATTTGGGAGGGGGGAAGGATTGGTTCAAGAAGATTTCGTGATCTTGCAATTACCAGGGTACCCACAGTTTTTGGACCAGGTGAGGATTATGAATGTGCCTGAACATATCCCAGGGCTTGATCTGTTAACAGATTGTCCCATACTAGGGGAAAAAACTGCGTTGGTCCCTGACCAGCTTGGACCCTGGAGCTGGCGGCAGGGAGGACTGTGACTGCTCCCCCCGCTAAGCCCACAGCCCTCAAACAGCGGGGATACTGCGCAGCCCCGCGATTCCTCACGGGGCTGTGGCTCAGCCCTCGGAGCAGTGCAGCCACTCCCGTGTCTGTCACCTGCTCCACTTACCTTCATGACAGCCTGCTGACTGATCCTGCCCTGCGGGATATCGGAGAGGCACTGAGCAGTGGGGGCATTCTTGGGAAATTAGTAGAGAGACCAGCAAATGAAGTACAATTTTGGCGCATTTGAAAAGGAGCCTGCCAGTTATGGAAACAAATAAAATTTCAGACAGCTGAGCCCCCCAAACACAGTTGATGTGCAGCGCTTTGTAGGATTACTGGGGTGCTGGCACCAGTTTATCCCACACTAAGCACAGGCTTTAAGGCCCCTGTATAATGCAGTGAGAAAGAGGAACGAGTTTCTATGGAGGAAACATGATAAAAAGCTTTTGAATGAGCCCAGCACTCTGCCCTGCAGTTGCTTAGGGACCTAAGCAGCCTTGCAGACCTTTTGAGCTGGATGTCCTTGTTTCAGGAGATGATGTTGCACACTGGAGTTTGAGGCTAAAAGGTGAAGGAAGGCTGCTAGCTTCTGCCTGGGCTCAGGCAGCCCCGCCACACACACAGACACACACCCCACCTCTTCCCCCTACACCCAGCAAAGCACACCAAGGCAGTGTAAGGATGCTGCCTATCATCGTGGAGCAGATCCTGTTGGGAACTATGCTAGGGCACATGGAAAATAAGGAGGTGATTGGTGACAGCCAACATGGCTTCACTAAGGGCAAATCATGTCTGACAAATTTGGTGGCCTTCTACAACAGGGTGACAGTGCTGGTGGATAAGGGAAGAGCAACTGACATCGTCTACCTGGATTTGTGCAAAGCATCTGACACTGTCCTGCACATCATCCTTGTCTCTAAATCGGACAGACATGGATTTGATGGATGGACCCCTCAGTGGACAAGGAATTGGCTGTATGGTCACACTCCATGTCCAAGTGGAGAGCAGTGGTCTCACTGTGGTGGTCAACAGCTCCATGTGGTCAACAGCTCCATGTCCAAGGGGAGAGCAGTGACAAGTGGAATTCCTCAGGGGTCGGTGTTGGGACTGGAGATGTTTAACACCTTTGTCAGTGACATGGACAGTGGGATTGAGTGCACCATCAGCAAGTTTGCTGAGGACACCAAGCTGTGTGGTGCAGTCGACTCACTGGAGGGAAGGGATGTGCCATCCAGAGGGACCTGGACAGGCTGGAGACATGGGCCCATGCCAACCTCATGAAGTTCAACAAGGCCAAATGCAAGATCTTGCACATGAGTCAGGGCAATCGAAGCACAAATACAGGCTGGGCCATGCGTAATTTCAGAGCAGCCTTGTGGAGAAGGACTTGGGGGTATTAGTGGATGGAAAATTGAATATGAGCCAGCAATGTGCACTGGCACCCCAGACCATATCCTGGGCCACATCCAGAGCAGTGTGGCCAGCAGGTCGAGGGAGGGGATTCTCCTGTTCCACTCTGCTCTTGTGAGACCCCACCTGGAGTGCCGTGTCCAGCTCTGGGGCCTCCAACATAAGAAGGACATGGACCTGTTTGAGCAGGTCCAGAGGAGGCCACGAAGATGATGAGGGGGCTGGAGCACCTCCCCTATGAGGACAGGCTGAGAGAGTTAGGGGTGTTCAGCCTGGAGAAGAGAAGGCTCTGGGGAGACCTTACAGTGGCCTTCCAGGGCTTAAAGGGGGCTACAGGAAAGCTGGAGAGGAACTCTTGATCAGGGAGTGTAGTGATAGGATAAGGGGTAGTGGTTTTAAAGTGAAAGAGAGTAGATTTCTATTAGATCTGAGGAAGAAATTCTTCACTGTGAGGATGGTGAGGCACTGGCACAGGTTGCCCAGAGAAGCTGTGGCTGCCCCCTCCCTGGCAGTGTTCAAGGCCAGGCTGGACGGGGCTTTGGGCAACCTGGGCTAGTGGAAGGTGTCCCTGCCCATGGCGGGTGGGGTGGAACTGAATGGTCTTTAAGGTCCCTTCCAACACAAACCATTCCGTGATTCTATGATCTACCAAGCAAAAGTTATTCAGGAAGGTGAGGGTAGCAGCTGGTATGCAGAACTCACAGTCATGATCTTCATATTAGACGAGACCCCACCACCACTCCTGAGTTATATACTGCCGTCTGGGTGGTATATAAGGCATTAACTCCGTGGGTTAGTGTAAGTGGACAGCTGGACAATACACCATTGTGGGGTCAGGATTTATGGAAGCTCTAAACACAGAAATACCTGCAGTTACACCTGTGGGTTTCACATGCTGATGTTCATGTGACCCTGTGCCTCAGGGAAATGAGGCACACAATGCCACAGGTGATCAGTCAGGTCAAATTTATGGCACTGCTTCCTGACACCCCATCCCCTGATGCTCTGCCACCCAATGATGAAGCTCTCTCTAAGTGGGCCCACAAAATTTTGACCATCTGAGTGTCAATGACAACTACAGATGGATTTGAAGCCAGGACATCCCATGTACCCAGATGCCACTCGGGAGCCAGTGCAGCGGGGTGCTCTCTGTAAGGTGCTGGAGGCTAAAGCTCCTTAGCAGCCTCATGGACAGCTCTGGCAAGGCTGGGCGAGCAGCAGGAGGCTGAACGGCTTCATGAAATGGTAGCAATTCATGGATGGACAAGCACTCTGCTCATACTCAGTTTGCTTCATTAAATGACATTAATTTTTATTGGCTTTTTATTACAGTTGTAAATTAAATTCTAGAATAATGTGAGCAGACTGGCACTCTAGCATTCTAGATGACTAGCATTCATCCTTTTTCTCAGTGCTTTCACATGTAACAGATTGAAAGCCTCAGGAGAAAAACTGCTAGAAAAAGAAACAGGACTGAACTCTTTGATGGTTCCTGTTTGGTCAATCCCCATCTTTACAGTGCCAGGCTATACCCTTCTTGTCTCCATTGGTTTGCAGTTAATTCAGAAGTCCCCCATGAGGGCTGTCCAGTCCACCCTCCTGTTTAGAGCAAGGCAGCCAGCACAGGGTGCCCAGGGCTGTGGCCAGCCAGGTTTTGAGTATCTCCAGGGAGGGAGACTCCACAACTTCTCTGGGTGACCTGCCCAGGTGTTTGACCACCTGAACAGTGGAAAAAAGTTTTTTTCTAATGTTTAAATGGAATTTCCTGCATCTCAGTGCATGCCCATTGCCTCTTGTCCTGCCACTGAGCACCACTTACTGTTGCTGGGCTCTGTCTTCTTTACTCCCTTCATCCATTGGATATTTATCAACATAAATAAGATCCCTCTGAGCCTTCTCCAGGCTGAGCAGTCCTGACTTTCTCAGCCTCTCCTCTTATGTCTGATCCTCCAAACTACTAATCATCTTCATGGCCCTTCAGTATGTCCATGTCTCTCTTGTGCTGGGGAGCCCTGGACACAGCACCCAGATGTGTCTCACCAGGGCTGAGCAGAGGGAAGGATCACCTCCTTCAGCCTGATGCAGACCAGGAGGCTGTTGACCACCACTGCAGGAGTGAACTGGTGTCCCCCAGGATCCCAGCGTCTTTTCTGCCAAGTTGTTTTCCAGTCATTGTCCCAGTGCCTGGGGTCATCCCTCCCCAGGTGCTGGACTTTGTGCTTCCCTTTGTTGAACTTCTTGAACTTGCTGTCGCCCCATTTCTCCGGCCTGCCCAGGTCCCCCTGAACGGCAGCACAACTCTGCACTGTCAGCTGCTCCTCACAGCTTTGTATCACCTGAAAACAAGCCAAGGGTCCACTGGGCATTAATGAAGACATTAAGCAGCACTGACACCAATATCAGTCCCTGGGGTACACCACTAGTGACTGGCCTCTAGCTGGACATTGTGCAGCTGATGGTGATCCCCTGGGCCCAGCCATTGAGCCAGTTGCTTAAGCTTGGGTTTCCCTTTGTAAAGCAATGCTGACTACTCCCAGTCACCTTCTTGTCCTTTGTATGTTTGGGAATGGTTTCCAGGTCTGTTTGTTCCATCACCTTCCCAGGGATTGTGGTGAGGATGGCTGTCCTGCAGATTCCCTCATCCTCCTCCTTGTTGTTACTGAAGACAGGAGTGATGTTTGCTGTTGTCAAGGCCCCAGGACCACCACCACTATTCAGAGAGAATTGAGAGTGGCCTCACAGTGACACCTGCCAGCTCTCCCCACACCCAAGAGTGCATCCCACCAGCAACCATGGACTTCTTTACAGCCATGTTATTTAAATATGTTCCCCAACCTGGTCCTCCTCTGCTGAAGGACTGAGTACTGATCTGTGGGGTTTGGCACTGCCGAGTGTTCTTGTTTCTCCCGTTCCCAGCTCAGCCTTTGCAAAAGCTGAACCTGTGTCACAGTATCTTGGCTTTCAGAGGAGAAAGCTGTGCCAGCAGCTGGCTTTGTTAGGAATACAGCCCTTCCCTCTCCAGCAGGGAGAGGCTTCCCCAACACCCATCTCCCTGCCCATGCAAGAGCTTTGGCATGTTCATGCCAGCCAAGATACAGCACAGGCTTTGCCGCCGGGAGCCAGTGCCCTTCTGGCCTCCATGTCTCCCTCCAGGTATGACAGAAGCACTTCCTATGAGTAAGGGAGTCGCACTTTGGTTCAGGCATCCCTGACAAGAAGGTCTGACTGAAACCAGTCCGGCTGTGCAAACCGTGAGAATTGTGCTAGGCCACACCACCTCGGGAACTAAGTCTAGGACACATCAGGAGCTAAGAGTATCAGCGCAAGCTGAGAGTAGACATAAGTAAAACTGGTACAGCTGCACTCCTGCACATATATCAAAGTGGGGTTTGACTACAAGTCAATCACTACACTATAAAAATCTGTAGCCCCTTCGAGCCCATTGAGCTCTCCTGCACAGCAACAGGCGGCACAGCGGGGATCTCCCCCTTGAGCAGGGCTGCCTCTCAAGCTTACACCTCGAGATTGGAAGACCCCTTACCTGGCATCTCTTATCTATAATGAGGTAAGTGACAGTTTACATTAGGCCTGAAGGTATGTTGTATGCTAGCAACATTTTTATATCCAGCTATTATTAGAAGTGTTGTAAGTAGCAGAGTGTTTGACCATTGTCTAATCACATTCTAAATTATCATTTAAATCATCCTCAAATCAAATTACTCTTTAACTAACATTAAATTATTGCTTAATCACCATTTGATTTTCAATCATCAATTGATTACCATTTGATCATCATCTGATCATTAATAAAACCCTTTTAGCTAACCCCATAATGATGACTTCTTTTAATAATTCACCTGTGACACCAGATAATCAAATGAAGGTGCACAGCAGGAAAAAGAGGGAACACAATGGTAAGATTGCAGAAAAAAAGAAGAAATAGGATGAAATGGGGGAAGAGGGGAGTAGGTGTCACCCAGCATTAATAACCTGAAGCCTAATAACATCTAACCCATGCTAGAGACGTGTACCCCTACTTCAACAGGTAGGAAAGCAAACAGCAACAGAGGAAGAATACAAACTGGTGTCAAATTATTTTTTTCCTTATTTTAATTTAGTTTTAAGGTTTTGCTTTATAAAGCTCTGAACTTTCCGAAAATAAATGCAAATATCCTGTCCCCACCACAAAAGTACAGTTTCCTAAAGTTGGTTAAGATAAGTTAAAACACACAGAAAACTCTTAGCACATTATGGCTTTTGTTATTAAAGCAATTATTTATGATTAAACTTCAAGTCTTAGGTCGTTTTGGAGTTACACTGGACCCTGGGGGAAAAGCAGATTACAATGGGCAGTCCAAGGGCAGTGTAAATTACTGCTGTGACTCAGCAAGCAGAAAAAATCAATAATGATTTTATTATTAAGGAAAAACTAGTGGTCACAGAAAGACTAGAAAAAACCACTGGAAAAATACTTTTAATTATTTTCTGCAGCGGAAGTAGAACATAAACATCAGCAGGTGTCTTTCCTGTGCTTTAGTGCATCACAGTATGCCTCAGCAGGGAATATAACCCTGCATTTCTTCTTTAAAACATTATATTATGCCTCAGGTCTCAATAATGCTTTTTGAAGACCTGACTCTGAACTATCTGCTTTGGGACATATCCACAATGCCAGAGTTAACCGGCATTCCTCCCTGGAAATTATCATCTCATGCTTTATTTGGTTATAAACCACCAGCGCAGGGATTCCCTTTCACTTCAAGCACGTACAAACCAACAGGTAGCATTCCACAGAAGTCAAAATGCAATTTATGTCATTTTTAATGACAATGCTTAATTTTAACTCCTGTGTCTCTTCAGACAGAAACAGAAAAATTAAAACTTAGAATAATGACAGATGTACGATTCTAGCAGACATCAATTGGTTATACCCATATTTCCCCATCCTTCCATAATCAAAATAAGTAGAAATCCACAGAAAACAAGGCTTCCAGCTTTCACATTTCGTACTTTTTAACAAATAAGGCAATGAAAATCCAATATACAAATGAAGTAAAATCAAACAACATCCTCCACAACTTGAAATTCTTCACCTATAAAATTTTTGTAATGCAAAAATTAAGTATCACACAAGAATTAAAAAAAACTAAGTTCTTGTCTCCCAAGAAACCCCACTGAAGCGGGGCCTCAGGAACAAGCTGGCTATTTTGTGGTGCTGAAATCGCTGCTCTGCACAGAGGGTGCCAGTCACCCCACACCACTGCAAACCCCATCCCTGGGACACCCGACAGCAGCAGCAGGTGCCTTCCTGGGGTCACGTCCCACCGCTGCCCCGAAACCAGAACTGCCACAGCTATAGCTCACCCTACAGCCAGTTCCACCACACGCTATTTGGTTCCCATTAACACTGGTGGGAATTAAGAGCAAGTTAGTAGTAGTATGTTTAAAATATAATTCTCAGTTCACATTCCAGCGTGAAACAAAAGACCCAATATATTGCATTTATTCCTGAATTTGACAGTGGCAGACAGCGTTGTCTCCCAGCACCATTATCCATTGCTTAAGTGTTTAACCAGCCCCAGGGAAGCTCATTAGCTGACTTGAGAGCAGCTTGACTAACAAGACTCCCACTCAGGTCTGCCCGGGGGATGATTGCATTTATCCAGCCAGCATGTTAGTGGGGCTTTTGAAACTCCTTCCTGAGGAGAGGAGGTGTCTGTAACTTGCATCTCCACCCAAACCAAGAATATCCATGGAGACTCTTCCAGCATCAAAAAAGAAACACGCCCCAGTGCAGGACTCCCTCCCCGCCACACTCCCCAGCGCTGCAATGGCTGTACAAGGACAAAAGATTTTGAAGCCTCAAGCATCACATAGGACTTTCAAAGCTGATGTTATACACTAGGCTAATGCAGATACAATCTCCTTTCTGCATGCTTGTGTCTTTTAAACCTAGTGCTGTGTTCATCTCTATTTTGCATATGGCAAATAAGGACCTTCGTTTACTTGTCCAAATATAACTGAATAAAATCGATAATCCTTTCTACAAGTATTCTGGTCCTTAAAAGCAGGTTATAAGGATATTTTTAAGGTGTACAGCTCCCCAGAGTATTGTTCCAGGGCATCAAAAGAGTTTTCTTAGCAGCATCAGGCAGTGATGACTGGTAAAGCAGAAGTCAGAGAGGATAAATGACTTCCTGTTACAGGTTTTAATTTATCTGAGTATAAAGATGGCATGTGACAAATATGGTAGCTGATGAGTACTGTGTAGGCATCATATGGAGTAGAATGATGCCAGGTGATGTTGATGTGATCAGACACATGAAAACAAGAGACCTCTGATTTAAATGCCTCAAGCTGGGCTTGCAAAGAACATCTGTATGCATTATCTGTTTCCAGATGTCTTCTACAGCAGAAACTAGCTCCGGACAAGATAAAAAATGCAGACACTGAATACATTATTGAGAGACAGAGTGGTTCTGTGTATGCTCTACAGCAATTAGTAAGCATACTCTGTGTATAGAGGAAACCATGGTAAGTCAGCATCCGTTTCCACCACTGTGTAATTACCTGTGGTTACCGAGTTACTGTGTGGTCAAACCTGAGCCAAGGCAGTGCCACTTTACAGCTCGTGTTTGACAGAGATAAAGGCAACTGGAGTTGAAAACCTGAGTGCTGGATCTGATTCATGTCTGGTGATGGCAGGAGAAATGGAGACCTCGGAAAAAAATGCAATATAGGCTGCAGTCATTAGTCAGAAAACTTTCTGGCGTGGGACAAGGTACCAGAGAACACAAATGACCCACAGCATCCCACAGCAGCTTGTGGCAGAAACTTCTCCCTCCTCCTGTTGATTTTCACTTGCAAGAGAAAACTGAACTAGAAAAAGCAGTATAAGGTCAATAGAATCGCTCCCGACCACTGGAGGTGGTAATAAGGACTCAATAGAAGATTGAAACAGAGACACCTAAGATGGATTCCAGTACATGACAGTATCTCATCTCAAATGCTTGAAGGGTTTATCCAGCTGCAGCATGATGTGCACCAAAATGTGATCATTGTCAACAAAATGCATTTCAGTCCACCATTTCAATGCACATTCCAAAAAGCAAAGCAAAAATTAGCCAAAATCAAAGCACACCCATCACACTCTCAAAATAGCAACCAAATCCTTGGTACTAGTGTCCTCTTCTGCAAGAGTCTCCTCCAGCAGACATGAGGACAAAGCACTTGATAAAATGACCCCTGTTCTGGCATGGAAAATGCAGGGTCAGCAAATATGTTCAGTCATAAGAAAGGCGGTAAATCTTCGTAACCTAAAACCTTAATAGCAGGGTTTTATTTATATTGAAATATAGGTGGGGGGTGTGTTTATGCTGTACCTCCCACACAAAAAATATATGAACCAGTTGTTGCTAGGCTTCAGAAGCCCCACGTGTTCATTTGGGTCCAGGATCTCAGTATTCACAACTTCATAAAACATGTCAGGACCCATCTCATGATACAGAAACCACCTGGCACAGCATGGCCCACACCCGATGTTAAAGAAATCTCTTTACCACAGGTTTCCCATAGTAGAGTCTCAGGCATTGAATCCTATAAAAATAATTTATTCAGATGATACAGAGGAAAACCGGCTTGAGCTAGGTGCTTCCAGAGGGGGATCCTGAACAAAGAAATCCTTGGGCAATTATACCCTATTATGACCTGGATTGGAAGCCTAAGAGAGTCAGGTTAAATTAAGGTGAAACAACCAGTTAAAATGTTTTACTTGTGCTAGAAAACAATTTAAACTTGGGAAAGGATAATAAGCAAGGTGGTCTCTTATAAATCTACAAGAAAGAAAAGACAGGAAAGAAAAGAAAAAGAAAGGAGAGAAAGACTGTCAAAGAAATCCAGATCACCACCCCTGGATCCAGCGGTGCCTCAGGTCCGGTAATCCTGGGTGGTGGGTGCACACACAGCAAAGTTCCTGTCACCTTTTAAGTCCATTTTATCAGCTGATTAGCATACTAGACAAAGAGAGGCAGGTATTCCATGAACAAATTTCCATGGGAGACAAGGAAAAAGGTGGGGCATGGGTTCTGTGCATACACTGAGGGGGAATGGCATGCACCGTCCTTTGTCCAACTGAGCTGGTGGTCATACTAACTTTGCCCACCTGCTTTCACCTCAGTTCCCACATTTTTGATGACTTCATGCTTCCTGAGCAATCATCTGGCTTCTGGGGCAGAAATGATCACCTCTTATCAGTTCTTACCACGTCTTCAGTGGTGAAGTTGAGAAGTCTTAGCAAGGGCTGCATGGTGTCTGGCTTACACAATACAGCCACACAGTATTGAGTTTACACAATGGAAACAGTGATTGGTTTCTCTCAGTCCAGGTTTCCCCCTTTGAGGCTCATACAAGGAGTTTGTCAATACAGCTGCAAGGGAGTGGGAGGTGCATCTTCCGATACACTCCCACTTTGTTGGGTGACGTTCCTTAGACTAATCACAAAGGCCACAGCTTGTCCTTGAGGTTCTCTGTGTCAATAAATGTTTGAGGCATTACTTCTTTCAGTTCCTTAGATGCCCTTACAATCTAAGTTCCCTCCCCTCATGTGACGGTTTGGTCCAACAGTAATGTTTGGGTCTGGGGTCTTCTTGTTCCACATTGCATCCTTTCTCCATCTCTAGGCTGACTGTTCCTTTTCTTATCTTGAGGATGCAGCTTCTGCTGACCGATGTGGTTACCTTATTTTTCATAGGAGGCACTGGTCTCAGGGACTTTAAACTATTTGTGCGTGAGAACAAAGGAGTAACCAGGGGAGTCCTTGCAGTAACCCGGCAATCCCAATGTCAGAGCAGAAGTTAAAGCTTATTTTTATAGTTTGGAAAGCTCTTTGTCTCTCTGGATCTCAATGTATAGGCTCCACTTCCTCTCCTTTGGTAGTTCTTTTGACTATGGCTTTTTTAACTCCCCTAGTCCCGGTATCCAGGGTCTGCAGTATCTTACTGCCCCAAAAAATCCTCACAGATATTTCTTTGTTACGAGTTGATGTATTTTTACAATAACAATAGCCTAGACTTGTTCTGGGTTTATTAATCTTTGTCCTTCTTTTAATATGAATCCTAAATCTTTTAATTCCTGATGACACAACTGAAGTTTAGAAAGAGATGCATGTGACCTTTTTTTTTTTTCTCTAAAGCAATACATAGATAGATGTACAGTGTTTCTTATACAGACATCTTCATCTTTACTTGTTTTTAGCAAATCATCTACATATTGTGTAAGAGTTGATTAGCCTGGTAGTTTTAAGCCTCTCAAATAATTTCCCAGTATTCATGAAAAACTTGTAGGAGGCCCTGCAAACGCTTGTGTGAGGCACATCCCAGTTAATTGTTGTCTTTTCCATGTAAAGACAAACAAAAGTTGGCTGTCCTCATCTAAAAGGATACTAAAGAAGGTGGTGGTTAGATTAATTACAGTAAAATATCCTACCCAGTGTGGTATTTGTAAGAGTATCATAGAGGAATTGGGTACTACTTGATGAGGAGACACTCTGTGATAGGTAACTACCCTTAGATCTTGCATAAAACAGTATTTCGGGTCCCCATTTTTTTTTTTTTCTACAGGGAGTATGGGAGTACTATAAGGTCATATACACGTTTTTAGAATTCCTTGGGCTAAATACCAGTCTATCTGCTTTTGAATACTCTTCTTAATTTCTTGGGTAATAAGATACTGTTTCACTGCCAGAGGGAGGGGTTCCTCTCTATGTTTTTATGTTTATGGATTGAGGTGAAACCAGTAATCCTACATTTCTCTTTGTTTTACTCCACAGCTTTGTGGATGCAGATTTCCATGCTTCCAGCATTTTTATCTCATTATCTGGGCTCCCAGTGATCACAGTCATTTCCGTGATTGTTAGCTCTATTCCTTCAGGTGACAAGTGTAATTCTGTGCCTAGAGCCTGCAAGATATCTTTTCCCCATGCTGGGGAGTCCTCTGCTAATATAAAACACCCCCTGTGTAAGCTGACACAGGCAGGACACAGGAACAACCACAAAACCACAGATGGAATGCAAAGAGTAAATTTATTCATATTACCTCATGACCCAGGTGATCTCCTCAGCAGCACCCGGGCAGAGGCACGCGGGTGGGGACACAGGGAATGCAGAGCCCGGTCCTTGCTAGCCGGAAAGAGGAGGAGAAAGAAAAGATCTCAAACCTGCTGGTTTCACCTGTATATATCAGGGATATTTGCAGGTGTGGTTACTGTGCTTTGATCTTTCCCACTGCGGGGTGGGAATTTCAAGGATGTTTGTTAAGGTGCCTCTGAGTCTATCACAGGGTTATGTTATCTAAACACAGATGTTCTGCCTGTCCAGCACACAAAGCTAAACAACAATTAGTATGGTATATGTGGGGTTTGGTGCCCCAGCTGCAAGTCACTTGATTGTATTTACAATACCCCCTCACCAATCTTCTGTGGTATTCCCACATGCCCCGCTCTTGTTTCCCATTGTTATTAATAGGGGTTTACTCAAATTCTGTTCTCTGTCTTGTGACTCCCTGTCTTAAAATTCTGTCTGTGGTCCTAGACCCTTTCTGGGTAAAATTCAAAATGGAAAATGTGGCTCCTGTATCCAGCAATAATTCAATTTCACAACTCTCAATCTTACCTATAATACGTCCCTGCTGGTCCAATTGGGTAACTCATATATTAAGTTTCTAACCTCTCACCCCCAACCGAGGTCCATGGGGTCCCCTTCCTTCAATCGTTGTGATTGCATATTCTCCTGAGTGAGTTTTTCTCAATGATAGGTCCCTTCCCTTTCCTGTGGCTGGAGAGGGCATTCCCATTTTATGTATCCTAATTTCCCACAATAATAGCACTCTCTCCCATTATTCCTTCTCATTCCTCTTTCTTTTTTCCCTAGTTTCGACCTGGTCCTGGTCCTGATCAAAGAAATCCCTGGGCATTTATACCCTCATACAATCTAAGTTCCCCTCCGCTCATGCGACGGTTTGGTCCAATAGTAACAGTTGGGTCTGGGGTCTTCTTGTTCCTCACTATATCCTTTATCTCTAGGCTGGCTGTTCCTTTTCTTATCTTGAGGATGCAGTTTCTGCTGACAGATGTGGCTACCTTATTTTTCATAGGAGGCACTGCTGAATTCAGCATGATTTTGTCACTTGTGGCCTAAGGCTTCAGTGAGTTTTTCTATTAATGCCATACAATGGCTCATTTGAGTTAGGAAGTGACTATGCAGTGGATTTCGTTTGAGCTACTACAACACCCAAAACAGGGCAGCCTGATCCACCCCGTGTTGGCTGTGATCCCTACTCCGCGCTAATCCCCTTCGCCTCCAAATCACACCCAGGAGGTGCTTGGGAGAGCACAAGTGGGCCTGTGCCAAAACCATTACGAACAGAGTGCCACCAGTGAAGGGGGACAGACAGCCGTGGTCCTGGTGTGTTTCCCAGTATAGATGAAGCCTTCATGCCAACAAGACACAGCTGGGACTGTGGACCCTTACCCCTCTGCAAGCTTCCCCGTCCTGTCCTGCACTTAGAGAATCCAGTCTCATAGCCTAGAAGAACCCGTAAAGCAAACCCACACCAATGGTACTGCCATAAGTATATAGACAGCGGTTAGAAGTATAGTTTCACTAGACAATGTAAATTTTCATCCCCAATATTAGGGCTCTCAGAAACCACACCTGGGAAGGAAGTGTTAAGATGCCATTGCCTGAAAAATGTGAATGTGCATCTGAAGGAAACTAGCTGCATCACAGAAACTTGAAAAAGCAGGAGCTGCATAAGGGTGACCCGCACGTAAATGAAGTGTGGAGCTGAAGAAAACCCAAACGTTCCCATGAAAAAATAAATTAGCCACTGTAATATCATCCATGGAACTGTTTAAAATCGTATATGAGAATGCAACACACCCCACTAAGTCATCTGGGTGCTTATCCAGAATTGCTCACCATGTATGCACCTAGTGCCTTAGCATTAACGAGTGTTTCAGTATTTGGTCTATAGTTCTGCGCTTTGTGTTTGGCTGACCTGATAAACTCTGCTTGAAGACAGCCCTAAAACCTGGCTGCAATACCAGAAGCCCCTTCCTCCATGATTCTTCACTATCTCTACTTTCTGAAAATGACAGTCAAAGCTCCCACACTTCACTCTGCAGCTTCTCTTGCCTCTGCCCGAAGCATTACTAGTTCCTGCTCTGCCATACGCCAGCTGGTGCAAAGGTTCATTTCATGCAGAACTGTGGGTTGGTTTTTTTTTTTGCTTTAGCCCTTCACTAACAATTTCCAACACCCTGTTTACCTTTTTGACTGCTGCTGCGAACTGAGTAGAAGCTTGGAGAGGACCAGTCATGGTGATTCCAGGACACTCACAGCTAGGTTCCACCATCAGGATTATTTTTCCTATTTATGTTACTTTGCTTACATTAACAGTGGATTTCAGTTACTATTTAAAATACCCTGTCAGCTTCTATTTTCAGTACCTTGAATAACTTTATCTCAGCAAACTCTGTCATGCTGCTGTTCACTATGCACAGCACAGGAGCTTGCGCAGCTCTTTGGAGCTCCACAGGGAACAATTTAGGAACTGCTGACACCATTTTCCATGTAGTACTGTCATGCTGAGCAAGCCAGAATTTCAGGATACATAATTTATTAACTGCCCGTATTTATTCTGGATTGAACAGATTTTGCTTTTGTCCAGAATACACAAGCTGGTTCCAGAGAGCAGTATGTGCAAGCAGCGTGAGCCAACCATCAATTACTGCCCTACTGACACCAAACAACTGGTGTGCATTGACAGTAGTACAGTAAATACCAACATGGAGGTTTTAAGAGACGAGAGCAGCCTTTGAAGTAGCACAGGTCACAGCTTCCACATGGGAAACCTGTACAGGCAACACGCTCCATGCACCTTTCCTTATCCAACCTTTCTGCAGAGCAGCAACTGAGCCCTATATTGCAGCATGTTTCTGGCTGTGACTGCAGAGCAAGGACCAGAAAACTGGGTGGAAGAAGGCAGAGCTCAGGCATACGACATGAGTGCAAGGGAGAAAGACAACAGAGAAACTGGCATTATCAGGAAGGAACAATCTGTTTTAATCATCCACTCTTCAGATTTCCACAGGTGTCTGGAAACCATGGAGGCAGAACTGATGTTGCACTTACTTTGGAACAGTTTGATTAAAACCAAACTCAAGTGTGGTTCCTCAAAGCCAAATCATCGTGCAACTGAAACAGAGCATGAGCAAGACAGCTGGGGAATACCGCGTGTTCCTTGTTACTGGTTGTTGTTTTTCCCCTGACTGTACTGCAGATATCAGTGTGATAGTCTTAAGTGTAGTCTTCCAAGTGCTATTCGGTCATCATTAACAAATCATTTACATCTACAGAAAATGAGGGCTCCTCTTCAGTTGCAGAACAGACTAGTTAAGCCTCTATTCATACGCTTCCCAGTGGGGCACTGTAATTATGCTGGAGATTTCTAACATCACATTATACTACTACTGTATCAGAAGCACAATCAAGTCACAAATTACAAAACCCAGTAGCTGATCCAGGACTAATTAAGTGCTTTGTCATTGTTGCAGGTGATTTAAGTGTAGGTGGAAAACTACCACCTCTACTCTGCCTTTTAATTGCTTGCACTGGAGCTAGAGGAGGCACTAAACACATGCAGAGCCCAAACAGGTATCGCTCCTCCCACAAAATCCCACACCACATGCCTGTACTAGCAGGCATTAAAGCTGTAATAAACCTCTCAATGCCTCAGCTATTTTCTAGTAAAGGGCTTTGTGCTGGGTTTGTGTGGTGGGTTTTTTTGCAGGTGAGGGGGCTACAGCGGTGGCCCCTGTGAGAAGCTTCTCAACGCTCCCTTGGCTCTAGGTCAGACTCACCTCTGGCCAAGGCCAGGCCAACTAGCGGCAGTTCCCGCACCTTCAGGGTCAGGTATTTAACCTGAAAGAAGGGGGAACTTGTGAAGAGGAGCTACGAGGACAGCTGTACCAGCACTATGGTCAGTGGAAGGAAGGTGGGGAGGTGTGCCAGAGCAGAGTCCCCCTGTATCCCGTGATGATGTGACAGGGCCACACACACACCCCCCCCACCCCCCCATGGAGGTCACCAGAGGAGCAGAGATTCACCTGTGGCCTGTGGCGGACCCCCAGGACTCTGTGGGAAGAAGCAGCCCCGGCTTGTTGTAGTTCAGCACTGGGAGGACTGCAGCACCTGGGTGACCTTTACTGGAGCATCTTGAGAAGAATGTGTCCTGTGGGGAGGGCTCATGGCAGAGAGAGTTTGTGGAGAACTGTCCCCTGTAGGAGGGGAACCACATGGAGCCAGGGGAAGAACGCAGAAGAGTCTCCGAACCTGGCAGGAAGAAGCATCAAACTGACTGCTCCCCCCGTCCCCTGCACTGCTGGGGAAGGAGGCAGAGATAGCAGGAATGAAACCGAGCTTGGGAAGAAAGGAAGGGTGGGGGGAGGTGGTGTTAAGATATGGTGTGGTGGTGCAATTCTTACCCCTCCCTGCCCTACCTTGTTGGGCTGCTTGGTGCCAGGTGTGATCCCATCCACATTCCCCCAAGCCATACACCAATCTGTGGAGATAAGGACTGATAACCTTGAGGAGCCTGGCTCCTGCCCCTCCCAATTGCTTGGAAAAGGTTATAATGGCCCATCATCTCCTGATGGCCTGACACACCTATGCCTGGGATGTGATCAGATGGAATAATAACAGGGTTGCATGTTATTCAAATTCTTGTGCAACTGCCTGAAGGCACCAGATAGTATTTGACAAAGTCAATTATCTTGGATCCTATAAACTGCGACTACCAGAGAGACCCCCAGAGCTCTCCTGGATCGCAGCGGGCTGTGACCAGCATCTCCCCTGAGCAGGGACGCCTCTCAGGTACCAAAACCCTTAAGGTGTCGTCTGCTCCAGACAGAGGGCCAGGGCGAAGTCCTCCCACTCGAGTCTCAGGTATCGCCTGCTGAGGAATGCCAAGGCAGTGGGAGTATTTGCTCTAAACTCGAGAGGGAAATTTTCTTTGAGCTAGCTTCTATTTCACCTGTTTATTGGGGGTGTGTGTGTGTGTTTGTGGGTACGTACCCTTACCCTTGTTCCTGTGTGCTTGTCCCTTTTGTGTTCATTTTACCAAATCCAAACCCCTTTGTTCCTGTATGTATATGTCCGGTTTGTGTATGCGCATGTACATATGTGTATAAATTAAGGTACCGTTAAGTAAGTTAGAGTGAATCTTGTCATTTTAGAACCTGAATAAGTCACTTTTCTGAGTTATTTTGTATTGACAAATAGTTGTTAGTTATTAATAAATCTAGATTATTTTTCTAAATCATTACCGTGTCAACACTTTCATCCGCGACATATTGTTAATGCTTTTTACTGTCCCATTCTGTCTGAACTATCACTGTTAGTGTTTTGAATTCTTTTTTTGTTGTTGTTGTTGTTGTTGTTGTTTTTTGGTTTTTTTCTTTCCCCTAATGACACTGGGGTTTTTGCCTGTGACCTTATTTCCATTCCTGAGCCTTTTGATTCATTTTCTCCTTCCCAGCACTGGCAGGGAAGGGGCAAGTGAACGGCTGTGTGGTGCCCAGTCACCCTCTGGGCTCAAACCACAACAGGCTTGTTCAAAACAAACCCAAACCCCACAAAACAGAAGACCAAGAATGCTGATACAAATTTCCTCAAACAAGCTCCATGGAATGTGACACTTGCATACATGAATCAGCACCCCATTTATGAACAAGCTTCCAGACCACCAGACTAGCAGAGAAGGCAACTGCAGTTTCCTCTTTCTTTCCCACCACTAGCAAGTTTTCATACTCCCGCAGCATGTCACCAACTATGACCTTGCCTCTACGTAGCTGTTTCTCATGTTCCTTCTGCTATTAGCTGCAGCTGCACTGGTCTTCGGAATACAGGGGTAACCACGTACGCACAACACGTCTCGCATGCCCACATCACTTATCTAGGTGCACTGCTGGAGGGCATGGGATGGGATTAAATTTTGCAGTGCACAAATCCTTAGAACGAACCACTTTAGAGTTTCCAGATATATAGACAACTCAGAAGTTGCCTCAAATATGTGTGCATTGTGTTCCCCTCTGATTCTGAATCATGGCTATGACACATCTTTCCTGGCATATTGCTTCATTTTGCTGCATTTAATTTTCGGTGCAGAAAACTAAACCCAGGACTCTTACAGACCTTATGCTGCATGCTGTGGCTAGCATTAGCTGGTTTAGTTTCCATTTTTGGCCATTTTACCTAGGGGCATTGTCCACTCACTGCCAGCTTTACTCTTTTTACTCTCATCTGGCTCAAGAACTGCTTCTTTCATGACTTCCTCCCCAAGCCCCCAACCTCTGTGTCTCTGAGAAAAACACAGCAGCCAGGGACTGCAAAACACAGCTTGGAATTCTGTCCTGAGACTTTTCTTCACCAGGGCAAAGTGCTGCTGTGTGCCACTGAGCAGCTGGAGTAGGAGCCCAGCCAATACTGTCAAACACTATCCAAGACTAACTCATCAGTAATTTCAGTTAGAAGCCCACCCTGTTTGCTACCCAAAGTCCTTCATCTTGTCCTGAGGACAAGGCACATAATCATTTCATGAGGCATATTTTCAGGTTGCTATTCATTACACATACATGCAAGACTTTTCTCTCCCCCACGGTAATTTCCAACAATTGATGATTACCCTGATCATCAAGACACTTAACTAGGCACTGAGTTCAAGAAAAGAAAAAAAATGCTTAAACATATATGTAAATTTAAGCACAGTGGTATTTCCTGATAAATCAGGAACTAACAAAACTCATTAACCGGAGATAGAGCAACAAAAAAAAAAATTTCTACAGATATCGTAACTTTTTATTTAAGTTAGCTGAGGATGCGTATTTGGCTCAGGACTGTTTATCCTTGACTTTAAAGAGACTGACTGCAAATAATATAAAAAAATAGAAAATGTAAAATTAATATTTTCAAAATTGTCAGAAATTTTGAAAACAGTTGTACAAATTCTGCAAACTTTGTGTACCCTTAAAGGGGCATCATTTAGTTACCATATATAATGATATTTGAAAATATTAGTACTTTACCCTAAAGTTTAAACATAGACATATTCATGATGCAAGTAATTTCAAGAGGGTATCAAAAGGGATAATGGTTAGAAAAATATACATACTTTTGCTTGGAAAAGAACAGGTCATTTAAAATATCTGTCAAATAAAATACTAAAAAAGCCTCTCCACAGATTTTTTTTTTCCACAGTCCAACATCAAATGTATGTTTACATTATGCAATCTGTCATTCTCAAGATATAGTCAAAGTCTCACCAGTACAGAAAAACATAATCTGTTACTGCTCTCTAAACTGTTGGCTGCACTGATGTGTGATTTAGGTAAGTCAAAATAGCAGAGCCATACAGTGATACACAAAGCAATCATAAGAAAGGTAAAGAAAAATGAAAATACACAAGAACAAAGGAAAGCATACTGATAAATATAACTTTGAGAGGAATAGTAACCAACAGTTAAAGACATGAACTCTTTAGTAGCATGCAGTATTTTCTACAGGAAAAAACCTCAAACCTCCAAGTTTTAAAAGGACACTTTCGTGGTACTTCTCATGAATTTTTCTAAGTAATATTAAAGATTACTCTCTACTGGAAATAGTCTGGACCAATTTTGTTTCAGTGGATATGGTTTGTTGCTATGCTTCAGTTTGTGGCAGCGTTAAACTTCAGTTGCACACACACCCAGCAAAACAAAACAAACTCCCCAAAGTTTTAAAAGAATATGAGATAGGAAGAAATTTTCAAAAACATGTGCTTTCAGTACCTGAGTGGAATGCAGTAGCCAACATAACCATGGGTTGATTATTACTTGTTTAAATGAATTCTGGTGTAATAAAAATATTTCAGAAGAGCAACATGGCACTTGCAATAGTGACTAAAGTTAAAGATATGATGACACTTCAAGATTTGAAATCCTTTACAGTGTCCTTTTAAGTGTCAGCAGACTAGTATCTTAGCTGCAACGGAAAAATAAGAGGCAAATCCTAATGAAATAACCCAAATCAAGAATGTTACAATATTTCACAGTAATAAAGTCTATGAAACTAGTGATCAGCAAAAAGCATGACGGATAATAGCAGCATATGGTTTACAGTTTTCACTTTTTAATTTATTAATATTAGTGGTGCACTCAGCAATGGATAAAGCAAGGAATGAAATTATGACTAAACTGGCAATTATCTACCACATGTCAACACTTAATTATGGTCCTTGTAAACAGCTAACTCCTTTTTGAACTTTAATTGCAAAGAAAAGAATATTTACATATAATATATATGTATATAGCCACAAAACCAAAATTAAAGTCAAATCCTTATCAAGGAAATTGTGTTTTGAAGAGAAGAAAACATAATACAATATTAAATAGTACATGTCCAAAGATTTGAAGGCATTGAGATTTTCATGTTTTCTTCATCCAGTCATTTCCCCCTGGATTTTAATAGACTAAATACTTCATTTCAGAGTAAATAAGTGGAAATATTATAGAGCAACTCCGGTAAAGAACAGCTCCACTACTGAAAAATGCTCGAGGTGTGGTGATCCAGGACTCTGACTTAAAGCAAAAATAAACAGCGTATAATGCCACAGCAAAGAAGTGGCCAATCAGAACCATTGGTTTAGGAGATAACCTGTATTAAAAATAAATAGATAAAACATGTAAATAAGCAGAATGAGAAAGCACTGACAAATTTTCATTTTACAAATAGAGATCTTCACTCAAGATTACACACCCCCTTCTGATTTAACTTAGTTGTCTTGGAGCTGCTTACACACCCTGTATTCCCTTCTACAGTACAGCCAGCATACACTGCTGCTCTCTCTTAATTTCGGGTAGTCTGTCTCTGCCTTTATCAGCCCCCAGGGGATTACTCTCAACAGGCTCTATCGGCTTTAGCTCTCATTTCAAAAATGGAAAAATATAAATGCACACATTCTCACATGTTCAGACTAGTATGGTTTATTGTGCATTCACCAGTTCCTGAGGGGTCACTGAGAACACCTTCATAGTTACCATTTTCCTGGTTCCTTATGCTCTTCTATGGGAGGCCTTATCCTTAACTATTAGCTGTCAAGCATGAAACATCTTCACCAGCTCCTCTGCTAGTCTGGACCCCTCTACCTCATTCAAACTTCCATGCCATCTACATTAACTTCCTCTCTGGCTTTTAGGGGCATTTCTTTACAATGAAAAAAAAAAAAAAGTCAGCATTTAAAGACATAGCTTCTAATAAAGCTCCAACTTATACTACAATCCTAAAAATACAGGTTCATGTGGACCATTCCCCCCGTGCAGAGCTGACTAGGAGCAAAGCAGAGCCTCACAGTGCTCAACCTGGTTCACATCAACTATTACGAGCACACTGAACTTACACAGAGAGCAATCCGACAGGACCCGAGACACATTCTCCACCAAGTCTGAAGTAATGGAAACAGGCTTTCTTTAGCTGATGCAAGGAATCTACAAAATTAATTAAAATCACTCAACAATTATATTCAACATATACCAAAAAAGTTTTCAGCATATGCAACAGTGGTATTAAAACCAGAACTCTGGTACTTTGGTAGCTGTTGTTCTGTTAAATTACGCTGGATTCTGAGCTAGTTTTATTTAAGTAAAGGATAGTCTTACAGAATATCTACACATTCTTAAATTAACTGACACAAGAAAATAATTTTCTGTGTTTTTTTTCCTTTGTGGGCTTTTTCTTTGTTGTTTTTTTTTTTTTTCTTTTTAAATACTAACTCCAGATTTCCCTTCACATTGCTATAACTCAGTTTACATAACAATAGAACTAAACAACTAGGTAGAGAACACAAGCTAACTCATTAAAATCTTTAATTTATTGATATATTTTTAACATATATTGATTGATATATTTTTATATATATCAATATACACACACATGCACTTACATACACATACATTTAATATATATCAATGTACACATATATATACACATATACATACAAGCACATGGACATACACACATACACTCATATACACACACATCCCCTCCCCAGGCATATTTATTTACTAAGTTGTAACTAGTCAGAAGTTACCTTTAAAATATACTTACCATCTGTGGCAGCAAAGAGTTCATAAAGTGCCTGGGCAAGAACATTCACTACAAAAGAATGAGATCTTTTTCTTGACCAGTAAAATGTTCTTTTTGCCTAAAAAAAAAAAAAAAGGGGGGGGGAAAGAAAAAAAAAAAAAAAGAAGTATTTCTGTCAGTAAGTACAGAAAGTACAGAAGAGCATTCAAAAGATTCCCAAAGAGGTGGTATTTTCACTCATGAAAATGTAGAGTGGATTTAGTGATAGGCTAGATCAGTTCCAAGCTAGGTCATTAAGGAATTTTGGAAACTTAAGCCCATTATCTAGGCTCCTCTTACACTAAATATAGAAAAAAAAGTAGTTCCAGGGTGTGCTTCAGCTCACCCTATATACAGTAGGTAGCTGGGGTAGGTCAGAAACTTGAAGGATAACGCCCACCTAGTTCTCTCTGTTGATTAAGTAGGAAATAACTGGAAGTCTGAGGTGAGTAGCTGAAATGTAAGTATGTGCATTTGGTCAGGTAAGTCCGGTATTGCCCTGACATTCAGGGTCCCTCTAAGTACTTCTCAATTTTCAAATACACTTTTTGAATACTTTACTTGTAGTCTATAATTATTCTAGCTAGAATTTAGCCAAGACAATATGTCTAACCTGATTAAAAGCAGTAAACAAATAACTAAGAAATCTTGTTACCTACTCATCAGAATTTTGGGTCTAAATCTCACTGAAAAAATAAACCTAGCATCAACATTGATGGTGCTGATTCCTGGGAAAGAAGGATGTCTTCCAACTTACTACTGTGAGATTAATGCAGCAGTCAAGGGGCTAGCGGAGCATTGAGATGCACCTGGAAAAACTGGGTACACATGCTCATTGTTTTCTAGGTACCACTCCCACAAACGTAATGGTCCTAACCCACCCCATTTAAGATCAATCTGCATTACAAATGCACTAATATGGGAATATCAGGTTATACTAGCCAAGCATGATGACTAGACACATCACACCAGTCTCCTCAAGCAAAACATGACAAGTCAGTAAGCAGTTTTGAATCTGCCGTTTGCCACACAGTCACAGCACTCACAATTCACAGCTCCACTTACTAGGGAATGACTAATGCACAGTTTAACTATCCAAAGCTTTGAAAACTGCTGTACCTCACTAATAACTTACCTGCCCCCAAGTTGCATAAAACCTAAAAGTGTGTTATTAAACTGCAGCAAAAGCTACCTAAAATAAGTCCAGAATAAAGCTCACCTTAAGAACATCAGCATCTTCATAGAGGTCTGGAATTTCCTGGAGCAAACTTCTCCATATTTTAATATCGTTTAAAATAACACTCATTCCTCCACCAGTTAAAGGGTGTCTTATATTATATGCATCTCCTAAAAGAAGAACACCTAGGTAGAAGAGAAAAAATAATGGGATACTGCATGACCATTACACAACCTTAGAACTCAAACCATCTATTTTTTTTAAAAATCAGTTTTACTTAGCATTCCCACCAGAAAAGAAGATGAATAACAACTAGAAATTAAAAAAAAAAGAAATGGGAAAAAAGAGGATGTTTTTTAATTAACATGCTTAAAAAGCCTTTATGATGATCACAGTCAAAATATTTCTTTCCCTATAAGTATGCATGTGTGTATGCCAAAGAACACAGACACACTTTTTAAGGTAATTTCTCTCCTTTTTCAATCAAGTTTTTCTTAAAAAGACCACACTTGTATAAGCTTGAACAACTGAGTGATTTAAATTTAAAAATAAAGCAGGCACTGATTTTAAGTCTGGTGTCGATAGATGTTCCAAGTAAATTGTGCCCAAGGTACACCTTTTTAAAATACTGTTTTTCATAGAATTGTGAGACAGCTGTATTGAACAACAAATACACCTCTGTGAAAACAAAGCCCTAAGTCCCAGAAGAAGTTTATAATGCCTTTTTCACACCTTTTTTATTTCATAATACACACCTTTTTTGTTTACAGCTGAAGGAGGCAAGAAGCTGGCCGGCATAGTCCTTAAACGATCATTCTGAACTGCTATTAAGAATGGTTCCTTTAAGTGATCTGCAATAACCAAATATTTTAGTCACACTACTTAGAGTCTAAAATAATTTGCACACAACCCATTACATATCTTGATATAATTATATTATAATTATATATTATTATTATTATTATTATATCTTAAGAGATATTCTGAATTACTACCCTTACAGATGTGAGCTGAACAAACTGCTGTGTGATGTGGAATCAAAGAAGAATGAATGGTTACTGAAACACTAACTGCACACATGGAAAAATCCCACACAGTTCAATGAATTAAATAAAATGTGCCTTTTTTAGCACATTTAATTGTGACAATTGTGCCTGGAGATCTTTCTAGACTTACCAGGTAGTTGTGGATAAATGTTCTCAATCATGTATTCTTTTAAATTTTTTGGCATTTCTCCTCGAATATCAACAAGGACCCGAGTCTCAGTTGAAGAAATCTGATAGACCAGCACTGGACTACTTTTAGCTAAAACAAGTTCAGCATAATTATCTTTAAACTGTGGTGCATCCTTAAAAAGAAAAGAAGGGGGAGAAAGATTGAGAATGATTAATGAAAGGATATTAAACTTCAGGTATACAATATCATTTTCTGAAAAACTTTGAAATACAATCCCATATCATATCATTTGGGTTATTTTTCTCTTTAAATGAACAAGAGAAGTGTTTTCAAAGAGAAAGTGCTGAACTTCAGTGTAGTTACAATTCTTTTGGCAATACACTGCAATATTTACTAGGATATATGAATATATGATATGATATATTTTATAAAATATAAAATATATTTTCATTTGAATACCTCACTAATATTTAATACAGCCATTGATAACCTGTAATGTAATCAGTGTGGTAGCTTTCAGTAAAATCATTTTGTTTTCTTTTCATAAAGGAAGTAGTGGGAGAGAAAGAAATACTCTAGTCTGTACACAACTACATGGAGATATCAACTGAGGAAGAATCACAGGTCCTAGCTAACTAGGTCTTAAACATGTTTCCAGAAGTAGAGAAACAGGAGGCACAAGGGCAGTGGTGAGTGGGTTAGGGACCAAAAAGTATCGAAGTTCCTCCAACTCAGTGTTTCCAGTCCAGTGAAAATTCTGTAGCTTTGGTTTCTTCTCCTTAATTATTTTTGCTGTTAATGCAATAAATGCAGCAGCCACAGAGGACAAGACTCAGCCAGGATTTCTAACTGGGTTTTCCAACCACCCAGCTAGCCAACCCACATTCCCATTTCATCTCTTGAAGTTTACAGGTCCTGAAGGTATGTATGTACCTGGTTACAAGATATCCCACCTTCAGGCAGGAGCACAGTTAGGGTATTCTTCTGGAGTATAAAACATAGGTGGTTTGACCCACAGCTGCTGTGATGATCTCAAACTGCTCCCTGAACAAGCACCATAAACATTTCAAAAAAATGTCAACATCTTAGCTACCAATGTCTTAACACAAACCAGTCAAAGAACCTATATCCAGGGAAACAATCTTACAAATTGAGTTCCAGATTTACAATGGTGCCTACTTCTAACCCAGAGATTAATGCTATGTGAAATACAGCACTAGTAGCACATGTAATGCTACATTATATAAATGTTTAAAATTTTTTTCCTTAAAAAAGAAAGTAAGTATTTTCTGTGAACTAGTCTAGTGAGTCCACTGTTCAGCTTAAACTAGTGACGTTGAATCCTACTCTGTTTTTTTTAAACCTTCCCTTGTTCATCTGTATAACACTATACTCCACTCTTAAAACCAGAATCTAACTTTAAACAAAAACCCAACAAAAAACAAAACTGGCTCATAGTTACTTAAAAGTGTTTTGAGTTGAAATCTGATCTGTAACTATGCCAAACATGTTAAGTCTGACACAGCAAGTTCAGCTATCCTAGAGCTGGGATGGAGTATGCATCAATAATTTAAGAGTTAAAAATATAGATCAAAATTTTCAAGCACTCCTCAAAGGGACACAGAAACTGATAGAACAGCTGTATATATATTTCTAAAAGCATAGTTCTAGTTGATACTGTTGGAAAAGATAATGAACAACAATATATTCCATGAAATTCAGACCCACATTAAGAAGTGGCAGCATACTGGCTTATACAGTATCATACAAAAAACTTACCTTCAAAATGCAACCAACAAAATGGGATGAAACAGTAACTTTGCTGGAGACCAAGTTTTTTCTGAACTTGGAGAAAAGTCCATCAGCTACAACAGTAAGTGGTGCATGAAGTTCCTGCAGCATACAAAAAAAATAAAGACAGAGGTGATATTTCCAGTTTCACTTAACAGTGAAACAGCTCCAAAGCTCTCATTAGATGTTCTACAAAACAACAAACATAAGAGAATCACAGACCACATTTATAATATATTTACTAAGAAATAGAGTATTTTTTTGCCTTCCTCATATTCATATTTATCTATACTTCCTCTAAAAGTTGATCTAACCATACAGTCCAGCCTTTTTAGACATGCAATCAGATAACACAGTTATGGGGACTGTGTTGGAATTTGGATTAAAAAAAAATAAATTCCCACAAGAAAAGTAGAGTAATTGATCCCTTCAGCCTATAATGCTCTTCAGGAAGAAAAAGAAAACTAAGAAGAAATTTTAATTTAAAGAACCATTCATAAGCAACTAAACAAAACCAAACTGAAGTGTAACAAACTGAAATGCAGTAAGCATACCAAGATCTTCTTTAAAAGACCAAGAAGCAAACTCTGAGCAGTTCCTAGTGTACTTAGGAACTATAAGAACAAATAGCGTATACAGACAAAATAGAAAAGAGTAAACTGATTAGGTTCAGCCTGAATGTATGCACAAATTCCTAATGTTTAACACATACACATTGCTCTCTAACATGAGCAAATTATTCTGATCATTAAAATACATTGTTAAACATTTATACTGTAAGGCTTTTAGAGGTAGATGTTTCCTTCTATCTACAGAATTCTTGAGGTCAGTATATTCAGTGATTTAACTGCAAATGACTAGATTTGTACTGAGCATTAGTCCTCGGCCTTCAATAATCTCATACATTTGACATAAGCAGAAAAAAAAAAAAAAAAGTTTTCCTTTTAAGCTTTTAGGATGCAAATAACAAGGCAAAAAAGCATGTTGTGTTTCATTAGCACTCCTGGAAAATATTCTACTATTGGATGGAAGTATCTGGTGAGCCAGTATGTGAATGGGTTCCTCTACGAGCAGTAGGAATCAACTCAGTCACTTGTGTCACACAATCCTTACATCTTTTGCTGTGCACAGGGAAGACAGACAAAATCAGGTTAAGAGTAGAGCTGAGTTAAACAATATACATGTATGGTGTCTGAGCTTATAGAAGTGAGCTCCAGAGTAGAGCTAACAAAAACACTTTCCTATGGATTCCTGTCTCAGATGACTTCAAGCTCTAATTATTCCTGCAATTAGAGCAAAGTCACCTGCCCATATGGGTTTCCTGGTGTCTAATGATCCAAATATTTATGCTACAATTTCTCCACAATCAACATACTAAGACCTCTACTCTATTCAGCTGCCTGGTTTTGATAAATTGTATAAGTTGATTTTTAGCATGCTGGCTAATCTGAGTCTCATTTAAGAGAATAAAAATCTCAAAGGCAATGTGGTGGCCAACAGGTATGGAGAGGACAGAAAACCACAGACACAACACAGATCACCCTCCTTTCTTCATGAAAGCAGATTAAGGAATGCAAACAGGGTTTGGTTTTGGGGTTTCTTCTCCCTAAGTAGCTTCCCAGCTGTAAAGAGTCAGAGATAGTTGGAAACACAGTTAAGAAGAAATGTTTAGTGGAAATTACTTCCACTAGATTTCTAAAATCAAAGGGGATCTAGGCTAGCAAATGAAACAGTTCTTTCCAGCCACAGAACTTCAGAATTCACAGTGAAACATGAATTTGTTTATTCCAATTATACAGAGAGGAGATTCAAAGCCTTAAGTACAACACACATGCTCTCAGGAAAGATGCAAGGCTAAAACAATTGGTCACCCTACTGCTGGTCAAGTCACACTTAAAATTACAACATACATAAATGTGTAAAGCTTAAAAACAAATCTCAAAGCAAAATAAGCACTATCCCCCTCCGCTCCCAAACAAAACAAAAAACAACCCCTTTTACACTGCTGGGTGATAAAACTAATTGGATTGGGGAAAAAATACCCACAAACCACTCCATCCCTGCCAAAAACCTCTTCCTCCGCTAACTCCCTATCTTTCCAGAACCCACCTGTGATTCAGTGTTATTCTGCTAGAGTGGATTTCCTAATATTATTCATTTTACATGACATGAAAGACAGCCCAAGGAACAGGACTTGGAACTTCCCCTTCCTTCAGCTATCTCCAGAGGGGCCAAGGATGTTGTTTCTATTGAGCTCTCTTACAGCTTCCTATTTACAGCATTTTGCCATCAAGTGAGCCCTTTGTCTGAGGAGGGTCTAAAATGAACTAGTTCTCCTATATCTTGGGCAAATACTTTTAAAAGGCTCTCTTACATACGTTTTTGTACCACCATTTCCTTTTCTAAATGACCTGAAGATGAAAGTTTGTTAGTAATGCTCAGCAGTTTAGTATTAGTTGAGGAAAAGAACATTAATCAAACCAGTGACACAATTAAAATCGGCCAGAACTCTCTTTCTGTGATCCAAGAAATGACTGAACAGAACTATCTCTATGAATGGGTACCTATCTTATTTTCAGACACCTCAGTCAACGGTGGAAGTATATGTGGAAACAAACCATTACATACAGCCAAAGCACAAATCTTAAAATACTGGGTTTTTTACCAGTAACTCTCAAAAGATTTTAAACTCCAGACATAGGAATATTGAAATAAATAGTGAACTGAATTCTCCACAGACACTGAAAGCAGAAGCTGCACAAGAAGTTATAACAAGAATTCCCGTATGTTGGGACTGCATCCACTAGAAAGTAATCTCCCTTTATTAAAGCTTTCGCTTTATTGATGATTGCATTATTTCTGTACCAGTGCTTTGAAAGAGTTTTTTTCAAATTTTATATATATATATATATATATATGTAAACCAATGATTTTCTCAATAATTTAACAAAGATTGCAGCAGAAAACTGTCTTACCTTAGTGTCTCCAGTTTCTTTGTCCTTGTACTGAACACCCACAACACAGTCATCTTCCTCAAGTAATTGTAACACAGTTCCCTCAATGAATTTTGCACTGCAATAAGAAAGAAGGGTTAGAATGGAATGGAAGAGGATTGATGCCAACATTTCAAAGCATTAGACACAGGAGAGACAGATTTTCACTAATCTTGTCTCTGCCAACACTGTTTAAATTTTAGAGACAAGATGTGTTCTTGACCACTTTCAGAAGCCACATCAAACATCAAAAGTGTTTGTCATTAATTTCAGTTCAACACTACCGTTTGGTTTGATACCTGAGAACATTTTAAAACTGTAGTTCTTCTCTTAAACACCCTACCATTCAGCAGAATCCTCAGTTATGCTTCAGGTGCTCCATGGCAATGGCTCCAGAGAGGAGTCCGACACCTAACACAGGTCAGAATCCTGCTAAATGGTGGGAAACGCTGACAGTGCAGGTAAGATGTAACTCCAAGCAGAATTCTGAAGCAAGATCTGAAGTAACACTTCAGCACTTAACATGTACACTAGGTAGAAGTGAGGTACCTAATTCTTAGAGTAGTCCAGAATAATACAACCTGTTTAGGACAGAGACATCTAGCTTCTCACCTCAGGAATTCAGGATACATTTTTTTTTACTTTGCTATTTATGCTTTTAAAGTTCTGCTAATGCTTATGTTTAGAGTCAGAACTGAGCATCTTCTACCTCCCAACAAGAGCTATTTGGGGTTCACAAATTAAATCTCTGTAAACTTACATCTCTTGTGGGGCCTGAGCTGTTAGACCCGACCCCAGCAGTTCAGACTTTGCAGCTCAAAACAGACACTCTCTCTCCCTCACAAATATTTTCATATCCAGACGGAATTCTACAACTTGGAGAAATGAGCTAAAGGTCCACGTGAGAGTATGACAGTTAGATATTTAAGGCTCTCGGAGGGAACATGAGCAATTGAATTCATGTCTTTTCTGCATGTCAGCCAGCACGGAAAATTCAGAGCAGATCGTGACTGACTTAATTTACCAGGCAACAGGCAGGTTGGCTGTATCAAAATATGAATGGTTTTGTGTAAGCACACTAACAGAAACTTCAACACAGCAAGGGAGTGCAGCAACATGTCAGGTTAACAGCAGGTGAATCAGAGTTCTGTGGATCCTATTGACTTTAAATTTCTTCTATAGTTGTCACTTCAGTTATCTAAGGGTGTGCTCACTTCATTTTCTGGTTCTCACCCACTATAAAAATAATTCACTAATGATACCCTACCTCTTTCCTCTGCAAAATTAATTTTACTCATCTGAAATAAATTCATATTGCCTAGTACTTATAAAAAGGCTATACTAATCAGTAATAATTATCCTCTATCACAAGCTTTGAGATGAAAAACAAAGTGTCATGGCACTATTAAGAGTTCTTGACTGCTCCCGCACCTTAATTTAATATGCAGTTTTCTATGTTGCAATTAAAATGTAAAGCAAACATACACAAAATGAACAGACAGCGTGGAGAAAGAGGAAAGCATTGAATTCAAGTCACAAACTAGCTTTTATAAGCTTCTGCTTCAAAGACTGTGTACAGCTACTGGACTTTTCCCAGTAAGTGGAGCAAACAGATATCCAATTTTCACTGAACTTGAACCCTCAACAAGAAGGCTGTAGCTTTTACAGCTAGTAAATGCAGTTGCCGGTAATTTTAACTGTATTACAGATCTGCTATCTTTAGTGCTACTTTAGTAATTCATGATATAATAGATAGAAGAAAGATTTTCCAGTTCAGAATAAAGACATGTAACATAAAAAATGATGCCATGTTTCTCTTACAAGCATTATTTAGCAGAAAAAAAAGACAAACCAAAAAAAACAGCCCACAGAAACAAGCACCTAGAATCTGTTTCAATAAAAGTTTCCTTCTCAGCTCTTGTATAAAAAGAAAAAATTGAATCAGTTAAAGAGGAAATAAAAAACACTAATTTTTCTTTCATTAGGAAGAGAAGGTGTCTTCAAGACTCTGAAAAACAGAGCTTAATAACTGGAAAGAGCTACTTCCATTTAGTGCTCCTTTCTAGTTATTTTGCTTGATTTCTTGCTAACATTAAAACCAGAACAATGTGCAAATGTAGGAGCTTGATTTCTGGCCATCACAGATAACATCAGTGCAAGAAATTTATGTCCCAGCTCATTGCATGAGGGTTGGACTAGATGACCTTTAAAAGGTCCCTTACAACCCAGACCATTCTATGATTTTAAGAAATTATACCAGATTTGCCACTCATTTCTTGACCAAAGTTCTATGCATTGCTCACTGAGAAGAGGTTATTTCTCTGGTAAAATGCCAAACCCAAGAATCAGTAGAACAAAATCCGCCCCGTACCCTTGAACTGTTCTCTCACACAGATGGGCCAGTACCTTGCCTAATATTTAAAGCCTATACTCCCATAGTTTAAAGATTAACTTGTCCCAAAGGGTAACATATGATGTATATGCAACTCATGAACATGTCTGCAGAAAACAGAATGAGCAACTACAGCTGTTACTTTTTCTCAGTCTTGTTCATTGCAGCCCTCTTTGTGGGGACAGAGTGAAATAGTTAAGGAATCTCATGGATGCTGGGAACAGTGCTTCTGAATCTCTGGATCCCAGCTGTGCCGTTCACAAAGTGACTCACTTGGGCTCTGCCATAGCTGCCCTTCGGAGACCCATGATGAACTGGCCATGATGGAAAGATCTTCCACTTGCCACGCTGCCATCCTCAGATACTGGATAAGGAATTTCAACCTCCAAGTTGCTCTCTCTGTCATGAACTATGTAACCATTTACTATTTGTGAATCAATACCTTCTACTGTATCTGCAAAATATAAGCCAACGGAAGAGTTTTAAAAGTCTTTAAGAAAGCTTAATCACGTATGAGAAGTATTTCTTTACATAGAGTCTGATTTTTTAAACCAAAACACACATGTTTAATATTTTCAAAATGGCAGACTGGAAATACGCAAGCAATTTTAATTCAAATATTAAAGATAGATAATGTATTTCTTAATTTTCCCAGTAGGCATTCTTTTTCTAAAAACATAACTGAGTGTAATAACTGTTGTGTTATAGATATATTTACAGTTTGAAATGCACTCACCTTCAAGACCCAAGTCTTTAAGTGCATTAAAACCTCCAGGTTGCAACAATTCTCCAACTATCCTGTCGGGTTCCTTCAGGTCCCTCTCTATCACAGTCACCTTTCTTCCATCCCTTGAGAGCACTGTGGCCAAGGAAGAACCAAGGACACCTGACCCCACAATGATAATTTCTGGATCATATTGGGGTGATAATGTTGCATTTGGAGCAGTCTCTGTCAGATGTACATCTGAGAAGTTTACTTCTCTTTTACCCTTTAGAAAAGAAAGCCAAAGTTACATGTGCCAATGTATGTGTACCATAATCTTGTCAGAGGGCTAACTGGACTAGTTCTACTTTGACCCAGAGGACTGAGAGTGCACCAGTAGTTAAGAGAACATCTTCCAGTTTAGTTTTGTTCAAAATTAAATCAGTTGTACTCTGCAATGCAACAAAAACTCAACAAGCAAAGAAAAGAAAAAACAACCCCCCAAACAAAATCAAGATACTTGCGTAAAACTGTCCTGCTGATCAAGGACAACCACTAACATAGTCTCACAGAAACTGAAAGTTCCTATAAAACGCAGTAATCCAAGGCTGTCCCATACCCTTGGTCTATAAAGTAACACACCAAGGCCATCATATCAGTGAGTCACTACCACAAAGAGGCCTTAGCACTTTGCAGTGAAAAATTTATCAGGTTCACTGGAAAATGTACTCCTCTAATTTTACTGTAAGTGAACTACCTACCAAAATAACAGTTTATGGTAATTAACTCAGCATGGAAAAGTGTCAGCAGAAGCAGCTACCTGTGAAATGTTATAAAGAAATGGTCCTGAAATGAAAACGCTGGTATCAGACAGTCAAAAGTACAGGCAAAATTACCATTCAACTACATTGAAAACTGTTAGGAATTGTCATAGATCAGATTATGTATCAGTTAACATATAAACTGGTGCATGAAGACCAGCTGTGTTATAGTACCTTCCTACCAGCATCTCTTCAAAGTGGAAAAATGTTGCAAGGGCTATTCCAGCGCAAACCTGCAAGTCATTTCTCCAGCTGGTAAAATGAAGAATAAAGTCCAATTCACTCTTTCACAAATGCCTCAGCAATGCACTGCTGACAGTGGTAAAATACGATTGCATCAGTGAAACAAATGCCCAGAACAACACTGACATCAGAATTTCTAGTGGTATAGTGTAATGTTTATATGTACAACGCAGCAAAGGCGTGCAAAACTATCTGAATTCAGATAATACAAGAAAGTGAGGTAAAGGCAGGCTTTACCAGCAAAACAAAATAAAAATCTAGAATCTCTGACTTGCAGCCAAAAATAGTTTCAAGTGCTTCTGTCCAGGGGGTCAGTGCTCAGCTGAATTTGCCCAGAAGTACTGGAAAGAAGCCAAACAGTGCCAACCCACAGATGTACTGAATATGCAAGTCCAGTCGGTAGTCTTAGATGGCAGGACTCCAGCTCAGCTCCAGCTAGGAACTACAGCTCTCTCCGCTGTCTCACAAAGTCTCATCCTGGGCTGAGCGGAACCGACTGACTATCTCAGCTCTGGTCCTGTAATAATTGTACAATCAATAGTTTGGCAATAATTTCCAAATAACTCTATGTACCACTGTCTAGACAAGTGTGTTTTATCCATAAATATTAGGAAGCTGGTCACTGACCCACAGAATGGCTGAGGGTGCAAAGGACCTCTGGAGGTCATCTGGCCCAAAACCCCCTGTTCAGAGTCAGAGCAGATTGGCCTGGACCATGGCCAGCTGGGTTCTGAATACCTCCAAGGATGGAGCCTCTGCCACCTCTCTGGGAAACTGTTGCAGTGCTCAGTCACCCTCATGGTAAAAAAGCGTTTCCTGATGTTCAGAGCAAACATCCTGTGTTTCAGTCTGCACCCATTGCCTCTGGTCCTGTCACTGGGCATGGATGAAAAGAGCCTGGCTCCATCGCTTTGCACCCTCCCTTCAGGTATTTGTATGCATTGATGAGATCCTCCTGAGCCTCCTCTTCCCCAGGCTGAACATTCCCAGCTCTCTTGGCTTTTCCTCACAGGAGAGATGCTCCAGTCCTTCATCTCTACAATACACTGGCAACTGAAGATATTTTTCTGCTAGTATAATAATCCTTTACTATAAATCTTTCTTCAAACACATTTGATTTGACTCCACAAAACCCCCAGCATCTAAAGACAAACCCTCTCCAACCCCTTCTCAGCTCCTTTCCCTCACCAGGGCAGAGGGTCAGCAGCCAAAGGGAACAGGGGGAAGACACTGCAATTCCCATCTGAATTGAACCTACCTTTCTGGATTTGGGTTGTTCAACTTGTTGAGATCCTGGGGTGGGTTTGGCCCAGATGAAGCCAACAAGTGGTAAAGCCGAGAGAACATCAGAGAGCATCCCCAGGTGGGCCTTCCGCTGCTGCTGCTTGGGCCCCCTGAAGTGGTACCTGTACGAGAGCAGCAAGCCAAGGGAGAAAAACACTAACACGGAGAGTAGCACCTCCTTATTAGCGTAAGTCATGAGGTCTCCACACTTTTTATACACGTAGATGAAGGAAGCGATACCCAGAAAGGTCCACATTGTGAGGGGACCGGTCACTGCTCCTGGCTGCTTTCTCCAAAGCTTTCCCGTTGATGGATGCTGCCCCAAATGGAATTTTGTTCAAGGTATGAAAAAAATATATGTATAGAAGTGTAAAGACTTCTCTCCTGATAGCAGGGAGGGAGATCTCAATGGGAAAAACAAGAAGCTCCACAAAATCCTGTAGAGGATCAAGCCCTACCTCGCCGGGCTGCCACGGGAGCAGAGAGAGGTTTCAAAAACGAGAAAAAAAAAAAAAAAAAAAAAGAAAAAAA
>NW_020799095.1:141968671-141977449 GCF_003259725.1 Athene cunicularia | reverse complement strand
CCTGAGGGGGCGGCGGGGAGGCTGAGGGCCGCGGGCGGGAGCCGTCAGGCGGCCCAGGGAGGGCGGCGGCGGCATCCAGGCCTGAGGGGCCTGTCCCGGCTGAGGGGCAGGGACAGGCTGCCAGCCGCTCGGCCGCAAACTGGGCTCAGAAATGTAAAACCCAAGGGAGAAACGAGGCGGGGAGGGAGGTAAGAAAGAGCCTGCTGTGCCCCAGCCTTACCGACGGAGAGTTTGAAGATTTGCTTCTGGGATGATTTGTATGGCTGGACAAAACCAGCAAAACAGAAATAATTCTTTTTTAGCATTGAGCTGCTCAGGGGCATACACCTGCGGTCCTCCCTTTTCTGTGTGAGAGGCACCTTTCTTGGGCTATGTACATGTCACAGTGCAACAATAGCGAACAAGGCTATTAGAGTATAATAATATTTAAAAGTGATGAAGCTATGAAACACGTCAGGACTCCAGGCAGAACTGGTGAAAGAATGAGCAAAACATGCAAATGGAGCAAAAGGAGATGAGATCTCTGCAGTGGTAAAACAGCGGATTTCAAATAGGGGAAAAAAGTTCAGTAGTTTCTTATGCAGAGAAAATAAGACTGAAAACATTTTGGCAGACTTGAATAAATGCAGGCGAAAACAGGAGCCAGTAAGAGAAGGGGCTTTGATTTATCCATCGGATCAGTCAGTTCAGGCTAAAAATAAAGATCCTGTGAGCTATGATGTCCAGCACAGAATTTTCTATATGGCAAAGACATGGGTCTCATCCAGCAATGATGGTTCCTCCCTCAGTGATGAAATGAACTCTGGTGCAGCACAGGCATCTGTAATCCTAGGCAAAGGTGTTCACAGCAGGAGCTGCTTTTCCCCAGTTTGAACTAAGGTTATTACAGCTGTCAGCAAGTTTTATGTTTAAACCACCTGAGACTGAACCTCTTACATAGATCTGCACTCGATTTCACTATGTTCACTAATGTTCCTTGTGCCTGCTAAACATGGTGTTTTTTATGAACTGAGCTCTACCGAGTCACTCAGCATGTTGTAAGACCAAATTAAACTGCATGTAACGCTTCTGGGCATTTCATGCTAGAGAGAAAACACAAAAAGAACCATAGCCTTTAAGTTACCGGAACCAACACAAACCTTCTAAAGACTAAGAAATGTCAATTGACATATGTGAACCAACAACTACTGAAAATAATACCAGAGTGATGCAAGTGCATAGTCAGAACTGTACCAAGGACCAGAACAAGCTTAAGTGGCTAACAGAAAGAAGAATGGTTTTTAAGAAAACAGGCTGAAGCAGAACTAAGTGAATGAAATAATGGTATGATGATTTTAAGATTAGAGGAAAATTTCATCTTACGCTTTACTGCAAACTACACAAAACCCTTCTTTCCGCACTGTGGATCCTGCTTTATGCAGCTGTAAGGTAACTTGTGTTGACTTGGTGATAACATGTTAGTGTAACCCCCTACAGAACATCAACTTTCTGTCTTGCCCAAGTCCCCCAGTAGCCACTGTGTCTGAGCCAGAGGAGAGGGCAGTAATACGGGGCTGGTTCAGGAAGGAGTGAGTGTGGGTGTCCCTTCAGCTGCAGGTTGTAATTAGATCTTATTAGGTGACCAACAAAACTGCATGCTTGTTCTTCTACCCCAAGAAGTCACCTTCTGTTGATGAAACACTCATGCAAAATGTCTTTCAGGATTATGTAATTTGTGAGTCATTTTTCTTGTTACTTCTATTTGGAGTGGCTAGCACTGGGAATTGAAGCAATTACCGAATTCTGGGTTTGAATGCAGCACTCACAGAGGCATCTGTTCGAGGCTCAGATATCATAAGAACATTTTTGTATTTCCAGCCAAGACATTGAAAGTGGGTGACTCCCCACTACCTCTTCATTTACTCTCACTGTCCTGGCTATGGTGAAGAGCATGACATATTTGCATCTCTTTGTTCATTGTAAGAGCTATCTTTAATTGTTTATATTATTGTAAACAAAAAGGTATTTCTGTAGATAGATAGGTAGAGCTACTAATTTTTTGCTGTGGCCTTATTTTCCAGCTTTACAGAACAACATGGTTTTTTTTTTCTGTTTTGTATTTATGTGCATTCTTGACTTTGTTAAGAATTTTGTTTCTAGAATAAGAGACTTCTTGCTTCACTTGTGAAACCTTGTCAAGATGACTACTATGAAACATCTTTTCATGATTTATATCTCACAGTGGCTAACATGAACAGGCTGAAACAAGAATTTCTAAAATTCCATAACAAAGTCACAACTGGGAAATAAAGGCACCCACAAAGAGGTTGGAGTTGAGCAGACTTCTCTCTTATCCCTTCTCAAGAAGCAGCAAAATGCTCTTTTCAGACTTGGTCAGCCAGCAGTTGGCAGGGAAAGGATGTGATGCTGGAATAACCAGAAATGGTTGGCTGAACTCCAGGGTATAAAAAATAAACTACTTGATGAAGACTTTGGCGATTGTGCAGAAGCAGGCATCATGTGTATGCCATCCTATGATGCAGACCCGTAAAACAGAAGACATGCCTCTAGTTCAGGGTCACAACCACCCTGGCAGCTCATGTGTCAGGACCAATATCCAGGGTATCAGACCTATTGCTTATATGTTGCATGACTGACCAGCATGTGCTGTACGAGACTGAGCCTTGCTGTCCATGGACACGCTCCACGTGATGTAGAGCTTGGTCTCACTGCACATCCAATTAATGGTCATCTGCCCACACTGGTAGATACATGGGGAAAGTCTGGTGTGTTAGGCTAAAAGATGAAGGAAAAAAATCTATCCTTATGTTTCATTAATTATCATGAGTAGAAGCAGAGCCTGGTAAATGTTTGGAAGAGGAAGGTGGTAGAGTTCCTCAAAAATGAAAAGAATTATTATATGAAACTGCAGTTTTTCAGAATTAGAGTTGCTTTGAGCTTCGAAGCAAGAGGCCACTTGCATAAAAGGCTGTAATTGTGTACATATCAGTTGGTGTATGAAGGAATACAAAACTGTTATTCCTCATGGGGATTTTATTATATTGAGAAGTTGAGTGGTTTAATTCATTTTTCTAACAAGCAGCACAGTTGGATATTTTCAAGGCTGATCACAATGAAGAGCTCTGCAGATGTCTTCAGTATGTTTTTAATAAACATCAAAAAAACAGCCCAATGTCTGAGGAACACCAAAAACATCAAATATATATGTAATGCATGAACTGGGATTCCGTTATGAAGTTTAAAATATGCAGCACATCATGAAAGTTCATCCTTATGACATACTGTATTTATAAAGTGTTCAAAGGGATGTTTAGCAATATTTTCTCTCTATCCCAGTGGGAAGATTATAAAATAATTTGTCTCTTATTAATGCATAATTAGGGAATTAAAGACAGTAGCTATTATGTTCTTTGCAGTCTGACAGTACAGAATATTAAGAGGGCACCTATTTGGAGACAAAGCTGTAATGCCTGGGGAGTCCAAGCTGTAATTTAAAGTTACTTGGGCTTGAGGAATACAGCCAACATACAGGCTGTGGCATGCCAGTGGCCACATGCCCCTTGTGTCAGCCCCAACAGCTACTTATATAAGCACTTGTACCCTTGGTTCTGTTTTCCTTCTCAGGTTAGAATTAAGCTGTCTGTTTTTCTAGAATTTAATCTCTTAGATTGCAAATTGGTGATTTTTTAATATCAATGTGTTCATGCAAATTGGTGATTTTTTAATATCAATGTGTTCATGCAAATTGGTGATTTTTTAATATCAATGTGTTCACCTCTTTTTCTTATTATATGGAGGGGACAAATTTTCAATCAATGATATCCATAATCACAAGTCAGATGACTGGGACAGAAGGGAAAGGCTAACTCACTATTTTAAAAATTACAGTCCTCACACCAGCAGTGACAGTTTTGTGTTTTTCTCTGATTTTGAAGATCCATTCCATAGACATGTCCTAGTCATGCCTTGCTGAAGACTGCACAATGTTTTCACAAGGCACTAAAGACATTTACAGTCCTTAGGCTTGCGGTGTGAAGGAGGCAATGTAGGAATAGGGTTAATGGATAGCAGACAGACTACAGATACTGAGAAGGGAAAAAGAGGTTAAAGAACCAGAAGGCAGAGGCAGGGTAGAAAAGCATATCAGTGTTGCAGTGGCATTTATTAAGTCTTTCCTTTTGTGCAGTTATGCAGCATTGAACAGAAAGGCAACCTCTGTAGTGTCTATCTCCACGTGAAATCCAACAGTTCCTTCTCTTTACAGCAGAGCTGTCACGGATCCCAGAGGCCATTTCTCTCCATTGTTAGTTCAGTGAGTGGTTGGTTTCTACATAGCTGGAGCTCACATCCACCCAGAAGACAATCAAGTCCTCAAGTTCAGTATGGAGCAATGCTGAAGCGAGAGGTGCACTAGCTCTACAAACAGGAAAGCAGCTCATAATGGTGAATTTCCATGAAGTGGAATTGCAAATTACACATCAACAATGATCCATCCATGCACCAACAGACACCAGAATTTTCAAACAGGTGAGCTTTCAAGGGCAGATAGAAAGGACAAGCCAGGACAAGAAGGGAACCGCAGAGTGAGCTTAGCAAATACAAAAAAACTCTTATGAGATAGGAATTAATCCACACTGACTTTTCCTGCTGCTGAGCTAACTTACTTCCTAAGGTTAATTGCCACATGCTAAATTCCAGAGGACTGCATAACAAAAAGTATGCTTGCAAATAGAACTGTTTTACATATAAATCATTTGACATCTATAAATGTCAAGGATAGGTAAAGTTTATGACTTAATATTATAGGTTGGAAATGTCAGTAAAAATGGGGACAGCCCAGAATTGCAGGCTCTGGAGAGGCACATTACAGCAAGATGTCTGACCTACAAAACTTGGTGGAGAGAATCCACACAGCTGGCAAGTTCCATTCAGCAGGGTTTTTTTGTTGATTTGTTGGTTTCTTTGTAAACCAAAGATTGTCTTTGTGGACTGTATCAGCATGTGATAAAAACTTCTGAAAATTCATCATCTTAAGCTGCTGATAAGTTCTTCCACTGAGTTCTGTGTATTTTTCCTGCCATCCCTGCTTTTCTGTCTTTTCTGCATCTACTCTAGTTTTTCATTAGGAGGTGCAGTAGGTTCTTAATCTTTAAAAACTGGAAAAAGTACTCCTAATCAAAATACTCTTGGATCAGAGAACTGAATATTTTCCTCTGAAGTCCAAGCTTAATTTAGTGGTGCTTCCCATCTCTTATTTCACCTCCTTGAGGATACTGATCTTTATAGTGATCCACCCTGACGAGATGAGGGTATCAGAAGCCACTTTGTTCAGATAATTTTCACTGTTTAAGCAAAAACTCTTCAGGCAGGATAAAAACAATTGAAGAGCAAACCCCAAACATTTGTTGGCCTAAATACATGACAAATACAGAGCTGGAACTAATGAGCTATTGGGCTAAGTATATGCTTGCTGCCCTAGGTAAGACGCCCTGTGGCTCTTTGCTTTTCAGAAGAACATCAGTCAGGTGGAGAGGCTGACCTCCATTGCTCTTGTGGAGCAGAGGCATCCTCAGTGTTGCTGTCTTCTGATCTCCTGATCTGTTTTTTAGGAATGTATACCTTTCATATCAGAATTTTCCTCTAATCCTTATGCTGGTATTACAATTTCAACAATTTTGCTTCTGTCTTCTGGGTTTTTTTGTTTGGGGTTTTGTTTGTTTTTGTTTTGGGTTTGGGTTTTTTTTATTTTTCTTATCTGACAAGGCTTTAGTACATGTATTTTTTCACATCTTAACAATTTTCTTGATAAAAGTGACTGAAATTCACTCAGCTGTGCTACATCAAACTTGGTCATGGATGAGAGACATAGGAACCCCTAGATGAAAGGTTGCACTGCCTTCTAACTTGCTATTCCTCCATCAGAAGGGTGTTACCTGTAAGGTAGCTAATTAGTCTCTCTACAATAGGACTATTCAGGTACCTACAAGCATTGCTCAAGTCTGTTTCACAGCTACAATTATAAACAGACTGCTGCCAAAACTGCTGCCTATCTCCACCCTTATTGTCTGCCTCACCATCTCTGAATGGTGACTGCTGAATGTCCTGCTCTAGCTTCTTCTACATGTCCCATGGATTCTGTCTCCCCTAACTTAGGACAGGTCTCTGGCTACCAAATTTGTTCTGCTTGTAAGACCAGGCTGATTTTCAATATCACCAGCCTCTTTCAGCTCAGTCAAGTCTGATGAGAAGAATCAGGCTCGCTGAAGGTCCTTCCTGGCTTGCCTCTTCCTCTAGAGAGGTTGAGTCCCTCACAAATGATGTGTGGAGCATCCTCCATACAGCCAGGCTTTGTAGAGCTGCTGTCTGTATCCTTAACTGCACACTGCAACCAGCCAGCAAGACACCGGGGGCTGGTGGAGGGCCAAGAAGACTCACACTCTGGTTGGGTAATCTCCCTTCCCTGACTCATTCACTGAGAGCAAGGACAAAGCCACAGTGGTTAGCAGATGCACAGCAGCAGTGTCTCCAAGAGAGCTCTATCCATGGCAGTGTTGTCACTCTCTAGATGCTCTAGAGCCCCACTGTCAAAGTGTAGATGAATACTGCTGCATGAAACCTTTGTAGGAAGCACTTTTACAACATTTGTGCCCTCCTACAGAGCTCTCTACTTGCATGTAATGAGCTGATAGTCCCCTCTAGTGAGACAAGAGCCCACGTCCCTTTCCTCCAGAACAGTTTAGGCTACAGCTACTGCATCTCCCACTGCAATCTCTCATAATAGGTCTGAGTTACAACAGCTGCTGGTTGTCTTAATCTCCAGGACAACAAAAGAAGTAATTTGTCAATCTCAGTCCAAGATCAGGGCAACACGCAGAAGAATGACAAACTGATACCATTTTTTTGAAGGGGGAGCATTGCCAAGAGCAAATGCCGCTGCACTAAGCTCCCAATTTATTACCACCTGTTTACATAGGTTCGTTTTTACTTCTACATCCTACTGACCTTCAGGTTTTATCTGTTTACTGCTCACACGCTCACCATGCATTCTGCGGGTGGTGTTCTGGCCTGCTGTTTCTGATGCTCGCAATAAGGTGTTCTGAATGTTGCCTCCGTTTCCCACAATCATTTTTCCAACCTCAAGTCAGTTTACATTTTGCTAACCATCAGTTCTTAATTCCCACAGTATCTAGCAATCGTCTACCTTTCAAAAGGAAAAGGGAGTGCATAATGTGTACAAATGTATTGCGGAAACCAGGACAAGAGGAAATATAAATATCAGGAAAGATAAACACACTGAATTTACCTGGAATAATACACGTTTCCCTAAAGATACAACCTCAAGTTTTTTTTTCTTAGCTAAAACTGGGGTGATTTTCGAGAATGCTGGTTGCTTTCACCTTCCGTCAGTGCTGGAGAAATTTATACATGCAGGATTGTTCAGAAATGAACCCAACAGGACCCTAAGGTTGACTCTTTCATTCTGCAGATACACAGCTATTACAGTGTCCTGATTACAGAAGCAGTTCTCTACTAAGCATTTAGCATTGGAAAGAGAATTAAGCTGCACTGAAAACAAGTAAAACAGATTTTACAAGACTCAAGCTTTTCTTGTTTCAAACTCTCAAGTTTGAAAAAAACCCCCAAAAAACAACAAAACAAACCCCCACAAAATATCTAGGGCTAAAAGGTAAGAAAAGAGGTTAAATATGAAATTAGGTGCTGCTCTGTATGGTGCAGTCATATGTGAACAGTGCTGGCTTAAATGAGATTTGTAGTTTTGACTCAGTAACATTTCCTGTAAAAAAGGGGTATCTGTTGTTTTTCCTTTCTTATAAAGGCATGGGAACAAATTTTACTGTTAGGTGCTGCTGTATGTCTTTCTAGATTCAGATTTGTTTTCTATTATCTCAAAAGCTGGAGTGACTGATAGGATATTTTCAGTCAATGTTTACTTAAATAAATGTAATTATCAGCTATTTTATATAGAAAGTATTTCAGCTACTTTAGAATCTTAAAAATAACTGAAGTAGGGCTCTCTAAGCAGCAATCACAGTGGAGCTGTAGCTCCATCTCCAAAGAGCCCCCCCCAGAAGCAAATGCTACGTAAATTAAACCTCGCTGCAAAACCCTCTGCAGACCAACCCAGAAAGATGACGTTTACATTTCCCGAGCAGGTTTTCCTTCTGGCTAGTACCCCCCTCTTGTGGAGCTTCACTGAATTACGTTCCAAAACTCCCATATTTTGTCTCTGTATCAGGGTCTGATTCACAGCCCCACTGCTGCCTGCGTGTGTTATTTTGCAATACAAAGGGGCCAAAGCCAGACGGGAGGTGATTTCAGTACAGGAATTAATTTTCAGTTTAATCACTAATTTCTGTTTATTGGAACTTCTCAAACTATGTCTTTAGCTTTTTCTGCTTTTTAGTTTTAACTGCTTGATCAAAATTTTTTGAAAAGCTAATGGATACTTGAGGCTTATCTCATGCTTTGTGTGTGTTAAGGTCACAGGTCTTGGAAGCTCTCTTGACACCAGTCAATATAAAGTGAGGGACTGAGTTGTGGAAAGAAGCAACTGTGAAAATCACTGAACAAGCATATCCCCTTGCTGTAGCAAGAGGTATTGAAATAGTAATCTTTGGATGTATAAATGAGCAGAGTGAGTAGAAAAACCAAAATTATTTTATTGCAGTATATGGCATTGCTGACAATGATACCAGAATGGCCTGTGGAAATTTGTGTTCTCAAGGCCAAAAATCAACCTTAAAAATTGGGGGTGGG
>NW_020799095.1:141901006-141968621 GCF_003259725.1 Athene cunicularia | reverse complement strand
GGGTGAGCAAAAGACCACCACACCTGGTTTTTAAGACTGGAGAAAATGTATTTAATTAGGATATTTAAGAAATTAATTGTGTTGAATCTGTCAAATAAATGAGAAGTGACTGAATTATAGCAGAGAAACACCTTCACATAAAAAAAAAATCCCATGTGCCAGTGGGTTCTTTAATAGAGCAGCAGTGGCTGAAAAACAATGGCTGCCAACTGTTCCAGAATCATTGAAATGAGGAATAAGATCCAAATGTGTATTGTTGAGTGTGATTAATGCCTGGCACCGACTCTCAGGAGAGATGATAGAGCCATCTCCTTATGTCTGTAAATCAGGTGTCAGGTTATACATACTTTAGCCAACCACAGAATCACAGAATCATTCAGGTTGGAAAAGACCCTTGGGATCATCGAGTCCAACCATCAGCCCTACTCTACACAGTTCTCCCCTACACCATATCCCCCAACATCTCATCTAAACAACCCTTAAACACATCCAGGGATGGTGACTCTACCACCTCCCTGGGCAGCCTATTCCACTGTCTGACCACTCTTTCAGTGAAAATTTTTTTCCTAACGTTCAGTCTGAACCTCTCCTGTTGGAGTTTAAAGCTGTTCCCCCTGAGACCAGCACCAACCTCTCTACAATGTCCTTTCAGGGAGCTGTAGAGAGTGATGAGGTCTCCCCTCAGCCTTCTCTTCTTCAAACTGAACAGTCCCAGCTCCCTCAGTCTCTCCTCATAGGATTTGTTCTCCAGGCCCTTCACCACCTTCGTTGCCCTCCTCTGCACTCGCTCCAGCACCTCGATATCTCTCTCGTATTGAGGAGCCCAAAACTGGACACAACACTCCAGGTGTGGCCTCACCAGTGCAGAGCACAGGGGGACCATCACCTCCCTGCTTCTGCTGGTCACACCATTTCTGGTACAAGCCAGGATGCCGTTGGCTTTCTTGGCCACCTGGGCACACTGCTGGCTCATGTTCAGCTGCTTGTCAGTTAGAACCCCCGGATCCTTCCCTTCCAGACAGCTCCAGCCACACCTCCCCAGGCCTGTAGCTATGCTGGGGATTGTTGTGGCCCAAGTGTAGGACCTGGCACTTGGCCTTGTTGAAGCTCATCCCGTTAACATCGACCCACCGATCCAATCTATCCAAGTCTGTAAAGAATTTCTTCCTTATGTCTAATCTAAATTTACCCTCTTTTAGTTTAAAAACATTGTCCCTCATCCTGTCACTACAGCCCTCATAAAAAGCCTTTCTCCGTCTTTCTTATAATCCCCCTTTAAGTATTGAAAGGCTGCAATAAGGTCTCCCAAGAGCCTTCTCCAAGCTGAACAACCCCAACTGTCTCAGTCTTTCCTCATAGGAGAGGTGTTCCATCCTTCTGACCATTTTGGTGGCCCTCCTCTGGACCTGATCCAAGTCCATGTCTTTCTTGTATGGAGGACTCCAGATCTGGACACAGTACCCCAGGTGGAGTCTCACAAGAGCAGAGTAGAGGGTAGAATGCCTTCCCTCAACCTTCTGGCCACCTTTCTCTTGATGCAGCCCAGGATACAGTTGGTTTTCTGGGCTGCAAACACCCATTGCCGGGGCATGTTGTGCTTCTTGTCCACCACCACACCCAAGTCCTTCTCCTTGGGGCTGCTCCCAATCCATTCTCCACTCAGCCTGTATTTGTGCCTGGAATTGCCCTGACCCATGTGCAGGACCTTGCACTTGGCCTTGTTGAACTTCATGAGGTTTGCACCTTTCAAGCCTGTCCAGGTCCCTCTGGATGGCATCTCTTCCCTCCAGCAAGTCGACCACACCACACAGCTTGGTGTTGTCAGCACACTTGCTGAGGGTGCACTCAATCCCACTGTCCATATCACAGACAAATATGTTAAACAGAGCCAGTCCCAACACTGACCCCAAGGAATGCCACTTGCCACTGCTCTCCACTTGGACATTGAGATGTTGACCGGAACTCTTTTAGTGTGACCATCCAGCCAATTTCTTATCCACCAAGTGGTCCATTGGTCAAACCCATGTCTCTCCAATTTAGAGAGAAGGATGTCACATTGTAGTTCTCTTCCAACTGAAATATTATTTAAAAAAAAATATTTTGTTACCCACACCACCTCTAGTCCTCTTGGCTGGTGGCTGGGATGCTTCGAAAGCAAGCAATGGGTTGCTGGACTACAGCTTCTATGCTAAAACTGAAGTGCTTCTACTAAATGTGGAGTATTATTGACATGAGCCTCATCCTTTGCTATTTATGAAAGGGCCAGAGACAGGAATCAGGAGGGACTAAGAGAGGGGCTCAGGGTGCTCTGACAGGAGAGCCAGCAGCAGTAGTACTGGACAAGTAGGGATCACAGGGCCTGCCCCTCAGGGAGGCAGACACAGGATGCTCCCTGCTGCCCAAGCAGCCTGTCCTCCCATGCAGAGTCCCTCCTGCACTGCTGACTGAGCCCTCCCTATGGTCTTGGTTGTTCCACAGTCTTGCCAGGCCTTGATAAGCTGATTTACTCACAGCCTGAACAGAGAACATGTAGTGGCATGTGAGGAATCCTGGTCTATAATTACCTAACGAGCTGTAGCAATGCAAATATTCCTGGGAGATCTGGTCTGAGAAAACAGTGCTGGGACTTTACTGAGAGAGTAACAAAGACAAAACATGGTCATTGAAGTGAGATCTGTCCATTAACTTCCCATGTGTGGGACACCAGCAGGCGTTCTTGATATTTGGAGCCAGAGCCAAAGAGACGATGCCAGAGAAGTCCTGATTTTACATTCAAAATCATGCAAGGCATTGTAATGACAATCAGATCATGCAAAGAGTGACTGAAGGAAGGCTAGACATACTTGAAGAGTGAAGTCTTAAAGGCACAGGAGCAGGCTGTTCCTGTGTGCCAGAAAACAAGCAGGTGGGCAAGGAGACTAGCCTGGCTAAACAGGGACCTTTGGCTGGATCTCAAGAACAAAAGGAGACTACTGCCTTTGGAAGAGGGGCCAGGTCTCTCATGAAGACTATAAAGATGTAGTGAAGTTATACAGGGAGAACATTAGGAGAGCCAAAGCACAGCTAGAGCTCAACTTAGCTGCAACTGTTAATGAAAAATGTGTCTATAAATCCGTTAACAGCAAAAGGAGGATTAGGAAAAATCTCCCTCCTTTACAGAATGTAGAGGGAAACATGGTAACTAAGGATGAGGAAAAGGCTGAGGTGCTAAACGCTTACTTTGTCTCAGTCTTTAGCAGTGGAACTGGCTGTTCCCTGAACACCCAGGCTCATGAGCTGGGAGATGGGGAGGGGAAGCAGACTGAGGTCAGCACAGTTGAAGAGGTCATCAGAGACCTGCTGCACTACTCTGAAGCACACAAGTCTGTGGGACCGGATGGGTGACACCCAAGTGTGCTGAAAGAGTTGGCAGATGTGCTCGCCAAGGTGCTTTCCATGATTTACCTAAAGTCATGGCTAACTGGAGAGGTCCCACTGGACTGGAGGTGGCAAATGTAACACCCATCTACAAGAGAGGCAGGAAGGAGGATCCAGGAAACTATAGACCCGTCAATCTGACCTTGGTGCCAGGGAAAGTCATGGAGCAGGTCATCTCGAGTGCCATTAAAAGTCATATAAAGGACAACCAGGGGATAAGGCCCAGTCATCATGGGTTTAGGAAAGGCAGGTCCTGCTTGACAAACCTGATCTCTTTCTACAACAGGGTGACCTGCTTACTGGATGAGGGAAAGACTGTGGATGTTATTTACCTTGACTTTAGTAAGGCCTTTGACACTGTTTCCCACAGCATTCTCCAGGCAAAACTGGACGCCCATGGCTTGGATAGGCACATGCTTTGCCGGATAAAAAACTGTCTGGATGGCTGGGCCCAAAGAATTGTGATGAACGGAGTTAAATCCAGTTGGCGGCCGGTCACGAGTGGTGTCCCCCAGGGCTCGGTGTTGGGGCCACTCCTGTTTAACATCTTTATTGATGACCTAGACGAGGGGATCGAGTGCACCCTCAGTCAGTTTGCAGATGAAACCCAGTTGGGTGGGAGTGTTGATCTGCTCGAGGGCAGGGAGGCTGCAGAGAGACCTGGACAGGCTGGAGCCATGGGCTGAGCCCAACTGGGGGAGTTTCAATAAGGGCAGATGCCGGGGGCTGCCTTTGGGCCACAACAACCCCCAGCAGCGCTACAGGCTTGGGGAGGAGTGGCTGGAGAGTTGCCAGTCAGAGAGGGACCTGGGGGGGTGATTGACAGCCGGCTGAACATGAGCCAGCAGTGTGCCCAGGGGGCCAAAAAGGCCAATGGCATCCTGGCTTGTGTCAGCAATAGCGTGGCCAGCAGGGACAGGGAAGGGATCTTCACCAGTGCCGAGTACAGGGGTCAGATCCCTTCCCTGTCCCTTGAGGCCACCCCTCGATTCCTGTGTTCAGTTTTGGGCCCCTCACTACAAAAAGGACATTGAATGACTCGAGCGTGTCCAGAGAAGGGCAACGGAGCTGGTGCAGGGTCTGGAGCACAGGTCGTACGGGGAGCGGCTGAGGGAACTGGGGGAGTTTAGTCTGGAGAAGAGGAGGCTGAGGGGAGACCTCATCGCCCTCTACAGCTCCCTGACAGGAGGGTGCAGAGAGATGGGGATGAGTCTCTTTAACCAAGTAATAAGCAATAGGACAAGAGGGAATGGCCTCAAGTTGTGCCAGGGAAGGTTTAGACTAGTTATTAGGAAGCATTTCTTTACAGAAGGGGTTGTTGGATGTTGGAATGGGCTGCCCAGGGGGTTGATGGAGTCCCCATCCCTGGAGGTGTTTGAGGAGAGTTGACTTAGCGCTGAGGGATCTGGTGTAGTTGGGAACTATCAATGTGAGGTTAATGGTTGGACTGGATGATCTTCAAGGTCTTTTCCAACCTAGACAATTCTGTGAATTAGGGGGCAGTTCTGCTGTGTAAGAAGTCATTAACTAAGGTCAAAATGCTTTCGGACACATTCATTCTACTGCACTATAAAGAAAGAGAGTTAGCTACATGAATGAGGGTATTTCTTGGCTGTTCTACATCCTGCTCCCAAATACAGGTGATGGGCTAAATAGTTAAAGGTAATTAATACCTTCTACAGAACTGATCTCACCCACAAACCAGCTTCTCTGGATCATTTTTTTTCAGTATGTTTTTCCTCACAGATCAGACTGAACATTTTTTTCTCAAGTTTGTCTTGTCCAATGACATTTCTTGGCTGAAGTTTCCACTTCTCTGGCAGCAGCAGAGCTGTACTCAATGCTTCAACACAATGTGATGGCAGATTAAAATTTATGGCAGATTCAGCCCACCCCACATATGTGCCTCACCCTGCCATGGAATAAGTAAATGGCAAGTGAAGCAGCTTTTGGACCACCGCAGCTTTCAGGCTACTGTGACAAGGCAGTTGTGCTTACGGTTGGTTTGCTTTCAGATTTTAGATTTAAAACACCGTGATATTAGCTCTGCCTTAAAGGTTTGGCAGACAGTCAGAGATAAAATTTCAGCCAACCAGATTTAATCTGTCACTGCGTATGTGTCACAGACCTAAAGGTGAATCTGCAGCTGCAAGAAAATCGTGTTTTAATCGGATTTATTCTGATCTATAAAAACTTTGTGTCAGTCCTTTTTCCTGAAGTAAATGGATGTTTAATTTTATTAGCTTTGCAGAGTTTTAAATTTTCCATCTATAAATAACCATACGTATATACACACAAATATATATTTGCCTTAAAAAAAAAATATTTCTTTCAGTATCTCACAAATGTCAAGTATTCATAAATGCCAAGAATTCAGAAATTTGCTTTCCTAAAATTTTATTTTGCATTTCTAATTAGCTCTGGAGAAGTTCCGATTATGTAAAGTTCTGCCTTTGCTGTAGCAGTACCAAACATGCTTGAGCTTTGTAGTCCATTTTCAGACTTTCTGCTCATTCTCATTTCTTTCCCAAACCTTTTCAGTTTCTTTTCTTGTCTGCTGTGTCCAGATTTGCCTTCTTTGAAGATCAGTTTTAACAATTTCCCTTTCAGTCTTGTATTATTGTGCATAATCACACACACATTGTTTTTCAGTATTTGAGAAAAACCAGAAATGTAATTTGCTATTTTAGTTTACTTTGTAACCATTGCAGAGCAAGATGCTAACTAAAAGTCAACTCTTCAAAGCATTTCAAGGTCTACTGAAGAGTTTTGCGTTTGAGATATTATTGCCCTTTTCGCCAAAGTGGATTATTGGATTGCAAGGCCTTGAAATGATTTTTTTCTTCTACTTGAATAAAAATTGCTGATACAAATTAGATATGTTCTTAGCATAATCCTGTTCAAAAAAAAAAAAAAAAAAAAGTGACTAAATCCGGTTTCTGCGTAGACAGGAGCAGCAAACATTGGTAGGAAGTTTAATCACCCATAAAAGTGAGTGTATGTGATTCCAGGGCCTGGACCCATCTTTTAGCTTCTTCTCAAGATCATACCCATAAGTCTTTCCTCTGCCTTTCTCTTTTTACTGTTCATAGCTTACAGGCCATACCCCATCCTCTCCCCCCCACCACTAAAACCTTTCTGAATTTATCTTCCTTAACTCTGGCTATACACATTCCTGTTCACTTGAAAACAGCTCTGGACTAAGAAGCTATTCAAGCTGATCTTCTCAGGGAGGCAGTCTGGAACTTCTGATGCTTTAAATTAAAAACAGAGAAGACACTATTTGAGATTAACTTAATTTTATATTCACAAAATATTATTCAGAATCTTCCCTTTGTACCCACAGTTTTGATAAAACTTGCATTGCAGAGGTCATGTTACAAAAATAATAATTGTTCGTTTTGGTAAACATTTCAAAAAGGACACAAAATCCTGTCTGTGGGCATAAATCCAAAAGCTACCACTGGAAAGACAGCCTTTTAATCAGACTTTGACATGCTTTTCTGACTGGCAGTCTTTTTAATCCATCATTGCAAAATTAAAGCAAGTGTTACAGCAGTTCATGAGACAATAGAATAGCTGGCAGATCCCAAAAATTTCATCACCAATACATCAGAACTGAATAATGAAACATGCAGTCAGTAAGGCTGTGCTGGCATTGGTACTTCAGAAAACAAACAAGGGGGAGGAAAATAAGCAGCGAATGTAAGGAGAAATTAGGCATTCAGAAAATCTCATATAAGCTTCCTGATCTTTTAATTTTCAGGCTTTAAAAAAATTGTATATGATATAGGGAAAAAATTCAAGTTGTTCCATGAGGATCTTTATCAGTTTTTCTTCCAGCTGTCAAATTAGCCCAGTCTCAGCTGCAAAAATGGCAACATTCTCAGTGTGGAAACAGTAGAAACCAAAATCCAATTTTTAAAGTTCCTGAAAGATACTGAGTACGTTTTTTACATCATAACAACCAAGTGTCTCAGCCTTTTCTTGCTATTTAGAGGCAACCTGAAAATTGTCTGAATATGGCACAGTGCTGCTGAACAAGGTCAGCTCCCACAAGAACTTCACTTGCCTTTGATTCTCACTCTCAACGTGAGACATAGAGCAGTGAGCAAAGCTGTAACGAGTGCATCCTGGATAAAATCTCAAGGTGGTGACCCTTCCCAGGAGTGGGAATAAACTAATATTCTCTGGCTTTAATATATGTGATGTGATGTGAGCAGGGACTGCTCATGGTGACGGCTGTGCACGTAGGGCTGCTGCTCATCACACACCAGGTCTCAGGAAGACATTGGTACAGCTTGGCCGCTCTTCCTACACGTTTGTGCTGTGAAGTTCTCTTCTCATCCCCAGAGACCTGAGGCAGGTGTCTCCTGTGAACCACTTCTGCAGTGGTCCTTCAGTAAGTGATCCAGAAGTTTGGGGGATGCTGACTATTCATTTAAATTGTTAGATAAGGCCCAGCTGATGCTTACTACATTCATGGCTGTCCTGAATTACTGTTATTTTTCTAGAAAGCCTAAGGTTTGTTTTAGCAAAAACTGAGAAACTTTCCCTTATCAGAATGAAAACACTCATTTTAGATAATGTTTCAGCCTTTTATCTTGCTTACTTTTAACACTGCCTGGCCAAACAGGACAGCTTGATGACTTCAAAAAAACTATTTTCCCTGGATGAAACTCCAAAGAACAACCCTTATGTCTTATATACCTAAATATATCTATCTCCTTTGTTCAAGCATTTCCCTTTTCATGTTTTGTTGACACTGCAGTGTCCCCTGCAGGCCCTGAGGAATGTAACTTTGAGTTAGGCCCAGCTTTGATGAGGGAGTTGGACCAACCTACCTCCAGAGGTCCTTCCAAACTAAATTATCTTGTGACTGATTTTTTCAGCGGGGAAGAATCATACTCAGTTGCATGTCTGTCACTTTTACTCCAGCAGTTATTGTCTCACCAGTGTGATTATAATCTTATTCCATTTTAACCTTGCACTTGTTCACTAACACAAATTTGAGTCAACAAGGTGAACTTAAGAAAAATATGTCAGTGTTCTCTTTGCTAATCAGCAAATAAGATCACTATGACTTTCCCAGATAATTGGGTCCCTTATGAATATTAATGTGTTCAATAATTAATGTATGTCAAGCAGTCTTCTCAGACTGAAACTTTCCTGCTTGTATTTCTGCAGAGCTTTTAAAGCACCATGAGAAAAACTCTCCAGTTGAGCAACAGAAGCAACAATACACTTCCCACTAAATTTTAACAGGCTTTGGATTATATTGTAAATAAAAACTGTGTAAGAAAAAGCTTAAATACAGAACAAGACATAGGTAACTTCACAGCTAAACACTATACTTGAGCTGTTGCTGGAAGAACAAATGAAGTTTTTTATCTGCCAAATTTACTAAATAATGTAACATTTTAAGTACCCACTGCTAAAGCTCTTTCTGGGTACTTCTAAGGAGCTAAAATGAGAAGGTCTTCTCTACAGCTTAGTAATAAGGATTTTATGAACAAAAAAGGGCTAGGGGGCAAGAGAAAAAGGAAACCTTTTTGGCAATCATTCATAAAGGATTAATTATTTAGTTACAAGACTTTATCAACAGTAACTTTACTGTACCTCCTCTTTTCTAACCATTTGCACTTGGCGTTCTGATTCTGCACATACTAAGGTGTAGTTCTTCTGAGAAAAAATCCTTTGACAGAACGAAGGTCATCAGCCCTTTCAAAGAATAGACAGGCATTGACAATTTACCTAAATACTCAGGGTAATTACCTAGGTGCCCGGATAAGGCACTGAGGATGTGGACACCAAAGTCCAGGTACCATTATTCTGGAGGTTTAAATCCAGGCTCCCTCCTCTTATCTGTCACTCAGCCCATTTGCTGCAGGATATTCTGGTCCCCTGTGGAAGTTCTGCTTTGTATGGCATACCCGAATATTCAGCAGGACAAGGAACACAAATGAGTATGATACTACAATATGGTCATTAGAGCATTCAAGAGGTGGGTGTTGTACCCAATCCTTATTAGTATTCAAGCATTATTTTGAAAACAGAGTTTAGACCTTCTTCCTTGAGTAACTGTGTGATAAAGCACTTATCTAGCCACTTCCAATCTCCTGGGATAAAAACTGGAGGAGAGTTAGATCTAGGAGCATGCCTCACTTCTGAACTATTATGGGAAAAAGGCAGACTGTTTCAACCATGGCTGTATGAAATTGTATGTCAGCATATACATCATATTAAATCCTGCAGGTGAAATAGGAGGAGCAAAAAATTTGTCTCCTGAATCTCAGTGGGATTTCTGTCTAAATTCAAAATACCTAGATACTGTAATGACATAGATGTTGGCATCAAGGCACAATAAACACCTTCAGGTTTTGGCAACATCTAAGTAACTGTCAATAATTTTCTCTTTTTAAAAAAAAAAAATGTTACAACCAATAGCACCTATATTTTGGTCAAAACCACCTAAAATTACATAGAATTGCTTGAATCCCAGTTGTGTACCTTCAGCATTTTGTAATGTCTTAAAAATTTACAGAATCGAGTCCTATTAAACTAAGAGCAATCAAGTCTCAGATCCTTGTCAAAAAGAGAAATTAGGAACCTCAATGAAGAAGAATTTGTAAGTTAACAAATACATCAATACTTGCACAACTCAAATGTTGAAGCTTTCTTAAAAGAACCTCCAGAATAATCAAGAGTCTTACTGAGTCTGGCTGTCAGTTAACTTAGTTTTTTATCTTTAACCAAGACATTCAGCATGTGAATAGCATTAGTCTAGTCTGCGCTACCTTCCGCAAGTAGTGTCAAATCTGAGACTTAGAAATACAGCATCCCCAAGCAGATAATAAAACTGCCTCTGATGCCACATTCCAGCATTGCAGCTGTATAGTCATACTGTCCTGTTACGAAAATATTTTTTTTCTTCCTTGTAATTCTATGACAGAACTGCACAAACACATTAAATTTCCAAGAAACCTGAAGATACATCATGAGCAATTTAAGATAGTCCTTGGCTAGAAGGGAAGATTTGATACAGCATACAAACATACAATGATCAGAAAGAAGAGAGTGAAAACAAGAAAATAATCCCTTTAGCCAACCACGACAGCACCGATAGTTTGTTCATCCCTACATTTCTTTATTCACAGAAGTGAATTCCTGGGAAGGTTTGAGTGTAGCAAGGAGATGCCTGGTGAATAGCTTTGGGAATAATATTGTAAGTACACCTTCTGCCAAATGGTATCAGCAGTAAGAGAGCTAAATTTAAATATCAAAGACATTAAAATTGACACACACACTGGCTGCTGGCCAGAGAGCTAAGGAAAGCTGTGTTGTTGGGTTTGTTTTTTAATGAGTTCCTTTTTTGGATCTCAGTGAGCTTGGTAGCAAGCTGTCTGTCAGATGTAGCACTACGGAGGCAGTGAGATGTGAAACCAATGTGTGGAAGATCAGCAGTAGATAAGCATTTTAAAGATAGTTGGCACAGAGGTAATAATTACATCCACATCAGCAGAAGAGGTCACCCAAGGACAGAGAACAGAGGGTGGAGGGGAAGGGGCACCAGGAAGTTTCGAGGGGGCTACACTTTGAGGTGGGAGGAAAAGCTTTGGGGAGAGATACTTGAGAGAAAGGCTAGACTGAGAGAAAAAGAGCATAGAAAAGTCATGATATGCGATGTGATGAGTTATCAAAGGACAAGCATTTAATAGTAGTGTCAAAGACAGCAGAGAGATCAGAGGATGAGGATGATGTGCAGGCTTGAACCTTGGTTAGGAAGTAGACTTTCAGTGATATTACTAGAGGGATATCTATCTGCAGAGGGGAGCCAGCAGGAAGAGACTGAAACTGGTCTGAGACCTCAGATCATGGCCATCTTTTTTATTTCCTTGTTGCTACCACAGTCAGTTTGTTCATCCATTTTTCTTGTAACAGGCTTAGACAGCAAGAGCTATAGGACAAGGTGTTCCAGTTTTGTCCATTTGTATAGCCCTGAAGACCAGAGATGTGAAGGGACCCATAATGGGCCAGGAAGATGTTTTTTTCCTAGGAAAAATTAAATCAAGAGGGTAACTGAAGGGTTAATGAACCGAGCAAAGGAATAGGGAAGAAATGACACAGTCAGCAGCACAGGAAGCTAAAAAACAAGGGATGTTTATTATCATATGAAATTGAGGTTAGTAGGCCCAATAAACATTTGTTACCTTTCCTGGGTTTGTTTATGAAACCTATAACATTACTACAGAAAGTTGCATGTTAATTTAAAAGAAATCAAGAAACACAGATAATATCTTTTATTGCTAAAATCAAAGCAGTCACTTACTGCCTTATCTTGATAAGGCCTTGCTGAATCGGGATGGCATCTGATCCACAGACAGCAAGCTGAAGAAACCTCTCAGGAACCACTCCCTTAACCATGCCTTCCTATGCCTTATTTTATTTAGTTTGCATATCATTTTCTAAGCACTTCTTAATTGATTAACATCTTTTTTAATACATTAGGATATAGCTAATACTGGTATGCAAATTTTTTAAATCAAAGTACAACCCACAGCTCATCTGCAACACACTGAATTTATGTCAGGTTTCTTAGGCCTGCTGTTCCCTGCTTGCACTCCTGCAAAGGTAAATTCATCAGTGGGGAAGAACAGAAGGTGAAAGGATTTCTAGGGACTCCTTGTATACTTCCTAACAGGGTGAAGCACATCTTATATCCCAGCCTCTCCTTTCCTGGAGCCAGCGTCTCATGAAACATCCACAAGTATCAAACTGTGTAGGCAAGAATGGCCAGACAAGAGCCCATACCAATAATGCTGCTGAGACACCTTGAACCTTCACCTGACTTACTTCTCAGTACTCTCTGCTGCAAAATGGGCATAATTATACTAATCTGCTTTACAAAACTGCAGTTTTCATTAGCTAATATGTGTCTGGAATTAAGTCTTGGCTTTTATAAAAGAGAGAGGGAATGTATATAAAAATAGAACACAAAGGCAGTACAGATTTCAAACGATCTGTTCAGAACAAGAACTTGCTCTCAAATGAAATAGGTGAAGTTTGTTTAAAAAGACATTGGTGGTATAAAAGATTGACACTCAATCTTCTGGTGCTTTGAAGGATCCAGTGCAGGAACATTTGGGATGAAGGAACAAGCCATCAGGAACAAGCCAGCAGCTACCCTGCAGTGGAGCAGGCTCCCAGGATGCCTTCAACCATGCCAGAGGAAACCCAGAGTAGGCTCACCGATGTGATTAGCATCAGGTACCTTTATAAGCAGCCCTATGGCAGAGTCTGGTCCTTAGTTACCCATGCCCCACACAGGCTCAGCCAAAATCAATTTCCTCTGTTCCTGCTCCATGCAGTGTTTTGAAGTCCAAACCACTCACACCAGGGAATTTCTACTTCAGGAGTGCCTACTACCGAGTAAATTGTTCCTTTGCACCAAGTAAAAGGCCATGGTAAATCTTACGTATGTTTATGAAAGCCTTTCCCAACTCAACAAGCCGGTATACATCAATTCTTAACTAACCTGAACTCGTTCACTTACACCACCCTTTAATACTCTAATCTCATCAGGCTCTGCATTAGAAACTTGGATCCTGCAGCCTACCAACCACACAGGTACCTTATTATATTGAGTGGGATTTCAAGGGGAAGGGAAGTGACTTTGCAAAACATTTTCGCTGATCTCACCGAGCGGGTATCACAAGGCAGGAATCTTAAAGGATTTCCCTAGAAAGTGATTGGGCAATTTGTTTTTCTGCCTTCCCCAGCACTAGTCTGCCCATTGGACTCCCATGCACTGGGATTTCACAATAAAGTGGTACTTTTAGGGGTCTGTGCCAGAACACTCCTATGTTAAAGGATGAAGAAATCACCAGGACCAATGGAGGCATTAGAGCAGGGAACAGACTGGAGTTTCTGTAGCTGCACAAACCAGTGCTAAAACAAGAGAAATACACAAGCATTGCACAAGGAAGGCTTCACTGGATGTGTTGCCTCTGGCTCACATTCCTTTTAAGCTGTTATAAAACTTTAAATATAATTAATAAATAACCAGGCCTCTCAAGCAGAGATGAGTCCAAAGCTCTGCCCCCTGCATGAACTGAGTTTGTTATTTCAGCTCTTGATATAAAAGTACAGTATAGCACCATGAGCTATAATGAGACTCTCAGCTGTAGGCTTGCAGGTTGAGGTCAGCCAGACTGGTCAGGCTGCATTACTGCTGCAAAGGAAACAAATCCAGATGGCTTAAATTGGTGAGGTAGGCTAAATCAGAGACATAATTCCAAGGCAGAATGAAGGTACCTCCTGCAAACTACTGTTTGGATACAGGGTGAAGATGACTGAGTCTTCCTCTTGTTACTACCCCACCTGACTTCAGGGTGCTTTCCTCCTCCTCCCCTTCCTTCTCCTTGCAACACCAACAGTGGCCGAGAGCCTGTGCCTGCAGGGTTGGGAGATCAGCGGGGCACTTGGAGCCTTCACCTCAGTATCCTGCAATAACAGGAAGGAAGGCCATGGTGCAGGAAAGGCAAAGGAGTCACTGCAGTGAAGGAAAAAACCTCCGCCTCTTAGCATGTGACTGGAACGAGTCTTCACCTCTCCCACTGTCTCCTCTGGGGAGTTCTCTAAGGGCAACCTTTTTGACAACAGTTTTCCCACTCTTGTTTATCAGCCTTTACAAAGCTATTGGTTGGCTCTAATACATTCTCAAATTCTTTGAGAGAAAAAGAAAATTTTTTAGAGCCATATTACAGTTTGCTGGTTTTATCCACTCACATTTATTACTAAACTATTAGACATCTACTCTCTGAGATACTGGTTGCAACTTGTTTATTGGTATGACCTGGATTATGGTGTCCCTTTGGCCACTGCTGTGAAATATTAATCCCAAATTTAAGTTCTGCTTTCCTATTGTCATCAGCTGTTGATGGACCAAAGCGGTCCTGGTGAAAGACATATGACTTGACAAAAACACATGAGAGCATATATAGACGATTGTTTCTATTTGCTAATTAGGAATGCTAATAATTACTCTTCATTGATTTTAGTATGGAACTTATTGGGGCTTTCATGTTTCTAAAAACCGGATCACTTTTATCAAAGGGTATAAATAATGGATTTAAGAGTGCAGCTTCTGACAGCTTTGAAGACATTAGCTGAGACCACATCAACTCAACAATTCCCAGAGCTGGGAAAATCTCTGTGGGTATCAAATACCACACAGAAAGTTAAAGAATTAATATAATAATTGCATGTTTTATAGTGTAGTGTTTTTCCTAGTAACTACATACTAACAAATTCAAAATATGAAGAGAACTAAACACTGAGAATCAAATATTCAGCAGCCAGATGGTTACAGGTAGAGATGAAGAACAGGAATATCACTATAGCTTTAAAAAATGTTCGGCTTTTATAAAGTAATAATGCATATCAGGTCTTGTTTAGATTTGCAAATTAATGGTACATGACAAATTGCAGCTCAAAATTGTCCTTAGTAGTACATTAAAATTAACTGTAAAGCACTTTCCAGAATTATCACAGAAGATAAAGCCCACAGAATACATTTGACAGTTAGTTTGTGACCTCTGGTTGATGGTCCATGATTTCAAGACTAACTCTCGTAGCAATATATTCTTGTAATAAATTAATCTAATCTTTTACCACATGTAAAATGGTGAAAGGTGTTTTATAATCTACAAGGAACTCGCAAAAATCAGGAAGATTAGAGAAAGAAGATTCAGGAACAGTTGTACCAAGGGTGATGTCGTAGTTACTCAGCTAATGCATTTACATATCATGAGACAATAGACTTGGTGATTGCAGTTTTTCCCTGTCTTCAATACAGATATGATTTAAGCATCATTTCTAACTCATATTCTTGGGCAGAAGGAAGAACTGAGGCTGAGGTTGAAATAAGAATGAAGGATACTGGCTTATGAGCTTCTTGTACTTCTCAAAACAACACTCTCAAAATCTGTCTATATCTGTAGCATCCAATATAAAGCATTTTTCAGGAAAAATTTTGCTGCATAGCTATATCCTATGAATGGTATGAAATTGCCTTCTCTGCTATTCTCTCTGTTTAATAAGAAGCTCTGTGGAGCTTGGATGACCACAGAGAACATTTCAGAAACACTCTATACAGGTTTTATAACATCACTGATGTTCCCTATTGTGTCCAGGAAAGGCCAAAAAAACCCAATTCAAATAGAAATATTGCTCTGCTCTTTCTAAAAAGAAAAAAATAAATTACTAATTTTGCAACCAAGGTAAAAAAAAAAAAAAACACAACATAAATACCTTGAAGCCATATACAGTAATTCTTTATCAACAATAATCTTTATGAGAATATCCCAATGTACTTTTGAGGGGACGGGAAAATTTTCTTTTCTTCTACAAACTGCTGTCAACCCCTTGTGGCCCTTCCCTGAGAGCATCTAAACTACAAGACAAGTTGTGTAAGCTCTGGAATGTTTCTGCTAGCCATGTTTCCAAACAAAAGTGGCAGTTGTCATAGGAGGAAAAGGATGTTACAGGTGTTCATTAAGTGAGCACAGCAACTGGATCAGGACCTTCAGGCAATGTAGGGAGATGACCTGGCTGTAGAGCTTGACTGGTGTTTCTGAACAGGCCCAGAAGCAGAACTTTAAGTTGCTGGGAAGATTTGTGAGTGAAAGTTTAGATGTCTACAGACTTCATGTCTGTAGTGCTAAGTGAAATTTTTGAGGTCTGCATATTTTGAAGTTAGTACCCAAACTCCACCTAAGTCTAACTTCAGGCATTTATGGCCCTTCACAGATCCAACCCAGTGGGCTCAAACAGAGGGATTGACAGGGAAGATCATAAACCAGGTAAACTTCAACATCTGTAATACAGATACTGTATATGTCAAAAATATTGTAGAAGCTCAATCTTTCCAATTCTAGATCTGTTGCCCTCACATCTTCACAACTGATGATCTGTTTTGTTTTGGGTTTTTTTTGTTTTGTGGCCTGCCTGCAAAAGGCAGGATACTGATTGCATTTCTATGGGCTTTTTAACATTTTCATCCACAAAATTATCAGCTTCTGATTAAATAATCTCCAATAGAGGATGGAAGAAGCAGCAGTAAGCCATTACATTCGGTTTCACACAGAGCCATAAAATAAATGAAAATACAGTTGCCATGTTCTTCCAGCATGTCTTAAAAATTACTTCTATAGAAGAAGACAATATACACGTCTGAAAAATACCAGAACATAATCCTGACAACTCTGTCTGAAGGTGGTTACATGCTGAAGAGTGGTTTAAAAACATTTACAGTACACATTTTTGTTCACTTGTTAGTTGAACATAAAACATAGTTCTCCCATGCATTCCTGGAAGTCCGAACTGGTGATGTGGAGGTTGTTGGGTTTCAGCAGACAAAATTCTGTTATAATATTATAATAATTTAAAAAGATGGTCTACAAGGATTTTTTTTCTCTTGGTCTTTTTGCACTCATCCCTATAATGTTGTATCTTAAAAAAACAACATAAAATGGCAGTTGCCTGTGGCAGTACAATGCAGAGAAAACTGATCAGGGAATTGAGAGACAAGGAATTTCTTCCTACTGCTCCCAGTGACCTCTTGACTGGCAGACTATGTCCTTCCGTTCTCCATCTACCAGCTTCCTAATTGTTTCCCTATAGTACTGATTTCCATTTAAGTGTGCTTTATGATCTGAGCTTACCAGTGAAAAACACTTCATAAGAGCAAGATCTTATTTGATGACTCATGATATCATTCATGTGTTTTAACTTTGGTGTCTATGCACGCAGATGTTTTATCATTACTATGAACAACCTTCATTATTAGAATTCATCTAGTATTTGCATGTTACTAATAACACAAAACTCCCTTCTTCTACTTAATAGTTGCATCTGATTCACTGCATAGTTAATACTCTTATAGATAAGTGCTACCAAATGAAGAAAGTCTTTTTTTCCCTCTAAATCATCACAGATATCAAAATCGAGTGCTACTATAGTTGTACAGGTATTCTTGCTGCTCAGACACAGAAATGTATTTAATGACAAAGCCTTCCCCCTCACCTCCCCCATTTACAAAGAAGAAATAATATAACAAAAAGGGAAGGAAAAGAGGTTTATCCACCTTATGTTATACCTGGTGTCAAAAAAGGAGATGATGTAATCTCATGCATTTTCACTTACACCTCAGCTGTTGATAACTCCCAAACACAAAAGACTGGCTTTGATATACCAAGAAGCTGAGCCAACGCTGCAATCTTTTATGAGAGCACCTGATCTCACTGGCTAATTAGAGACACTTGGAATTGATTCTGTCTGAAGATCAGCGACAGCTGGTATATTCAAACCTGCGTCAAGCAACTCTGGTGTACATAATTGCCACAACTGAGAACTGACAAAACCTCTAAAAAAAGAATGAGTCCGTAAGGTACCAGGGCTTTTAAAGCTGGTGCAGTAATGTGTTGTTTTTGTAGAACATCTGAGTGTTACTGGGAATAGTGAAAAACAGTTATAGTAATTTATGAAGAAAAAAAGTATAGCTGTTCTGATGAGACTTCGCTACCTGGAAGAGCATGTTTTGCTCTGTAACTACTCAGCAAAGCTATATCTCTTCTGTGTTGCCTTGTGCCTTTTAGGGTGGGGAAAGTTTTCAGCTGTCCTTACTATGACAAAGTCTATAAGAAAGAACAAACTTTTTCATTCCTTTCCCTGCACCCTCCTTCAGTATCTATACTGTCTGTGTTTTGTTACTACATAATCTTGCATCTTGCTGGTTATTCAGGTAATGTAGATATTTACAGTTTGTCAGTACAGATGTATAAGTTTAGATATTACAAAGACTTAACTTATATTATCAAATACTGATTTATAGCAGCTTTATTTTTTCTGCTGCTGATTAGCCTTTGATGAGATCTGGTAGCAGTGCTGCTTACATAACCTACCTGAGCCCTCTTGCCTTTGCTTTGAGATTTGCCCATGTTGTTGAGAACAGAATTAGACCTGTTATTTATTAGCTTTAAATACAGTATATCTTCTCATGTCTTAGAGCTAAAAGAAACAGCACAAGAAGATGTGAGATTTCTAAATCATAAGAATTTGCTCAAAGGCAAATAAATTCCTTTTAATTTTGGCTTGGGTTACTACTTGCTTTTGTTGTTTGTATCAACCCAAAACACTGACTACTCCTGTGATTCCATGTGTCTGTAAATGAAAAGGCTAAAAATTCATTAGCATAACTGTGCTTGTAGTTAAGGGCATGTATAAAGTCATTTACCTCAAAATATCTTTAGCCACTTTTTTATTTATATCTATCTTAGAATGCAGCTGTTGTAACTATGAAGATGAGTTCGTTGTGAAGAATATAATTATGTGTTCATCATTAACCCAGATCTTAATTCTAAGGAAAAAAGATTTCTTATATAAGAAATAGAGGAACAAAAAAGACTATTGGGTCTATTCTATTAAAGCTCAATCCATTCAGAAAACATTTCCCTGCGGTCAGAATCTAATTGCTTTCTGAATAACCATTATGTATTCGCCTTTGCCCACTGGGCCATTCCAAACATGACATTCCTTAGAGGGGAAAAAATTACATCCAGCTGTCTGGTTTGAATTTCTTTTTTGCTAGCATATACTAATATTTCATCCAAGAAGTTGTATTAAAAGAAAATTGAGTTACAAATACAGTAACTCTGAAGATAAGCATTAGAATTAACATTTGCCATGTTACCTTAGTTTATACCCTTTCTATGTGATACGATAAAGATTATTATTACGTGCTGTATTTTCCATATGATGCTTTGTTCAGTGCAAAATAGGGATGATGTCTGCTGAATGATCTGCTTTAACAGTTTCACTGTGCAGTTCCGGATCATGTTCCAGTGGGTTCTGTTTAACACTACTTCAAAGTCACAAATGTTAATTTTCTAATGGGCTTTTCTGTGGTTCTCAGAACTACCATGAATATTATTTAATTCATTTTCATACCTTTCTGGAGATGAGTATAATTCCTTGTTTTACTAAGGTGCAGCTGAAGCAAATATCAAAGATATCCAGGTGTTTTGGATTTCTATTTTGAGGCCATGAGAAGACTAAGTTTCTTTGGATTGTTTTACATGTGCTGTAGATATGAACATATTGCCGCAGAGAAAACCTGAAGATGAGCTGAAAAGTGGTAAATTGTCCTTCTACAACTGCCCATCACAACTGCTTTTCTTTGCATAATCCCATTCTCTCTGAACCCTTCCATCTGCTGTCCTAGTCACCTAAATATTATTTTCCTTGACGGTCAAGGTCAAGTCACCCCACTGGTGTTCTGGTCTTCCTCTGCTCAGTCTTCTCTAATTCAACGTCACAGGATATATCCAAAGTAATTGGCAGGACAAGGTATGCTGCTAGCAGTGTGGGGAAGGGAGGTATCCCAGTATCAGGAGTGCAGCTGTGTCAGTCTTTGAAGATCCCGATGTTTTGACGGCAGCTGGTATTATTTTTATGGGAGACATGAGACGGACATAAAGCACCAGCAGAAATAGCAAGTATAAAGTGAAGACGTGTCTGGTGGATGAGTCAGACCAGGAGTGGTGCCGGCAGGAAGTAAGGAACTGCAATGTTTGGGTTTATTTGGTGTTGTACTAGTACTCTGAGCCTTGATGAAACAGCAGCAATAGAGGAGAGCAGGCAGGCAGGCGGTAACAGCAGCAGTCCCAAGGGTAAGCAGATATGGCTAAGACAGCAGCAACTGTGTTACGACCCTTGAGCCAGCCATACGTTGCTTTCCAGCAGTTCCTTTTCACTCCCATAATGTCATGGTGTCTAGGGCCAGCACAAACGTTGCTGATCATAGCTCTCATCTGTGGGGGGAAGCTTCAGCTTCTGAGGTTGGTATCATCAGATTATTCAAAGGCCAGGTGGGTACCTTAAGGCGGGTTTTTTCAGCAAGGAAGGAGTAGGTCCTTGGAACCACTGTTTTCTTCTTCAGGCAAAATCTGTTGGAGTTCCCCACCCTCCATCTCTCTGTAGTATCTTCATATGACTGATGGAGACAATTTCTCAACAGAAAGTCAATGAGGTCAGAAGTTTGGATTCCCAGGAACTGGAAGACAGGCTATAGTAGAGATAGCTAGAGTTCTCGTAAAGGAGAACTCATCTGTTTGTCAAGCTCGACTGCTGTCTTCCAATGAGTCCTGCAATCTGAGATGGGACACACCTGTGAGATGAGGGACTCTGTTTTAACATTTTTACTCCTGAATATTCAACCATTGTAGCCATTCTGATAGCTGCTGAGATAATTTGGTTTTCATCTCTGTGTATCTTCTAAGGCTGTGGTTCCCCACTTGCAAGTAGAACCTGTGCTCTGTTGGATGAGATTACTGTGTGGACTACGACTGTGCTTTTGTTCAGCTCACAAGGGCTCCCAAGAAGAGGTTTATGCTGGTTTTGGCCAGCTACAGGAGAACAGACAGCATGCAGTGCAGCATACTGGTTACCCCAGGCACACCAATGTACAAAAATGCTTCTGATAAAAAAGAACTAGCAAACTGAGGGGTTTTTATTGAACCAGTGCTTGTCACGATGTGTGCATGATGTTTGAGATGGAGTACTAGGACCTCAAACACAGACGTTAGCATCTCATCAGACTGTAGTCTGAGTTGTACTAAATCAGTCCCACTGAGCTTAGCCTGAGAAGTATAGGTAAATAAAAAAGAAGTCTGCCATTTTTTGATAGAATTTAGTGACCTCTTTTTCCTTCTCTTGAAACAGATGATATGTTTCTTTATAACACACAAATTTTTTGTCTGAAATATAAGCTCCTACAAAAATAAGATATGTAAAAATGTCAGCAGGAGAATGACCTTTTTGAAACTTCTAAATAACCATTCTAACTTTAAATCTCTTTTTTCTGAAAATATAGGTCTAAGTTTAAATGCTGGCTCCAGGCAAACTGTTTGAATTGTTCAACTATCTAAAAATACACTTAAAAGCTGCATATGAAGAGACAAGAAGCTGATGTAGAAGCAAAGGAAGAGACAGAATGTCAGGGCCTTCGGGAAGCTGTAGCACAAAGACTTCACAGATGTTCCTTTCAAAGAATCCCTCATGTCCCTGCTCTTAGTGCAGATATCCGTGTGGAAGGAACGTGCTGAATTCTTCCATGGAAGTTACATAAAGAGAAGTAAGCTAAAAATAAAACTTTATGACCAGGAGACCTAGAGGCAATGAAGACCAGAAAGATACAAACTACTAGAATTAGAGAAGGTATTTTGCTTCAACTAGTTGCTTCAGTAAACAACTAGGGGCAAAAAACCCTAGTGCTGGGTTGACATAGCCCCTAAACACAGAAGACCTTGCAAGCTCCTTAGATTTTTCCCTGCAAACATGAGATAGCAGACAGTAGCAAGACTTGTTTTCTTGGGTGCTGGGTCTGCCAGATCAGGAACTGAGGAAGATAAAAGCAGGAGATTGCAGCAGTGACCAAGGGGACAAGGCTGATGAAATGGGCTCTTGAATTCTGTTCTCTGAAGCGAAGAAGATTTTGCAAGGCAGATCACCTGATTCCTTGCTTCATGCAATCTCTTTTCATTCAGTCACTGGAGGATGAAGATAGTTTATATTTCTTTATACACAGCTTTGAGAGATTTCTGATCTGCCTTTAATTGGGTTACCATCCTGTCTTTCCCTTCTGTTCTGCATGAAATGTTGCTTTGTGACATACATTTCCTCTTCCTTTCTGTACAAAAGAAAAAGGTGAAGATCAAGTTATTTCTGAATAACAATGTCTAGACTCTATCAGTGGACTCTGTCCAAAAATGTTTAAACAGGTCATAGCATAAGCTGGTTTAAACTGGCACAGCTGCACTGGCTTTGTTCTAGTTATTCTGACTAAGGCAGGTGAGGATGTAGAACATGTTAACCTACGTCTTTCTTGGTCCCTGTGCTCTGACAAAAACTTTTCTGAGCTTTACTCAGGCTTATTCACTTTTGGGGTAAACCAAGTGATGGTTTAATGTGAGAGACAAGTGCATGACCCAGTGTCTAGACTGTTACTTGCACTTAATATTCTGCCTTCCATGTAGGCATTTTTTTTGTACTTTTTTTAACATTTTACTTCTGTTCCTACCTCTGTGTTGGACTCTGTACTCATCTGTATGTGCAACTCAAGGATTGCATGTAGGGGTGGCTCAGGATTACAGAGAGATTGCTGCAAGTGCACCGTGTTACTTCTTTGTGCCTTCTCTTTTCTTCCTTCCTCCTCTCACCATCTTCAACAACCTTTGGTTTGGAGACAATGGCATCAACAAGGAGTTATGAATCATCCAATCTGGGAAGAAATATTTCAATTGCTTTTCATAATCACCTGTTCTGTCATCACTAACTACAGAAGAAACAAAATACTGTCAGGATGTACCTCCACACTCTTGTAAACAATCTGGTGTTGTTGTTTGTCTGCTGTTGAAATAATGAGGTATACATCAGGCTGTAGAGAGATGGGCCCAACCCCTTTGCCCAGAGTTTTACAGTGACTCCTCTCATCTTACTATGTGTTCATTGCCGGCATCGTACAGGTCTCAGCATGCAGTGCTTCATCACAACCTTGCTAACTCCACCTCAATCAGAGGGAGAAATCCTTTCCTTGTTAGCTTTGGAAAGATTTGCGTTCTGTTTGAATGCATTTCATACTAAAACAAAAAAAAAATGTGGAGATGGTGAGACAAAACTGTTGCTGACACATAGCTGACGAGTGTGTTATCTCAAGATACCTAAAGGCACTTTGTTCAGAAAGCCACAAAATCATATTTTTAAAATCTTGATTTTGATCCTGATGATGGCCCCAGTTAAGCAATTGAGTATATTTTAACTCTACAAACTGCTGAAAATGCAGGAAATAAAGATGAAAACCAGGGTGGGCCAGCAGTTGCCTTGTTGCACAGCGTATGAAGCGAGAAAGACCCACCTGTGGCCTTACTGCTTGAGAACTGGAAGTGTAACGCTGCAGGGGGGGCACATGCGTACGGTGCAGGGGGTGGGCAGTGGTGTGCTGCTGCAGGCCAGCGCAGCTGTGAGGCAGGGAAAGAGATGACCAGGTTACCATTGCCTGGACGGTTTTAGTTATGCAGGTTTCTCTCTCTTTTTGATGTCTAATTTAGCAAAACAGCTTCTGAGGGCCAAGGCACCCCCAGAAAAGCTTGCCCTAATGGATTTAGGGGGTTTGCCATTTGATTACGTAACTCTTTTACTGGAAGGAGAAACGTTGTTTGGAGAGTCGGTGATCATGTAGACAATTTGAGTTAATACTTCTGACCACAGATGAGGCTTTTGCAGGCAGAGAAGTGATAGACCCACCTCTTTCTGTGCTCCCTTAGAGCCTAATAGATAATGTGATGGAACTTAAGGATGTTTTTTTAAAATGTCTATAAATGATAACACCTGAAAAGAGGAATCTGAGACATGGTCTGTAGTAACTGCTGCTACTTTTATATCAAGGTATAAAAAAATATTTTGATTCCTCTTTGCTCCCCATCAACCACCACCATTGCCAGATCACCCTCCACATCAAAGCACTAACCTTTAGAAGGTATTTGCTCCCAGGCCACGTGCCTGACTTGGCTTTTCTCTCTCTGCTGTATCTCAGGAGGCCTTACTCTTCCCTGGTGCCACCACGCAGTGTGCATGGGAGGCCAGAACCTGCACTCACTGTGCATCACCCTGTTTGAACTTCATGCTCTTGCTGCAGCTGGGCCTGCCCAGTCTTGCTGCTGCCAGCCTACTCACCTTGCCTTTGTCCCAGTCCTCTCCTACCCTGCCTTCTCCTGTCACGCATACACCTACTCAGGCATGCTTTTGCCTCAGTCCATATTTTATAGTCAGGAGGCTGAGACTTGGGTTTCTTCTGGGCTTTCCTGCCTTACAAAAGGGACAGGGAAAAAGGATTGCATGGGACTTCCCACTGACATGGGAGAAGCAGGAAGATGTGCCTGGATCTTCTCCAGAAGGCAGAAGCCCTCTGCATCCTGGTTTTCAGGGGGGGCAAGTTGTGTGGCTCCAGTTCAGTGGCTGCTGCATGTTCCTTTGAGCCCACTAGCCTGCAGACAGAAAATAAAATTAAAAAAAAAAAAAATAAAAAAAAAAAAAAGGAAACCTTTGAATTACTCTGCTTGCCCCTTCAGGCTATAATTTTTCATGACGGTACAGCTCACTTCTGGCTACTACAGAGCACCCCCTTGTCTTCTGGTATTAAAGGACCAGGGAGCATTTAGCTCTAGCTGGGAAATAAATTGAGTATTTGAGGCCATCTGTGGCATAATTCAAGCTATGGCTCCTGACTCATTTTTACAGAGTAACTTTATTACTTGTAAGTTGTTCATGAGTAATTACATTTTTCTGCACTTTACTTTTTGGAGGGGTTTTTACATTTTTATTAAATATTTTCTACCAATTCCTTGATGTTTGTGAAAAATTGATTACAAGCATTTAAGAAGAAACATTTGAGCTGTTCCTATTAAATACATAGATCTACACTAGACTTAAATTCCACCTAGTCATGACTTGAGACACTTAATTCGAGTCTTTATTCAGGCTGTTCATGTGCCCTCAAAAGTTAAGTAAACCTTAAAATCAATTAATGGTTGAAAATGGAGGCATTAAGTTGCCTGGGAGCCCAGGTCAGTGGTCCTGTTAATGCCCGGAAGTATTGATGGGAAGTCAAATACACTTAAATCTAGGTCTGATGTACCTGGGCAGCAGTGTGATTTGGAGAAGAGGAGGAAGATTCTCTGCTTTAGCCTAATGGCAACCTAAGAGGGTACGTGCCCAGACCTCCTACTTTCTTGAAGAGTGTCTTTACTATCTCCATGTATACACTGAGAACACAATTTTTCAGGTGTTTGATTTGGCATGATGCTGGCCTTTGGTTTTGTAGTACTCTGCAATATGTGCAGAAAATTTTATGTGGGCGTTCCTTACAAACAAATCAATTTGCAAGAATATGCTTAGCATGTAAAAACATCTTCTGGTAGAGGAGACTGTTAAAAATGTGCTCAGAACTGCCAGCATTTATGCTGAGACAGTTTCAAATAAGCTTCTATATGGTCTACACATAGGTCAAGCAATGAGCCTGAAAGTGGTATAATAAACTATTGGACCGTGTTTGTAGTTGAAGACCAACTGCTGAATTTACTTTGGAAAACAGCTCTTTCTCATGTGTTTTAAATATTTGTCTATTGCCTATGCAGGTATTCCTTCACAGTATTTTGTTCATAATTTAAGATCATGTTTGTAACCAGGAATTAGCATGAATGCTCTAACTGGTCACACATTTAAAGCCCGAGGATGCCATCTGATTTGCATGGATGTAGGTGTTTATGTGTTTACCCTGGCTTATGGAAATGTTCTTACCTTGGAAAAGCTCTCTTTAGAGAGGGACAATTACTACAGGGTAGCCAGTATTGTGGAGAGAGGACGTGAAGCAGGTCTCACAACTGCTTTTTTTTTTCTCTCCTCCCGGGACTGGAAAGAGATCCCTTCTATCTAACTGCAAAGCAATTGTAAAAGCACTGTTTCCCTCCCTGCTCTTGAAAGGGCCATCCCTGGTTGCTCTCCACTCCTTTCTACTCTTTGTGCAGCTCCTGGCATAATGGATGTGGATCTGTAGTCAATACTGCAGGTCAATATGACGCTATGTATGTACCAAAGATGTATCTTCTCATCATCCTGCAACTGGATGATGTTACTGCAGCTTGTTACTGCACTGACATACTCTGTGTGTGTTGAAGAAATAGAGAGCTGGGTCTGGGAGATAATTCTGTTGGGTGTTTTATAGCAAAGTCTTTAAGTACAGCAGAAAAAAATGCTGGTTGGCTGAACCAACCACTATATTCTCAGTATTTTTCTATGGTTTACATAGAATTCTACATGGTAGGTTCAAAGTATAGTTCTTTTTGCTTCAGTTGCTTAAAATTCATTTCTTCCTGTCCTTTCTCAGCAAGTAATTTCCTCAACCCTCTTCCCACACACACAGAAAGTGTGGCTTTATAGTCACTGTCCATTGCTAGCTAAAAGCCAGGGTATGACGGAGTGGTGCTTAGTGGGGTTTTTGAAAGCTGGCTAACACAATTGTCATGGAAATTGCTGGGATTTAAAGAATTGAAAAATCTCTCCCAAGATCTATCTACCTTTGCAATGAGCTCAATGCTTCTTAAAACCTGGCCCATCACCTCTGTGCAGTGCCATCATATTCTTCCATAAGGGTATTGCCATTTTGGCACAAGAGGGGCTTCTGGCAGTATCAGAAGAGCACTGCAGTAAGAGGGAGCTGCACTCTCACATCTGCACTGGATTGTGTTATTTCCAAGTTTCCAGTTTGGAGACACTGGTGTGATGAAAGGCACTGAAACCTCTTCCTGGCACTTGCTTCCTGATTGTAATAAGATTTTGGATTGTGAGGGAAGTGGAATGGTTTCTTGGGGTGGAAATGGCAGTGTGTAAGATGTCTGCTGCCCCTCTGCTCTTTGCAGGTTTGGGACTTCCTACAGCAGGAAGAGGATGATCACATTCCCTCCAGTATAAACCATCACAGTGGGCAGCACGTAGGAGTTGGAGGTGCAGGTGGAGGTGCAGTTTTGGCTGGTGTCCTTTAGCAAGCCCCTCTAGGACACCTCCCACATCAGCAGGCAAAAGCTGGAAACAACCCATTAGCCCCTTGCTTGTGTTTCCACTCCTGACGGAGGGCAGATTCCTTTTGCCCTGACCCAGGTAAACACACCTGGGTTCTTTTCTTGCCTTAGCATTTTATTTTGCCCCGGTGAATAACAGCAAAACAGAAGAGAGAACTTTGTGGTTCAGGAAGCTGACAGTTATTAAAAGTAAATTTTACAAGAAGGCAAGACAGAGGGAGGGGAATTCTGACGAATCCTTGATATGTATGGAATGTTTTTTTATATGGGAATAAAGCAGAGTTCAGAGTTTCTTCAATTACATTTTAGGAGTTCTGTTATTTGAAAATAATTGTTTGTAGTTGCTTTATGTTTCCTGAGCCAGGGCAATTTTGATTGACATAACTGGAACAAACAGGATTGCATAAATCTGCAGAGGTTTCCTGGTATGCTGGCCAGCTACAGGCTTTGTACTGATTTTTATCGTAACTGTGAAATTCTCACCTGACATCTGTACTAGCACATCATGTCATTTACAGTAATGCTAACATAAGGCATTCCCGCAGAATGGTCTCCAGCACGCCACTGTGGAAGGATCACATGCAGCTGTCGTGGGCTTCTGCTGGCCCACGGACACAGCAACAAGAGAAATAATAACTCTGAGCAAAAAAGCCCACAAAGGCTAGGTCAGCTTCAACTCTACTACAAATGGTTCAACTTGATGAAATTTCTTTTATATCACTTTTGAATTTAATTCTACAGTCTTGACATTTTCATATCAAAGGAGCATGGGCAGATGCAAGTGAATGAAAATAACAGCTCCATGGGTTTCTTCCTGTTTTTTTGGTTTGGTTTGGTTTTTTTTTAAATATTACCTGTCATTTGTATTTATAACTAAGTAAAAAACTTCTGTTCTTATATTCACTGCTTTTGGATGTCTCTAGGGTTTCATCTAGGAAGAACTCTTTGGAGGACAAAATGCAATATTCTGCTGGAGAAAAGTTAAATACTTAAAATATTTGTATGTGAGAGAAAGCCTTTCTCTAAACCAGGTTTATAGAAACACATGATAAACCAACATCCCGAATGTTGGCAGTAAGAAAGGACATCTATGCTTAAGATATCCTTTGACTGTGGTGGCAATAATTCATCACAAATGATTGAGAGCTGCAGAAGATCTTCTAAGAAGGACCGTTTGTGGTGACAGAAATCTCCTGACACTGACCCTGGCATGGTCCCCTTGCAGGTAATATAAAAGCCCTTTGGGACAACAACTTGCATTTACAAGACAGATTTACAAGAGCTTAGAAGGCTGTTTTTCAGCTTCCATCTGACACTCTTATTTCTGCCTGGAATGCATTGTAGTGGAGAGGGGAGAGACCACACAGTTATGCCGGACTCTGTGCAACATTACTTCATACAAATTCCTTGCAAAGTGCTGTTCTGGCCTGATGCACACATCTAGCCACCACGTATGTTGGTATCAAGATGATTTGCAGGGTGTAACTGACAGCAGATCTTTGTCAAGAATGGTTGGGCTTTTGAACAGGGAGATAGTCGCTATGGATTTGGGGTAAACTTCAAAACAGGGAAAGACCAGACACAAAGAAAAGTTCTTGGATATATTATTACAAGAGGTGCTTTGGTCCTACAGATGTGTTTCACAGTGCCATATCAGGAGAGCTAAGTACTCTGAAAAAATAGAACTTTGGAGTCCTTGTTCCATTTCTTTGGTGAAACTCAATCTCTTGGCCCAGATTCTCAAATGTATTTGGGCATGTTGGATCCTATGGATCCCCATGATCAGGTAATTCATCTGCAGCTGTGTTGAAGACTTAAGCTCAAGGGCTTCCTGTCACTTTCAGGAAGCAGATTTGCACTTTTAAGAATTTTACCCATTATTTACAGAAACAAAGAACCCTTTCAAAAGAGAAGCTTCTAATTCCTTAGCACAGGGCCAGCTGTGCCATCATTCCCTGGGGTGAGGGCTGCTCTCACTGGGCTGGGAGCAGCACTAAGATCTGCTCAGCAGGACACTGGTGCTGAGGGCTTTTTCCATGTCCAACCTGCAGTAACCCCGAATCAAGGTTGGACTTCGGCACTAGAGTAGCCCTGTTGAAGGAGATACCTGCCTGAGGTAACAACTGATGTTTTTGTTCCTCATTCCTGCTTGTTTAAAAAGCAGACAAAGAGTGATAAGCTTTAAAACAATTCCAAGAAGTTTGTATTTGCAAATAAGCTGTGAGAATTCTGATTTAAATCCAGTTGGTTTGGGTTTTTTTTTAGAAAATATATGGCTGTTTACACCAGGAAACTAATAAAGATATTGTCAACAAAAGTAATCAGAATAATTCTTCAGGATTTGAAGGGCAGTTTGTAACTTCATCTGGTGACTGGATTCATTCCCTCTCCCTCCTGTGTAAATCTGAGAGATGAGGGGCTCTGAAACAGCAAGTGGAGCTGTATCTTTACATTTGGAGTCTTAGAGATTTTTATTTCATTCTTCTCTATAAGCTTGGTATAAGTGTGTCACTGGCCCTCATTAAAGAATTAATGTGTTAATAACTTATGTGGTGCCAAAACTATAAAAATGTCTGACATTAGTGGGATCTTCCAGTGCTCATGAGATACCTAGAAATGGGACCCCCAATGTGTATGACTCAATGAGTGATATTTCATGTTTTCTCTGAATGATATTTCATGTTTTCTCTGATGGTACAAAATCCTTAAATCCATACAGTATTTTTAAGGGGCTGTAGCTCAGTTAAATTTCCTGTGGAAAGTACAGGCAATGATAGGACTAGATAACAACTTTGTGATCTGGACTCCTGCTGTGTAAGGAACATCTCACCTTTTTTCTTCAGTTCCCTTGGGATGTCCTATGATGTAGCTGTTCCTTTCTTCTGAGAATAACATTCCGATTTTTTTCTATCTTAGAAGGTCCAAAGCCTCACAATGCCTCTATGGAAAATACAGAACTGCTTTGTACACAGTAGAAATAATGTAGTCTGATTTTCCCCTTTATTTGGGTCCCTATTTATTTGGGTCCTATAACTGGATTTCCAGTGTCTAAGAAGGGTTGAGTAGCTCCTGCATCCCACTGTCTTGTTGTTTGTCTGTCCATCCATGCCTCCCCCCACCTATGGAGACAAGTTTCCATTAAAAATGTAGTGGGAACTTCACATGCTTGAGATGACAGATAATTCTCTGAAATCAACTAGAAGGTTGAAGCTCTCACACTGAGAGCTTCATGTGAAAGATCAGTGTAGCTCTGCCTAGGGAGACATGATGAGCCAGCTGAGAGCTTATGGGTCAGGATTAAAGGTCAGGCCAATGTGAACAACTGTGGTGGTTGTCTGGTACAGATCAGCTGTTTGGGAAGAAGCGAACAACTAGAAGAAGCCTCATGTTTGCAGGTTCTGGTTCTTGAACCACCCTGATAGCTGCTGGAAGGGCAACACAGCAGGGCACAAGCAAGCAAGGCTGTTTCTGGAGTGCACTGATGATAAGCCACCTCCTGACACAGGTGATGGAGCAGCTCTGCTCTGCCTGGCACCAAAAAGGAAGATCTGGTCAGCAGTGTGAAGGTCAGGGGTAGCCTTGATTGCAGTGATGATGAGATGAGAATGGGGCAGGGAAACTAGTGACAAAGGACATGGAAAAGGTCAAAGTACTCAGTGTCTTCTTTCCCTTATTTTTTACTGGTAAAATTTGCCTACAGGAATCACAGGTGACTGAAACCAGTGGGAAAGTCTGGAACAAGGAAGACTTGCCCTTGATGGATGAGGATTAAGTTAAGGAACGTTTAGCCAGACTAGACATATACAAGTCCATAGAACCTGATGGGATTCACCCATGAGTGCTGAGGGAGCTGGCCAATGTCACTGTGAGGCCACTCTCGATTGTCTTTGAAATATTGTGGTAACTGGGGGAAATTCCTGAGGCCTGATAGAAAGTAAATGTTACTCCAGTCTTCTTCAAGACGGGCAGGAAGGAGAATCTAAGGAACTACAGGCTGGTCAGCATTACCATGATCCCTGGGAAAGTAATAATTGGGAGCAGTCAGCATGAATTTACAGAAGTTATATCATGCTTGACCAACCCAAAAGCTTTCTACAGTGAGATGGCTGACTCAGTGGGTGAGGGGAGAGCAGTGGATGTTGTTTATCTTGAGTTTAGCGAAGCTCTCAACATTGTCTCCCATAACATCTCCAAAACAATATGTTGAAGTACAGACTAGGTAAATGGACAGTGAGGTGGATTGAAAACTGGTTGAACTGCTGGGCTCCGAGGGTTGTGATCAGCAGCTCAAAGTCCAGCTGGAGGCCAGTCACCATTGAGGTACCCCGAGGGGTTGATACTGGGGCCAGTACTGTTTAATCTCCACATTAGTGACCTGAATAATAGGGCCAAATGCACCTTCAGCATGTTCACAGATGATAAAAAACTGGGAGGAGTGACACACAAGCCAGCAATGTGCCCTGTGGCAAAGGTGGCCAACAGCCTCCTTGGCTGCATTAGGCAAAGCATTGCCATCAGGCTGAGGGAGGTGATCCTTCTGAGACAGATCTGGAGTGCTCTGTCCAGTGTTGGGCTCCCCAGTACAAGAGAGACATGGATGTACTGGAACAATGTTACGGCAGCTCTCAAATAAGCTAACAACAACTAAAAATAATTTATTTCCAATGCAACCAGCTAGCACTCTGCAAACATACAATGGCAGATTTGAATGTCCATAATAGGAGAGAAAAACTATCACCACAAACTTCCTTGGGTTTAAAGACAAAATGCTGTGTCACTCACTAAAAAGTGAGGGTTCTCAACCTCGAGGAACTTCTTAGGGGAGCATCCTTACTCATAGGAACCTTAAGGAGTTTCCTTGGGCAGCGTCCTGACCCAATGGGAGAGTCCTTGACTGCAGCGTGCTGCTCCAGGGGGTGGACTAGCTCAAAACGCACACACCCCCCCGGAGGACTCTATTTATACCCAAGCTGAATCTGATCTGTGGTCAGTATCGGCCTCCATTGGCCAAGAGTCCCAACTACGGTAAAGCCCTGAGAACAAGGCCATAGATTTTAGGAGATCAATAGCCACTACATTTCAGCAGCCAAGAAGCCCTACTTTCATCAGGAGGGTGCACATGCCACAAATGATCCCAGCAAAAGGCCACAAAGGTGATCAAGGGCCATACCAGCAGAGGCCGAGAGAGCTGGGATTATTCAGCCTGGAGAAGAGAAAGTTGCAGGGGACTTTATCAATGTGTATAAATACCAGACTGGAGGGGAGGAGGGGAGTAGGGAAGATGGGCCAGATACTTCTCAGTGGTGGTGTCCAGCGACACCACAAGTGAGGCAATGGGCATACATAGAAATATAGGCAATTCTGCATGAATGTAAATAACTTTTTTACTGTTCAGCAGTCAAACACTGGGGCAGGATGCCCAGAGAGGTTATAGGGTCTCTATCCTTGGAAAAATTAAAAACCTGACTGGATGCAGCCTTGAGCAAGCTGTTCTAATTGCCCCTGCTTTGACCAGGGGTTGGACCAGATGGTCCCAAAGATGCCTTCCAAGCTCAGCTGTTCTGTGGTTCTGCAGGGTGGGCACATCTATACATATATACATGCGTGAACACACCGATAGTTTGACTGCATAAACTCTTCAGAAACTCAGGCTTACAGAGATAAAAGAAATCCTGTGATGCTTGTTTCACGGGGAGTTAAAAATTTTGACGCTCATGTGCAGAGCATTTTTTTAAAGCAGTCTATGTTTAGGTTTGGGTCTTCTGTGCAATACAGCCCACAGGCCTTTTAAGCATATAATACCTAGAATTGTATTCAATGTATTTTGGTGCAAATCCCTCAAAACTAGTAGAAAGTGCAGGTTAAATGCAACACTTTCTATGTCAGATAAGCAAGTCAGACCAGGTCTTGGTTGCTTTACAGTGTCCCTCACCAAGTTGCGGTGTTCTAGCTCTGTGGGATCTTGGACCACCCATTCTGCCTAGCCTGTGCTTATTCAGTATAGAGAACTGTACTTCCGTTTGGAACCACTCAGAACTGACAGAGAGATATTGGAAAGAACCTTCCTGCTTAATATCTATCCAGTGCTATAATTTAAAAAACCCCAACAACTTCGACTTTTTGTTCCTTTCTCTATTGACTAGGCACCAGCATCTTGCTTGCTTCCATTGCTTCTCTCCTCTGACAGTGTCTAAGCCCTTTTGAACAGCAGCCCATGGAAGGGGATGGGTGGACAGATTGTCTACTAGAACAGATAAGTCATTTCTTGTGCAATAAATAATTCAGCACAAATCATAAAGTCTAGCTAGTCTGTTACTTTGAATGTCTTTTAATCTACACATCCTACATTTTATTTTTCAATCATCTGCAAAGATGATGCAAAAACCAAGCAGAACAAGATCAAATGATGCATGTTATTTTACTGTGTAAGTCTATAATGGAGATACAAAGGAAAACAATATCTTTGCTTCAGTCCATCATGTCATTTTATGTCAAGGATAATAAATGAAGGCTTCTACCTGTTGATGAGTAAAAGATTTAACAGGAAACCCTTGAGCTGAGGACAAGGCAGAACTGGCACTGGGATTGCCCATTCTGGGAAAGTGCTCTTGCCCTCCATCACCTGCCAGAGTCTGCTGTCAATCTGCAGGAGGAGCTTGGATCTTGAATCCAGTCTTGTTTTGGGCCAGTTAGTGCAACTTAGTCAGATAAGCTAGGACAGTCAGGGGAAACATGGATGTTATAATTGTTTTCTTGAGGAGTTCCTATGACTCAGTTTTTATTATCTGTATTATGCTGGTTAGGGTCTGACTCAAGGAAACATTTGGCCTTGAGCTTTGTTCACTCCTATTCAGAATGGCATTTTAGAGCTTAAGTGTATTCCTGGAACGTGGTGGTTTTCTGAGGTAATGTCTGTAACCATCCCACTGGAGTTAACAGAGAAAGATCCTGTTGACTCCTGGAGGCTTGGATTCAACTTTCTCTTCAGTAATGTTGACGACGGTGAAAAAAAATCAGGGATCCTCTAACAGTCATCACCCATTGGATGTAGCCCTGGAAGGGGACAGAGGGAGTTAAGCCACCTCTGTTATTTTTGCTTGGACTGTCCTGGAGCTGCAGAGATTGAGACAATTTGAATGTTTCAAGGGATCAATACCAAAGTATCAATGACATTTCAGACAGTTGTGGAGGAGGTAAAATTTTCTTTCCCTCTGCTCTCTAGCTGAGAGCAAGCAAATAGTACAGTAGGAGGGGCAACTTTATGCCACAATGGGGACTGAAATGGTAAGACAGGAAGAGATGAGATCCCCAATGCAAGTAATTTCTTGATTCCTTCTTTTTCCCTCTACCTTGTACCGGCCAGGGCATAACAGAACAGAGCAAGCACTTTGCTGGGGAAAAGGAAGACCCCCCTGGGCTGGAGGAAGAGGATTACTGCCGTGTCAGGGAGCCCAGGCAGGTGGCACTGTCCCAGCTCTGGATGGGAGAGAGAGGCTCAGCAAGGCTAGGCAAGGCAGACCCTGCAGTATTGCTGCAGCTAGAACTGTAGTATCACCAGCAGAGCTTCCCACCAGCTCCTGGTGTCACTTCTGCAGTCCCAGGACCTTCCTAAGGGGAGGTAGTGCCAGACAGGCTCTTTCCAAAAGTACTGTCACTGCAACCAGGATGCCCCATTTCTCAGAAAATGGATTTTCAGATGGTCATGGGCAGTCCTGCCCTACCTAGGAACAAGGTTTTTTAACACCCCTGGCACCACTCCAGCCTTTCTACACCATATGAAGTTGTGTAGCGAGTTCACCACCTTGCCTGCATGTGTATTGCTGCTCAATCCAAGAAACCCAGTTAGTAACACACAGCCAGGACCAGCCGTGGTAACAGTGGATGTACAGTGACCTACTTTTAACACAGCTTATGTAGCCTTTCTTGCTGCTTTATGCTTGAATGGCAGAATTTGCAACAAAAGGTCAATTTATGGCAGCCTTTTATTGCAAGGTTCTTTTGCTATAGTCCAAAGTTATAATGACAAAATGCTCCACTGAGTATAATGAGGACTGCAAAAATCAGCCTCACTTTTTATGTAAGGCTTTAAACTATCTGTTTTAAACAGCTTTTGGTACTAGGCTATTTTTTTGTTTGCTTGCTTATGAAGAGAGCTTTAATATACTTGAATGGAGAGCAATAGAGGAACATGTCTGAATATGAATAGAAAGGTTCAGCAATGTGGAGTTTAAGTAAAAACATAAAAAATACTTCTCAATCTCAGGAAACCACCCCCCTGTATGGAGGGAGAGGAGTCTAAACCACAGCAGCCCAGAAAAGTGAAAACTGCATAGCAAAAATGAAACAGGAACCTGGTCCCTGCTGAAGGAAGGCACAAAGTAAATCTGATGTGACCCAATCATGCAGGGTCATAAACAAGCCGAGACAAATGCAGGAGGAAGGACACTGTGACAATAGTTAGCCCAGAGGGCTGAGACACATGGTTGAGTTCTTACATGTCAGCTGTGCTGCAGTAGCTGACTGATTCATACACTTTGCCTACGGCAGCCATGAGGTAAAACACGTTATGTTAAGCCTCAGTGGAAGAGGGTTAGATGAACATGCTTTCCTTGTTACTCGCAAAGGGGTAAGAGCGTGTACGTGAACAGTTACCACAGCTCAGCTAATGTGTGCATCCACCGCCTCTCTGGGAGTCCACTGGGCTCCATTCTGAGGTGACCCCGATCCCTTTCCAATGAGGGTTAGCTTTTTGCAAATAGCAGCTGTGGAGTGTGTTAGTGTAAACCTTTTCTGCTGCTAGCTCGGGGTAAGCTTATGATGAAACAGAGGGTCCCAATGCCGCACAGTGCCTCCTAAGGCTTCAGTAACTCCCTTGTGTGTCTGAACCTTTAGCGGGGCCATGCCACTGGCAAACGTTGTGCATGGGGAGATGCCCTAAGCTTGTACAGAGCCTTTCTGAGCTGAAAGGGTAGCTTGTCGTAAATCCCGGGTGATGGCAGCCTGCGTCAAGTTCTCCTCGCAGGATGCCAAGGACTGTGCCCCCAGTACGGGCAGAGCCTTGTTTTCCTCTCTACTCAGCTTTCTGCCAGATAGCAAAAGCAGCCTTGCCAAGGTTGCTCTACAGCTTCTACTGCTGCCAGTAATCTGGGTAATCTCTTATCTTGCCTTATTTCACTGTTTATAGCCATGACAGCCGAACCCTAGACAATGTGTAATGGGTGAGTTATGTTAGATGCTGTTGAGCCAATAATGATTCTGGAGCAAGGGCATTGCTAGCCACATACTACAGCTCAAAGCATCAGGGGTGGAAAGTAGAAATGGCAAGTCCTTTGAGAAATCACTGGGTCCCAGCTTCAGTTTACTCATTCACTGCACTGTCTGCTCTTCGGGATTGATGGAGCGTTTTGCCCAGAGGCAGTTGAGTGTTACTGGTTATGAGACACTCGGCCACAATTTCAAGTGAAAGGCTTGTTAGTCATCCTTCCTTCTATCTCATGTATCATCATGGCTAATAACGATCTTGCAGCTGTCTTCCAGGATGCTGGGAAGTTAGACTCCCTTCAGTTTGAGTCTTCTGTATGTCTGTGTGTTCCCAGTGCTTTATCTGGGTTTGCGCTGGTTAGGACTCTGGCTGAAGTGAATCTCCAACAGCAGTTGGAAAAGATACAAAGAAATCATATCTTTCTTAGCTGGAATGACTCCCAAGTTTTGGCAGGACTAAGGAACTGCTCAGCCAGAACTGAAGCTGCTAATATAATCAGTTACTCCATGCAGAGCATCATCTTTTGCATGCAAACACATTTGTACAGTCCCTTTCTGAGTCTTAATTACTGGGTGGGTCTAAAGATAAAGGTGATTAAAACACTCATCAGCCATGAACTGACATCATTGTTTGCACCAGGGAACTAGGTCCACACTTCTGTAACATAATGAAATCTTAATACAAGCCATCACTGCAGAACTGGTAGTGCTGATAGTCTTTTTTATAATAAACAGGGGGACAAAGTTTCTTTTAAAGATCTGATCTTAAATTGGGCTGAACATCTCATGAGCCCTTTCCTGGAAAGTGCTCAGTACATTCTGAATCAGCAGGTGGAAAGAATGATGAACTATGAAGACAAGTGCCTAGATATATGAGTTTTTTCAGATAGTCATAACCACATCCTGAGTTAGGGCACCATGTCTGCAATCATCTTATCAAACAGTGCTTGCTGTTACCAGCCTATCAGTGACAACAAGGAACAAGTGTTGAAGTAAAGAGAGAGATAAGGGAAAGGGAAAATTCCATGAGGGGACAGCTGGGAAGACAAGTGATGGGGCCCCCTAGTTGGGTGCCTTCTCCAGTGTAGCAGGGTACCCCCGTTGCAATGTTCCATAATAAGTACAGAGTTTTCATCAGGAACAGTTTTTGGGGAATTTGTACTTTATTCCTGCTCGCGAGGCCATTGGGAGCCCACTTTGATCAGGGTGGGTGTTTCATGCTGGCTGGCTCTTAATCTTTGTGTGCCATTGAAACCCTTCATTGAAAGCTACCACCAATGGGAAGGGAAAGGGTGGGTATGAGTCTCACCCCAGTGGCAGTTGCTCCCCTTGAGAACCCACCTTGACAACAGTATCGGAGTTGGCATGTTCAAGGCCATGAGAATAACAGCATGAAAACAACAGTGTGAGAACAGAGGAAAGTGACTGACAACAGAGGAAAACAGCTGCCCAGCAGCCCTGGAAAACACTCCTGTGGCAGCCTGGGAGAAAGGGTGCAAAGATGCAAGTGCAAGGCAGACTACAGATTGGCACCTTGAAGGCCCTTAGCATTTCATGAGCTAAGGCACTTATGGCACTGTCAAAATGAGGAGAGCTGGCATTGCAGAATGGGGCCCACAACATTGAGGGTGCTGAGCAGGGCATTGCTAAGACAGCCCGAAATGTAAAAAAGAAATCAATCTTGAAAATGTCACCTTTCTGTTGGACTTGGGTATTTACCTGAAAGCCCAAATTATGTGTCAGCTTATACCTTGGGACATCCAGCTGTCTGGCTGGAGAATACTGATGATCCACAGTTCACCTTATGGTCCTCCATACAGCCAAGCCAGGACCTGTCTGGGATCAGTCATGACTTCCAACCTCTGCATCTATGTCTTCTTCCTGTAGAAGCTGGGGAGTGGAAGAGAGTGGAAAGTTACTGCACACCTTGGTGTCCCCGGAGCACACAGTCAGCAAGTGGCAAGGGCAATCATCCAGACTGGGGATTTGTAGAGCACTCCCATACATAACCATAATCCTCCCCTTGCATGGAGATTGCCACCCAGCTTTCTTTTCTTCCTGACCATAACTGAAACAGATAATTCTTTCTTTTTGTATAAAAACCTGCTAGTTCAAGCACTTGCCCAGAAACAGCAAGACCTGAGTTTCACTCCTTCAACCTGAGACATTTCAAAGCCACGGCTTCCATTTCCACATGAGCATTGTCACAGCTTTGCTGGAGGTCAGAGAGGATTAAATGTTTCCCACACTTTACATCCCTAATTGTAGCTGGGCTATTGTGTAAAAAGGAGTGGAGGCTTTGCATCTGCAAGAGAAAGCAATCAAAAGAGATCCTACCTCTGTGGCATGTTGCTTGTGCTCTTCTCAGGTGGGGAATGAGAAGTGATGGTTGATCCTTGCACCAGGGACTTCTCTGGTTCTGGTTCATGGTATGAAATGTATAAATAGCACTAGGAGTGAAAAGCAGAGTTCTGGGCTTGCTCCTGCAGGGAATGCCAGTGTCCACCTTGTCATCAGCCTGTAGTTAGGCTGTCAGCTGTGGACTTTATGTTCTAATCTTCTGAGTTGTAAACTTTTCTAGACAAAGCTCAGTTTTTGTGATGTGTCTAAACACCAGCTAGAATAACACTGCCAAGCACCTTGCTATTATCTTGCTACTGTCATTAATTACTCAATTAAAGCTGGTCATGATATGTTAATGATAAACCTTAGCCTGATTTCTGAGGAGAACAGAAAATTGGCTTAGTTTTCCTAGCTCTGGTCTCATTAAAAGCATCATGTCATTCTCATTATAATGTGATTTTCATTACCTAATCCATTATTTAGTGCAGGGGAAATCTGAAATGCACAGAATATATTTACAGTGTGAAAAGGCTACTTGGATACTATTCTTTGAACCAATGTTTTTTTACAAGGAATTGCTTTACAAGTCAGCCTTGTGGCTACTTGTAAAAATAATACTATCTAAAATAGATGTTTAAGGGATGAGTAACAAGTCTTGACTTTGCAAATGCAGACATTAGATCACAGTGACCCTCTGCCTTCTGTGGACAACAACTTCCCTCTCACTTCCAAGCCATCAGATAATGTGTGCTGAGTAAAGCAACCTTAGGTCAGAGAGCTGTTCACATACACTGCTAATTGGTGAACTCCTCATTTGTGTTTTAAGGGATTTGACACCAGGTAATGTTTCGGTCTTACTCCCCACAGGGCTTCTTGATCCAGTGGAGCTCTTTCTTTTATTATTTTTTATTTTAAATAGCATTTTTTTTCTCCCCAGAAGTTTTAATATCAGCAAATATAAGGCATTTTTTTCTGTTTTGTTCAGAACATGGTACCTTGATAAGCACTGTGTTTCCCTCTCTCCATCAATGGGTTCAGAGGTGACTCAGAGTGAGACATGCTGAACAGTCAGCACCGCTCCCTGCAGTGTCTGGCCATTCAGAGAACTCCCTCACCACCCATAGGTCTTTGTGGTTTGAGAGGTCTGACAAGATTGCCATCAGAAGTGGAAAATTCGGGAAAGCCCAACTCTATTTCGACATCAGCTGTTGGTTTAAAATGACAAAGCACAGAGCAAGCAAAACCACGAAGATACAAGAATGGCAATGCAGCTGTTGTCAAGGTAAATGCAAACAACATGGTGTTTGTAAGCTGAGGCTACAATTAGAAATATCTCAGTTTTTCCTTCCAGTCTATCAGGACCTATATTCATGAGGACACTGGAGGGGTAATGGCACAAGAATTCCCTTCCTTGTGTGAACTCAGTGGATGGTCCACAAAGAGCTACTTCTCTTGCACTCAGGAGGTGGTAAGTCTATCATGCCTAAGAGAGATGAAAGATGCAGGAAGAATGTCAACCTCTCCATGAAGCAGATCCTCAGGGGACAGATAAACAGTCTCAAAGGCTTTCAACAGTGTTAATGAACATGCTTCTTCACAACCATTACACTGTCCTACTTGGCATCTCTGGTTAAATCTGTGGGTGTTTGATATGCACAGCACCAAACAGGAAGGGTTAAACAGTGTCATTTCTCCAAAGGAAAAAAAAAAAAAAGTCCCCTGTCTTCAAGGTGTCACATATTTTCAAGTGTATCCACACTTGAATATCCACCTGGAAGCCTTTTGGGTTGGGTGCTTAAATCCCCTGAAATTCACGCTGTAAATGGTCTTATGAAGAACCATGGCTATTCAGTGTTTTGGAAGGAGCAGATGCCTGGAGTTGAAATATGCCATTTGAAGCAGCCCTTTGAAACACAGTGGAAAGGCAGTCAGCTGTTGTCCTTAAATAAAGGGAACAGGAGACAGCAGACTAAATCATATCTGGTCTTTGCCTTCAAATCCAGCCATTCACGATGCCTTCTTTTTACTCAAAACACAGCATGCCTTGAGAGTCTGCCATCTGCTCTCTTTCCTCTGAGGAAAAGTCTGCTTCATTTTACCTCCCTTGCAAAAATTAACATCATAACGAGGAAAGCACTGCTGTACTGATTTGCAGTACACCATGAGGCAAAATGACCCACAAGTCCATGTCCTTGACCAAGTTTGCCAGTGTCTTGGCATCGATTTATAGCCTCTAAGGGGTATCCACACCAAGTGATATGTGAGCTGCCACAGCAGTGCCGGAAAGACACCTCCCTGTGCCAAAGGGTCAGTACCATAGGCTTTTTAGTGTGAGAACATTAAAACCTGCACCTTGTTATATCTTGAGTCATTGCCTGTACACCAGGTTCATGTTGTTTTAGCTTTCTGGAGGAGATGAGTGTTTTAAGCCTCTACACCCTGGCCAGCTCCAGCAACGAGCATTGCTATTCCACCTGCCAAGCTCTCTCTGCCATTGCAGCAGAAGATGCTCTTTGTGGGCTCTGGTAACCAGTTCCCTGCTGAAGAAAAGCCTCTGTGATCGCAGGCCCATGTGTTTTACTAATCCACAGCACTCACTATCCACAGAGGATGTTATTTCAGAGAAAAGTTCCTCTCTCCGAGCAATCCTAAAGCTGCTGCCTTTCTGGAGAAAGAGGGGATGACTTCCCTCCATCTGTGGAAATCCCACACATGGAGTAACACCAGGAACAGTCCCAGGTTATGTGCTGAATGCCTGGATGTCCCCATCTGGCCCACAGGTTTGCCAAAGGTTTTAAAAAGGCTGTAGCCTGGAAGTATTTGGGATGGAATCCACAGCATGGTGTAGCCTGGAAAGGTTATAATAGCATCCTTTTGGCTGAGGGTGCCATGAAATGAAGCATGGCAGCTAAGAGAAAGAGGAAAGCAAATGCGGAGGCAGAGACAACCCTTCACCACCTCCTTCCTCACCCAGATTACAACAGCAAGGTGATTTCTGGTAGTACTCATGTTGTAGGAGTACTCACAGCCGGCAGTTCTCCAGCAGCAGAAAAGAAGCCACCTGCACTGAGGGGACTGAAAATGTTAAGCTGAAGCCGGGGTAGATGAGGAAAATGAGGATGTCACAGTCATGGTCAGACATAGCCCAGAATACAGAGGCGGCTCAAGCAGGACACAGTGGTGAGCAAATTTCTCAGGAACAATAGGACAGGGATAAGTTTTCAAAAAGGATTTGAATGAGTTGTTGAGGTAGAGATCATGGAGACATCTCTTCATCCTTCATATGAATTAGAGAGAACTTAGAGATACTTGTATGGGATCATGCCAAATGTCCTGTACAGGACAAGGTTAACCCCACTGCCAGCAGGATGAGGAAATCTAGCAGTGAAGAGGTGTTATGTTCCACACTGGCCTTTGTGAAAGTGAACTGGTATCAGGTGAAGTAAAAGGCAATCAAATGTTAGTCCAAATGGAACTTGGGTTTCTTTCTGTAGGGCTCAGTCTGGTAAAAAAAAAAAAAAAAAAAAAAAGGAAAAAGAAATAGTGTTTGATTTCCTGATTAAAACTGAGCTCCATTTGTTTTGGATGAAAATTTTCTCACTACAACAATGACTCACAGGCTGCAAGTCAAAGAAGAAAAGAAGAAACAATCACCAGGGAAGGGAAACACAAAAACAAAAACCCAGAAATGCTTCAGCTCTATGGGGCTGGGAGAATGAGTGTGTATCCTGTGATGCACTTGGCTGTATGACAGTGGTTTTCCTCCTGCATTTCCATCTCAGTAAAATTAGAGGTTGGAGCTCAAGGGATGTGAGTTCAGCTTCTGATTCTGCAAAGCTTCCTGTGAGGCATGGGATGAATTCTCAAATCTCTCTGGGTCTCACCTGTAAAAGAGTAATAACATTCTTTGTCTATTTAAATTACTGCTTCTTCCTATGAATTTCTACCAGACCTAGAATAACAGGGCCCTAATGCATCATTAGACTCTCTAGCTGCCACTGTGCTATGAATAATAATGTTTATTAATCATAATAAACACGTCAGCACTGTCAGAGGGTGTGCATGGAGCAAGCAGAGCAGTGTCTGACCATCACATCCTGCCATGTAAAGCTTGAGGTGGAAAATGAGACTCATTCTTCAGATAATATAAAACCCAGGGATGGTCAAAGTCTTTCTGCAGGCAGTATCAGAGGAAAAGAGGAAAGGTCAGTTTTGTTCTAAAATATAGTACAGCGATATCCTGTGTGGTGTGTCCCTCTCTGCTATGCTGACAGCTCCTGCCACATACAGACTGCAGTAGTGAGGGATCTGTGTGCAGCATGTGTGTCCAGTGCTAAATATTTTTGATAACAGTAGTAAACCCTAACTTACATACTGAAATCACCTAAATTTACTCATTAAGTCTTCTCCCCACTTGCTCTCCTCTTCTTCCTCCTTCATCCAAGTCACCATTTTGGTTAAGAGGTGACAGAGGGCAGAGTTTAGGCCATTCAAATCAACGATCTCAGTTACGGGTCCCTCCACCTGTGTGTCAGCAAGGGATGGACCAGGTCCTATTTATGAATTACCATACTGAGAGAAAGGTGGGATGGCAGCCCACGTAGGAGAACATCATACTTCAAATGCTCAAGAAGGTGATTTTACAGTGAGGCACAAGTCAGAGTGGGCCAGGTTACCCCAGACTGGACCTCATTTGCCAGAGTGGGGTAAAAAACAGAGATCGTTCCAAAACCAACTGTGGTGGGATCCACCCTTGCCCATATAAAATAATTGCTGCTGTGTTATGCAGCAGGAGGTCAGTTCAGATTATTTATACTAAAACAAGACATAAATCCCTTGAAGCTCCTGGAGTTACTTAGGACTTCAGCTGGTGTAAAGGAGGTCAGAATCTGCTTTGGTCAAATGTTATCGCTTGTTCTATGCCAGAGATACTTGCTGCAGTTAGTCATCCTTGTGTCCTGAAGAGACCTCACAGCACTTTCTGTTAATCAGAATTACCTGCTGGGAGGAATGGTCTGGTGAACTATGGACCTGGATTTGGGAAGAAATGAGAAGGAAATTCTGTATATTGAGAAAGGAGCTAATCAAACCAAAAATCTGTAAAAAATAAATGGTTTGCTGTGTAACCAGGAAACAGTTTCCCTCCTTGCCTTATTGCTTATGGGTAATTACAGGTGGTTAATTTATGCTCCTCTGGAGCACACCTGGTCCTTTGCTCTGGTGTAATCCATTCCTGGCCACTCCCACCAGCCCCACTGGTGTGGGAGCCAGTCTGGAGCAGGGTCTTTGGCCACTGCCATGCTGCAACTACCAACACCAACCTCTGTCTTTGTGGGACAACATCTCCTTGACTCTGCAGCCCAAGCCAGGAATCATTGGCCTGAACTGAGGAAATGCCCATTTTTTTATTAAATTCATATCAAATTTTTGTTACCCTAAATACTAAAAGGAGTTGGGCAGTCAAAACACACTGAATGTCTGTGGGACCTGAAGACCCCATTCTCTTCCTCACAAAGAAGAGTTCTTTCGCAACTCCAAGCTTCAGAAGTGTCCCGGCATGTGAACTCAGTCAACATGTCACGTGTGAGTGCCTTTATAATTTTCTCATTGTGGCACTGCCAATACCTTTGTGCGTTTCAATCACTCCCTATTTGTTTCGAAACAAAACAAAGGTTATTTGCAAAGCGTGTCTGCTCAAAGCAGTTCTCTGAACTGTTCACACTGAGTGCATCACTCATGCCAGGAAAATGTGTATATCTCCATGTGAAAACCATTTATGCACCCTACCTTCGTAAATCTCCCATACTTGACCTGTGGCCCAACTCCTCCACTATGTCAGAGGACTGTGATGATGCATTCACTACTGTGTTCCCACTGCTGCTGACAGACAGTGACAGACACGATGAAAAAACCCAAACACAATTACTTAACACATGCCCTTGCAGCGAACAGTTCCTGGAATTTCCAGCTTGGCCATGCCGTGTCAGGCTCTTGGTACACCTTGCTAATCTCCCAGCACAAGCATTTCTGCAAGGTGGGAAATACTGCTTAGTTCAGGCAGGAGAACAGCAAGGCAGAAAACCAAAGCCTTGCCCTAAGCCACCATTTCAAATCTGTGTTGGAGACTGTAACAAATGCCAGGAGATTCCCAGTCCCTTGTCGCAGCCACGAGGCAAATCCTATTTTTGCAGTGACTACGGTAGCTCAGTAAGACCAATTAACTGTAGCATCCAATTCATCTTTACAAGCTTTGTGGCACTACAGTTTGATGAGGATCCCAGACTGAACAATAATTTTAATTTTTCAGCTGTGGATATTAAAGACATAGGTGGATTGAAATTACCCCACATGGCACATCTGTAATTTTTCCACCTTTTTCATTGTCTTTGATGTGGCAGATGGACCACTGTGACCTTCATGTCAGTACTTTATCTAATACATTGTTTAAAGAGTTGCTGTAATGTCAATACTAAAGAGTGAAAATATGTCAGTTTATGCTTTATCTAGACTGAGATCCCAAATGCTTCTCCTGCACTGCCTTCAGGAGAAGTGGCCATGCCCAGGAACAAAGCCGTGGTGCCAGCCAAACCACATCTGATCCTGAGATGTGCCCCCTGACATACCGGTTTGGTGATGCTCTCTCCCAAACACAAATGTCAAAATGGTGACACTCGTTCAGAAACTAGACCCCACTTTTGCTAAATGTATGAAATGCCCATGAGTGTGTTTAGAAGCAGACCAGGTCCTTTACAGGGGGCTTTAAAACAGAAGATCTGGGGTAGGGAAGAAACAATATAGGAAAAGGTGAAGAGGGCTGAGAGGGAAAGAAACCACTCCTCCAGCTGTGCCAGTGGTTACATGTTAATATGGTATCACCACGAAACAAGCTCTCTTCCTAAAACAGCCTATTTGGGGATTAATGCTGGAACAACATCATCTGCTTTTGATCCTTTCCAACCTTGCTTAGCTGCCATCTGACTCCCACTCCCTACACGATAAGGGCCTCCAAGAGCCATGCAGATGGAGTGGGAGCATTAACACTGGTGCCTCATTACAGACCATGTTACCGGGGACAATTAATGCCTGACAGCACATATAAGCAGCCTTTCGTCAACACAGGCCCTCTTCCTTTCAGTTCTTCACCACAGCGTATAACAAGAAAACACTGGACGTCTCTAACATCCTTCTAAATATTATGGAGGGAATGTGTCTTCCTAAAGCCCTTCCAAATCCCAGCTTCCCACCCAGATGAATGAAACACTGTGTTAGCTCCCCTCCTCTTGGAGGAATCACTCCACTTGGCCAGTAGAATGGAAGGCCCTAATAAGATCTATTTTTTATAATCTGTATGAAACTATAGAGCATTTCCTTTTTTTTTTTTTTTTTTTTTTTTTTTTTTTTTTTTTTTTATTTGCTGCTGGATGAGGTTCCTTCTGGGATGGTTCTGTAGCTTTTTGGCTCTGGCTAAACAGCAGGAGAACTCCCAACAGCAGGAATCAAAGGATCTTCCATATGATCACGCTCTTGTGCACTTGTGAATGGAAAATTACGTGTCTTCATAAATCACAGGAATATAAAGACCATACGTGGCATGCAAGGCTCCCACATATCCACATCAGAGGAGGCCAATGCTGGCCAAGAAATCTGGAAGCAAAATTATGTGTATTATGTGTTTTACTTTGCTCTAATACTGAACGTAAGTGAAGAGGGGAAAAGAAAAGACACAAATAAAAGAGAATGTCAAGAATAATGAAAAAAAGTGTGTTCCAGGCTTAGAGAAATTACTTTGACACCAGCTTTCACATTTTTTTATTATCACCCCTTTGGGCAAAGTCATTCAAAAGGACAAACAGAAAATCATACCGCAGACTAAGATACAGAACCGTCCTCTCTTAGCAGACTGGATGTGACAGCTGAATTAAGAACCCAGGATCCAAGCATGGTAGAAAATAAAAAGCTTGTTTTAAAATATTGCTGGTTTAGCAAGTGGGAAGATTGGTGAACCTTGTGGTAGTAAGAGGGTGATTGCCTTACCCTGATTTTTCCCCAGTGTTAATACAGGCAGATTGAACAACCACATCCTGAATGTGATAAGCACCTGCCAGGGTCTGCTCCAGGACCCACCAGAGCTGTCCCTTATGAGACCTGCTTTGCCCTTGAGTGTGTCTGTCCCCCATGGACGCTGGAGAGCTGCCTACGATCTGTGAAGAAGGGGCTCTCGTGTTTGAAGGAGCTACGTGTGCTACTTTTCATCTTCTCATGGAGTGTCTACCAAGCAAGAGGTAGCAAAGATTAGGTGGACTTCCCTTTGCAGCAGCTCTCTGCAGACAACACGGTGCACATCTGGCCTTCCTTGCTCTTCTGCATTGCTCTTCCCATGCTGTGGGTTCGCTGCCCTCCCAGCCCTCTCTTGAGCACAAAAACTCTGCAAGTCCTCCCGCCCCCTCCCTGGTGCCAGGGGATGCCTTTTCCCTATCAGCTCCTCTTTAACAAGGTCTTAGTTTGAATTTACCATGGACAACAGACAAATCCCTATTTTCTTCTACTCCTCTGTCTTTTATTCACTCTTTCTCTTTTCCAGGATTAATTTTTTTTTCAGCCTTCTCAGGTGTATCACTGTCATGGAAGTTGTTTTACTCACCTTTGAGTTGTAATATATGAACACAGATACAATCAATGCCTCTGGACCACTGAATTACATTCCTCTGCCCTATGGAGGTCCTTTTTTTCCCTTGAGAATTGCTTTCTGACTATTTTTGGAGCTATGATCCTGGCCTATATGAACAAAGGTTGGTCCTGTGTGTTAATACAGAGGAAAGAAAATTTAAAGGACATAAAGGCCCTATCACCTATTAAATTAGAGAAAAATGTGCTCCAGGGGCTGCTGTGATAGCTTGTGACTTGGAAGAGCTGTTTCCACATTCTGTTCAGACTTTCCTCATGACCTTTAGTGAGCTGTTTAGGACCTGATCCTCCAGGCTCTTCAAACCTTGGAAGGCCCAGGGTATAGGATGTGTCTACCTTGCAGAAATAGCAGCTGGCTGTGGAGCCTGGGATTTGGCAGGGACTTACGTTGCGGAAAATAAGTAAAGTAAGTGCTGAATTATGATTTACGATTACTTTAAACAATATATTTCTGTTATATCTCTGCAAGATTGCTGCTACTCTTTAATTGTAGTGAAGATACACACATAGTTTCTCTACAGACCTGCCAAGGGGATACATGCACTGCAAACTGGGAGGCAATGAGAGTATTTGCAGAAATTAGCACCAACCGAGCAGGAAAAAAATCCTTGGTGTTTGGGAAGAAGATATTGTTAAATCACAAAGCAAATTGGCATTCATTTGGTATGAACAACACCAGAGACCAGACTCAGACACTGGAACATCGACACTGTGAAGCTGTTGGAGTGGTCTCAGGCATGATTATAGCCAGGGTAAGCAGCACTCTCCTAAACAAAGGCTCAGGAGTTAGCCTGGACCAGGAAATACTAATAGTAGGAAGTTTACAAAGTTGTTCTGGTAGCTAAGAGAAGCTAAAAGTAGCAACATGGCCAGCCTATGCCAGCTGGCCTCAGGACCAAAGGGCGGGCACTGGCACCAGTTCACTAGTACAGGTGTAGCCAGAGGAGTCGCCAACAGGCCCAAGAGTCATCAGTGACTTGGCACCCGCAACTGCTATTCATCAGCAATTTGGCCCCGTTCTGGGCCATAATTTTTTTATGCCCTAAAGAGCAGCTGGCACCTCCACAGAGACAACAGGTCTCTGCTCCAAAGAGTGTATGTTCAGGTATAAAGGAGGTGTAGCTGGACCAGAGATGGAGGATGAGACACATAAAGATATCATGAACCTCCGAATTCTCAGTCTAAGTGTAGGCATATTTCAGATGAAGAAGAAGTGGTGATGCACATGCTGTGGACAAAGACACATAAACACAGCCCAGTCAACACAATAAGGAAGTGTTTATTAATTTAAAGAATCTTAGTGAGTCTTCCTGCCAAGTCCATCATGGTTTCAGAGTGACTGTTCCCTGCACAAATATCCTAAAGGAGAAGGATAAGAGGGTTTTTAATCCTGCTCATTACATAAGGCACGAGAAGATCAGCCAGGTCAAGCTCCACACAAGCAGAAAACCTTTGCGGAACCTGATGAGGCTTAGACATGCACTTGATGTCTACAGAGACATTTCTGGTCTCACCCCCAAGTCATACCTCGTGGTGCCCTTAAGAACAGTTATTCTAGCTCCTCTCCCCACCCGTTACCCGACTTACTATCTAAAATCCTTATGTCCCCATTTTATCACTATATTATACTCCCTCACCCAGAAGGTACCTTAAGACAACAAGACATACCTGAATTCTCAGAACAGAGGCCAAATATTTTGTCTTGGATTAAAACATGCTTCATACATAAAGCTATTTTTTGCCTTATTTTCTATGGGAAATCTCACTGAGGTGTGTCGTTTAGGCTTTATCCAGATACAAGGGGAGCACATCTCTGTAATACAGGAGTTCAGAACTCACAGTGCTACCCAAGCATGGCCAGCAGCCTTCTGAATGAGGTTGCTGATCTGCATGTTCATGATTGCTCAGAGAAAACAAATTGGACTTTGAAACCTTTGTCAAGGCCCACAGTAAAGATTCAATGAAAAGACTGATTCACGGCAAGAAAAAACTTTTCAGAGCAAATCAATCCTTCCACCAAAAGATACTTTTTGGGAAAACATGGGCTTGAAGTTTAAAAATATCATGTTAAAAATGGTTACAAAAGGACATATGTAGTGTTTGAAATATCTGGTCTTGCTGTGTTTTCACCAGCTGTTGGGCTGTACCACGTGCAAGTCGATGGCTTTGCTTGGTTGAGTCAACGTGATCATCCTTGTACACTGGCCTGACTGTATGGAAAGAAACTGCAAACGAGTGCACATCACAGCCAAGCTTTTGTGACCAGCAGCAAAGTATCACTTAGAGCTGAAGTGAGAGAAAAGGAAAAAAATCTGAATCTGGGGATAAAAAAGTCATGATAACCTCATGTGGCTGCATCCTCAGCATGAGCCCTGTTTGGGACTTGCCATTTTTAACTAAATCCCCATTTCTCTGAGTGGAGACATGATCCATAAGAGAAATCCTGGTTTTGAAGTGCATTTCCATGAGTAATGCATGAACTTTCCAGTTTAGCACTGGTTTTCAAACACTAACAGCAAGTTTGCAGCTTTTCATCACAATCAAAGGGAAACAGCAAAACATAATTTGCACAAAACGTGTATTCAGGTTGTCACTGTAGAGCAGGACTAGGATGGAGCTCCCAAGCCCTGTGCTCTGAAGTCCACATTACATTAATAGAAAAGGGGAATGAAGAAATAGGGAAAAAGTAATCTCTCTGCATCAGTATGTAACTGTGCTATATTTTATAGATGAATGATAATGCTTAATGGCTTCAGAATAAAGCAAGGAGCTCAGGGTCTCCACTGAATGTCACCATTGAGCACTATAGTGCCATACTTCTGATATAATTCAAATCTGTGAAGGTCTAATTCACTCACGTTTCAGCCTTGGATGTGAGGATGAGCTTGAGTGGGGGTCAGAGAGTAACAGCAAGTCAGTGAATTTAAAAGAAAAATAACATTAGTAGATCTGATCATGGTGTCAGTCTAAGACCTTCAAGGATGGCTCCTCTCTCTGTTGCAGTGGGTCTGAGGGTAGCTTAGAGAATTCATAGCTGTAAACTGCTTCAAGATTTCTATGGGAGAGGAAAGCAGGTGTCAAACATTATTATTTACACTGAGTAATTGCATAAAGAAAATCCCAGAATCAGATCTTTGTTCTATATTCGCAAACGTATTCCCTTAATGATCTCTTTTCAAGCCTTTTTAGCTATAAATAGGTTTGTAAGTTTAAGAGCTGGAAATAAGCCACCAGCCCTGTGACTGACTAATGTGAGAAGGTTTTATTAATTTGGGTTGGGGAAAGGGCTAGGTTAAATCAGTGGGGCAGACAGAGCTGAAACCAGCCTGTGCCTGTTTGGGAGAAGACTGTGGGCTGGGATCCTCTGAGGAGAGGAGGCAAGGAATGAAGGGAATAGAGAAGAAAACCAACACAAAATCAGTGGGACCAATACAAAACATGCCAAATCTTAAGGTTTTTGAAAATAAGCAGAGATAACTACAAAAGGTCTGTGCATAGCTAGATAAAAATAGTTATAGGTTATGTACACAGAGGAAAAGCACAAGCAAATAGACATGCTGTAGGAATTTCTTCACACAAGTGGCAAGGGCCTGTATTTCTCGCAGCAGAAAATGTTACACCACCAGCCGCTGTCTTTGCAATAAAGGGCCAGCACAGCCAAGCAGCAGTGGCACATGAGAAGTGAGTAGCTGTGATGGAGATCAGCAAGTCTGTAGCCACGACACCAGCTGGAAACAAGGCAGGACACAGTTATGGCTGTCTACCCTCCTTTTGGCTGCCATCAGCAAGCTCTTGGAGATCACAGAGTGGTGCTGAGGTGAAGTGGGACCGCTGAATTAGGGTCTCTTCCCTTCCCAGCAATCTGGAAATGCTCTGCTTACCTTGTCAACCATATAGATCCCAGTACTGAACTGAGGACATCATCTGTTGGAGCAAGACAGCATCTGGAAGGAACACAGCAGAGTGCTAAAGCATACAGCATCCCACTGGTCCTTCTTACAGCAGTGGAGGCCAGTCTTTAGGTTTTCGACCCTTTTAGCCCTATTTGACAGAACCTTTGTAGCTTCTTGAGGCCACAGCTTTGGTGATAATCATTGGGGATTTGGTAAAGACTAACCAGCCTTTCTCTATTTGCAGAGCAATGTTTATCATTACATTATAACGCACAGAACAAAGAACTCATCAACTGTATCACTAACATTTCTTAATAAACTGAGCTAGCAAAAATTATTCTAATCATCTGTAGCATCTCAGATGTATGCATTTCTCTGGCCAAAAACTCTCTGAAAGGGACTTTAAAGCCATCCAGGACTTCTCACAATAGTACAAGATTGAAGTCTACAAAATGGCCCAGACACCATGCCCAGTTTGACTGCTGCTGAAGATACAAAAATAGCTCTAATGACTTCTGCAGGACATGCTCTGTGCTAGCCCATGGTTTGCCATCTACCTTCTCCATCTTTCACCAATATTTCTAATGAAATTTACTCTTAAAAACAGTTATCTGATAGGGTTCTCTGTGTATTGCACCAGGTTTCTGTCTCTCGGTGGGATGACTGAGTTTGTTGCTTGTGATAAATGAGATACAAGGGCCCAGGGATACAGGTAGAGGTTATGGGAATTAGATGGCAGTGGAACAAGGCAAGTGAAAGAGGCTTTTTCCAGCTTAATCTTTCTCTTCCTTTTCTGGCAATGATCAGTTAATAAGACACTGCCCAGGCTCTTATATTATTTTAATCTCAGAAGGTCACAGTTGCATTTTTAGTCTTTAAATACAGAGAATAGAGAAGTTACCTGCCCTTATAGCCTCATGTGGTCAGTAGATGGTAGAAGTGCATCCTGCTCCTGCGCATCCTGTGTGTTCCCAGTCCCACTGTTATCTCATCCCAAAGGACATAGCCAAACCAGCCTGAGGCAGGGTTTGGAGGTGACAAAGCAGTGCAGAAGGAAATCTCACATCATCACATTATCTTAGTGTATAGAAGTATGCAATGTATAGAAGACTGCAGTCCCATCTTCCGCCAGGGGCTTTCCAAAGCACTGATCCCCCTGACTAGTAGAAGAGATCTGCAGGAAGACATAGACTGGAGCCAGGCAAGCAGTAATACAGGGAAGAAGCAGGCAAGGGATCCTGCATTGCTGGATGGGAGAGGATCGGAAGGGGAGATCCACTCCCAGTGCCTGGCTGCTGAGAGGATGGTGCTACGTGGGCATACGTGAGAGACTGACAGTGGAAGCAGATGTTGCACGAGGACTGGCTGCCATTTCATCACGCCGAGCCAACGTGTTTGCACACATATGCTGATTACTCCCTGCGCTGAGTCGCTGTGGGAGGCAGGACTGTAACTGAAAACTGCTTCTCACTGCTGAGTCACCCCTTGCTGCTGAGGCACTCCCTGATCCCAGGCCCCTTCGAGGATGCCGAAGTAATGGCTCCAGAGGTGCCTTTAAAAGATAAAGTGCAAATTGAAGAAATCAGGCGGAATTCTTCCAAGAATGGGAAAAGACAGTGGAGATGAGGAAAAAGGTAAAGACATTTGACTTCACAAATTTGGGTGGCTCATTCTTTGGATCTAACTTTTGAATTTCCAGTGCCTGGTCTCATTTGCTGAGAAGCTAAAGACCATCAACTTGGGATCATCAAATGTTCAACTACTTTGGAAAATCAGGCCAGTCATGTCAAAATCACTGTGCATTTAAGAAAATGTGTACTCTGCACATTACATTAGAAGTCTGTTGTCAATAGCCCCAGAGTTATACTTACCAAACAGAAAATGCTTGTGCTTTTTCAATCATCAGAATGATATCATGGATTCAGAGCTTGGCTGCTGTTGGAAAGAGCATAGAGAGTGAAATGCACTATGATCCTACTGGGTAACACATTCCTTAATGGCATTTTTAAAGCACTCCACATTGGCAATAAAATATAGAAAGAAGGAGAACAGAGCACAGCCTTCACTGAAAACGGAATAGGAAAAAAATCCACAAGAGGTTTTCACTGATGTGGGCTGTGGCATCACTCTATCTGCTGCTCAGAGCAGACATTGTTTCCAAAATATACACAGCACAAATCCAGCAGTGCAAAACTTGAATAACTAGTCATGGTCCCCTGGATTTAAATAGGTTGCCAACTCCCTATGGAAAGGGACACCAAAAATAACTAAATCTGGATCACTGGAATATTCCAATTGTCCCTCAAATAAACAACCTCTGCAGAAACATTTGATTTCCAGCAGTTTCCCACTGAAACTACAAAGGTCTGGTCATGGTGCCCAGTGATAGATGAAACTGTTAATCTCATTCTCCAGATGATTAAGAGGTATTTACTTGTTGTTACCCCTTGAGAGAGAATGTGATTTATCACAAAAGAATGGTGAATTTCACAGGATGGTATCAGGCTCCATACCGTTGTGATAGAAAGGTCAACATTGAGCAGGTCCTGGAAATGTTTTGGGACGGTAACACAGCAAGGTGAAACTCAGGCTCAATTGAAGTTGATTCAAAAATTCCTGTTGACTTCACCTGAGCCAAGTTCTCCTCCAAAGAATTCCTATGTATATTTCAGTTCCCTGGAGGTTTGCTTTAACAGAAACGTTTTCCCCATGGGACTAGAAATAGAGGAAAAGAAAGGGCAGTGAAGGCATGTGGGAGAGAGAGGAATCAAAGCTTCCCTCTCCCATTCCTTTCATGGGGAGAAGCTCCTGATTATACCCTCAGGTGTCCACATCTCCCTGTTCTTCTCCACCTTTTGCTATTAAAAGTCTTCTCCCTTCAGAGCAAAGGAGCTCACAGGCAGCCAACTGCCTCAGCCTGGTAATGCTCCACCACTGGCACTTCTTACTCAGCAGGATCAGCCAAGTTCCTTAACAGCATCTTGCTTTCTTATCATATTTATACTTAGTCTTAAAATGTTGACAAGACTAACATGCGATGGCTTCACTGCTTTGTGCCCACAAGCGAAGCAAAGATGATGATTTCTTCTTCCAAGGTCCAGCTTACAAATGGCTTTAAGTGGGACTTTAGCTGAGGCATCCTACTAAGATCCTTCACTAAGTCCTTCAGCATGTTGTAGGCAGTCAGTGCCAAAGAGGGAGAGGAAAGAAACACGGCAAGGCATGTTTATGATAACCTGTTTCTCATGAATGTCTTGCCTTTAATCACAGATAATCAGAGCCTGACTTAGTCCCCAAACAGGAAACTTCTTTCTCTTTTCCAAAATGTTTTTGTTTACAACCTGTCATTAGATAGTCTTGCTACCTATAGAATTGGCCAGGTCTCTTTAATTTGATATCAATAACAATCTACAGCCTGGCCATCCACAGCCAAACTATATGTGAAATAAAAGCAATTTCGTTATTTTGGTGAAAGGTATTTGCTATTTCAATTATATGTGAGTGGTAGTGCTTTGGGATGATGTGGACCCTGGAGTTTCAGAAGATGTTTTGCCAAGAAATTACTGCTTGGAGAAAAGTTGCTTGCAGCAGTACACCTTTCAATCCCCTCCTCTTCTTCTTTTTTAACTTTTTTTTCAGGAAATCATCATTCCCACAGCTTGGAGAAGGAGGGAGAGCTGCATTCATAAGACCTGCAAGAAGAGCCACTGCTCCCAGTGAGCTACTGCAAACACATTGCAGCTGGTGAGGAGCAGCACTGTCTGTCACTGAGACCAGGTCCCACCAGCCAGCTGATGGTGGTTTCCTGCTTCTGGGACAGGCTGGAGCAATTGGTTTGTAATCCGATTGAATTTTGGCTGGAACACAGCCCGGGAGACTCACTGCTGAACCATTTCACTTTGACAGCTGGCAACAATTTGTGGACCACAGGAACGCCTGCTGAGCTTTCTGCTCAGAGGTGGATATGGGCTTTTGCAGAGCTTGCCAATGTGAGAGACACCTGCTCCTGCCTCCCAGCTCCCACTTGGAGATGAAAGCCTCAGTGTCTCTGGAGACAGAAATTTTCCTATCACTTGTGAAATGCAGGAGCCCTCAGCATATAAACCATCCTTCTTTTTTATTTCCTTCTCTGTTTTGACCATTGCAAAAAATAATTTGATAGACATCTGCTTTAGTTTCAAGGACTAAGTTTAGCCGAGGGTCTTGCTCCAGATCAAGGTATGGAAGACATTAAATCAATTAAATCAGTGCAGTGCCATATCTACAAAATCCTCATTATCAGATTTCACATACAATATGTTATCACAACAGACAATTCCTCCTCTCAGTGTTGTAAGTGGGAGACTTGCTACTACCATCAATAGAAAGTGCACTGAATCCGGAAGAAATAAAATGGCAATCTGGCAGAACAAGGCTCAGCCATTACGTAGACTGCAATAGTATAAATAACCACCTACATCTTGAAAAATCAATGTTCAAAAAGTTCTGTTTTACTGGGATATCAGAGAGACAAGCTGACATAGTGTTTCAAAGAGCTTATGCTGCAGCAGCCATGCATGTAATGTGCCCTCTGTGTATGGTCCACGTGGGAGCAGGAGGACCAGCTTTCACACAATAGTGTGGCACAGAGGCATTGCAAACCCCTGTTCCTCCTTAGCACGCTCAGTTTCTTGCCTGCGATGGAGAGAGGGGATGGAGAAGGAAAGCAAGCCCAACGAGTGATCTCAGTGGCAGAGAAATAAAAAAATCTGGAAGCATATTTCCTATTTGTTCTTCGGCACCACTATCTCAGATTGTATTGGCAATCAATGCATGATTAATGCAAGGAAATAATATTATGCTCCTTGTAAAATTACTTCATCTAGCTGCATTTAAGTAAATTCATAAATAGAAATAGGGGAATGGAATATATTTATTGCACTACCCTGATAAATATTTTAAATGCACTGCTTGCCATCTTTGCATTTACTTTATTACTTGGAAAGCTCAGTACCTTTAAGAGCGAAGTTGCTGAATTCAACTGAAAGTTAGACTCTTGGCAGGTGACAGACAAACCAGCTCACTGGCTTCTCGTGTTACCTTATTTTTAATCCACTGGTGCCACTGCAGTGCTCTGCAGTGTATTTTGTATTTTTTATATAAAAATGAAGCATCTACATTTTTCAGTGAGATATTCTAATTCAACAATTTGAATACAAAAGCTTCTAATAACAGGCTCATCATAAAGAGGTGGGGAAAGCAAGTCAGTTCTCAGCTTCAGGAGCCCTTTGTGGGAAAGACAGAAACAAAAGATTGGACTGGTTTGTTCAAACTGTCCAGCTCAGTTTGGATCTGCTCAGCTGAAATGCAGCCTTGTGGCACAGGGTGGGGAGCAAAGCCTTCCCCCGGAGTAGCAGGGCACCAAAGTTTTAGCGTGTTGTGTCCTCTGTCACCTGACAAACTTAGCAAAAGTCAGCTGGGCACGGGCTTTCAATGCTGCTGGTCTTCTGATGGAAGTCCAGCCCCTGTCCCTAACCACAGAAATTCTTCAGACAGTGGGAAAACATCTTGTACACACTTGTTCCTCTGGGAGCTCTTCTCAAAACCCAGTCCTGCTGCCACCTAGCTTCTCCATCACTCCCTCTTCCCACCCAGCTTTGTCACTAAGACTTCACCGTGGGGTTGGAGATTTGGCCATGGAAAGACTGTGGATGTAAAAGAAAGATTTCTTCTAATCAGAGGTTAGTGAGGGAGGAAAAAGAAGTGGCATGAGGCGAAAATGGGGCTGATATCTCCTTAGGCCATCAGCACTCCATCAGCAAGAGACTTCTGAAAACACTGTTATTTTTATTACCTCAAGAAGAAAAGCATTAGCCAAAGAGCACAGGGCAGGGCTGTCACCAGCCCTCACCTCCTTTGTGCTTCCCCCTTCTTTAGGAATAGATGCCTCCTGAATTCAACAAATCCCTCACTTCTCTCAAGATGCTGGTCTTTACAGGAATATTTTTTTAATTCTAAGAAATTATCAGGCTCCAATGTTATATTTTTATATACTTTGGAATAAAGTTGCATTGTTTCCCCTTGCTTCTGTGTTATTCACCTTGCCTTGCAAATCCTGCTGAGTGAATTACGATGTTTATTGCTCTGCCTTGCAGTATTTTTTTCCCACTCATCTGAACAATCTGCAAGAAAAGCTGTAGGTTAAGGTCTCTCCTCCTGTCATATGTGGTTGAATGACTGGTGGGACTGTTCACTCTGTCTCACCAAATGCCAAGCCAAAACCACACCCTCCATCCTGATGGACAGATGCCACCATAGCTCTGGTGCAGCACACAGGGGTGTCTGGTCCCTCTGAGGCTGCAGTAGCCTTGTAACAAAGATAGGAAGACAAGGGACGGAGTTTGAGCATTTTTGTATGAATTATTCACGTCAGGCCACATGAAAGTGGCATAGAGGTGCAGAGAACCGAGCCTGTGCTTCGTGTGGTCCGGAGCAGAAAGGAGGGCAGGGATTTTATTCAGAGCAGTTTGTAGTGCTCTAGGTTCAACCAAGGGGTCTCCAGGTCCAGGCAGCTTTTCTCCTTGAACTACCGAGGAAGGCAAGGCAGTGCAGTACCGTGCTTCATCATGCCCCAGGGTGTTCAGTTTGAGGAGGAGAAGGCTGAGGGGAGACCTCATCACTCTCTACAGCTCCCTGAAAGGACATTGCAGAGAGGTTGGTGCTGGTCTCTTCTCACAGGTGATTAGTGACACAACAAGGGGGAATGGCTTTAAACTCCAACAGGGGAGGTTTAGATTGGACATTAGGAAAAAAAAATTCACAGAAAGAGTGGTCAGACAGCGGAATAGGCTGCCCAGGGAGGTGGTGGAGTCACCATCCCTGGATGTGTTTAAGGGTTGTTTAGATGAGATGTTGGGGGATATGGTGTAGGGGAGAACTGTGTAGAGTAGGGCTGATGGTTGGACTCGATGATCCCAAGGGTCTTTTCCAACCTGAATGATTCTGTGATTCCGTGATTCTCAGGGCCTAACACTGTCACATGAAGCAAAAATGTAGGAGAAAATTTGCCTTCTGGGCTGCTCTGCTGTTGTTGGCCCTGTAGCCCTCTACAGCAAGACTGCAAGTATGAACATTCCCTTCTACTGATAAACCCAGATGTACCTTTACAATTGTTAATTTTTTGAGAGGAAAAATTAGATATACCAATCTAATTTGACACTAGTGAAATTTTAGAGGCAATTAAGTTGTGTTTGGGTTTTTTTTCATTTCCTATCTAGTGAAAATCAGAGGCTACAAAAACACTTTCATATTATCAGCTGTACTTCTCAAGCTGGACTGAGTGCCCTGTTAATAATATGCCACCAGAGTGCAATGCAGACATCTCAGATGGCTGCTGTCAGAGGTCCAGGCTTACCCTCTCTCTGGGCCCTCCTTTTTATCTTAAAAATTGCCCTCCCCACTCTCTGCTGATGCACTGTAGAGAACGTCATGTTCTATACATGTACTATAGAGGGTGGACATTCAAGGAAAGGAGGGAATGGAGGTGGCACGTTTCTCTTCTCTTGAGGACAGTGTATGTTTGAAACATGGTGGGGTTTTCTGAGATAAAGCAACATAATGAGACAGCAGGGAAGGGGAGGGGAGCAGTAGCGGAAGATAAAGGCAACAGATTACAGGTTTCCCTGGGAAACTCTGTTTTCCAGAACAATCATTGGAGGAAAATGTTATTCTGATTAATGTTAATTTGTCCCTCTTCTTTTTATCTCCAGGGCAGGATACAGGGCAGAGCAGAGACCAGGGAAATGGCAGCCATATCACCAAGCCAGCACTGCAGCAGAGTTGATGGAGTATCTAGGTCAGCATGCAGCAATTCTTCGCAGATGACTGAGATCTTCAGAGCCGAAGGCCAGACTTGACGGTGAAGCCAAGCACTCCTTTTGCAATTGAAGGGCGTGAAATCTGCTCCCCATTTCAAGCAGCGTTGGTGGGAGGGCAGCCCGTGCCACAGCCTCTGTTGGCTGGAACTAATGCCCATTGGCCCTGCTCACCCATCCCTGCTCAGTGGAGCACAGGCTGGGAAATCAGCGTTGCCATAGGATTCACATACGAAAGGCCAAAAGATGTGGATGTCAACAAAGTACCCAGATATCCAGGGAGGATATTTTCAGCCCTAATACCAAAACTGATGTGGAAGCTGTCCTCTAGAAAACGACATTTTGCTTTCTCACACAAGAGCAATGTCAAATGTTACACAGAAATAATTTTTGTGTTTTAAATGTCTTCACTTAACTTTAAAGTTTGTTGCATTTTACGCAAACTTCATTCACTCAAACACTTGTCTTCTTTTTCCAAATATCCTACTTGGCCTAATGAAAGATATTATCTCTGCTGACAGCCTTAGTGTCCCCAGAAAAGATACAGCTTTGGAGACCAGCATACTGTCCACTGGGCATGCACAGAGCATATATCACAGGATCTTTCTCCCTCTTGCTGCTATGCCTCAACCCACTGGGATAAGAGCATGAAAGGATCAGTGCTTTCCCTATATATCAACCCGGAGCATCAATAAGACTGGCAGCTGTCTCTTAAGATTTGTGCTAAGCCGTAGGTCTTCTTTAGAGTTTGGCTGACACAGCCATAGCCTTCAAAGTCAAAAGACACTGCTATGTCATCCTGTCAGCTAACAAAGGCCATCAGGACTTGTGCTAATTTGTGTTTTGTTAAAACATGATGGTCCACTCTTGATTTGACAGCCACAGAAGAGGGAAGATCTGTTATTTGTCTGTACTGACAGAAGTTGAGAAAGTCATTCATGAGGTTCAACAACCTGGGTTGTTGAAAGAACCAGGTCTTGATTCCTGGCAGAAGAATACTTTTTGTGCTCATGACCTAAACTATTAAACTGTGATGCCAACCAGCTAACTAACCTGCCCTACCACTGAAGATTTAAAGACTTACTGTAGATGAAGTCCCCTTTAATTCAGGATTTTGAGTAGGAGTATTGAGAAAAGGACAGTGCCAGAAGAAATGTTCATGTTTCTAGAAAAAATGTGGCTGCTTCTGCATATGCTGTGATAGGAGGGTGGCTATTAACACAAGGATTTGGGGGCAGAAAATATCTGTTATTTGTATTTTGGATTATAAACACCACATTATAGGTGTTGATCTAATAATATTCACCCTGTCTAATAGCAGTATGCTTTGTCTGAACTACTCAGCCTAACACAGATCACTCCTTTGTTTCTGCCATAGCAGAACTTGCTAGAATGGCATTTTTTATTATGAACATTTCTGCTTAAATCCTCCATGTTCTGATGCTGGGTAACTTCCTCTTCAAACTGGCATTATAGCGGAAAGAACAAAAAGATCCAGAGTAGAAAACACTTAATTTAGTGAGCACACAGTACTGTACTCTTTTTATGGGCACATATAGAGGCATGGCATTTGATACGACCTCACACCAATCTCAGACCGGTCCATGCATCTTTATTTGGTCCATAGAAATGACCCCGTGAGAAGTGCAGAGATGGTTGTGCATAGTCTGAGTGATGAAAACAGAGGCATGTTTTGAACACCATATAATGCACATTTAATTGCGTTTATTTAGTGGCCATGGTTAGAAACAGATGTGGCTTTTGCACTTTTTCTGCTTGTAGGTATGTTACATTGAAAAGCTGTTCCGTTGCTAGCTCCTGCATAGGCATATACTCACTGGGGGCTAGCAGAAAGTAAGAAGGCAGGAACGATCTCCTGTAATCTCTGTACATTTTGCATCCTGCTGAAGTTGCACACAACTGCCTACTAAGACCAAAAAAAAGAGGCTATTATGTGGCCCAGAAGACAGTTTTACCCAGCATCTGATGGAGTTGGGAGTATTGCAATCCACATGGTTAAACTGGTACAAAATGTTAATAATCAAAGACTGAAAGAAGATGAAGGGGAGAGGGAACGAAACTGTTATTATCCACTATTCTGACTGTTGAATCTGGACTATTCATAGTAACACACCAAGTGTATCTATCCAACTGCAATGAGTGACAGCTGACTACTTAGCAATTAGGTTTTCCTTCCCCACCTCTGAAATTAAGGTCATAACCTTTTCTATTTACTTTTGGGATGTGGTAAATTAGAGCTTTGGCTTCATTACAAAAATTAATTAAAATAGTCACACAATGGCACCATTCATCGCTGTGCTTGTCCCTCCCTGCAGTATGTCCTCATGTCAGCTCTCTTTGGTTTTAGTCCCAAATTCCAGTACGTGCTAGTCTGCCTGTATTATTTGGATCAGTAAATTAGATTTTTCTTTTTGTCCATCTCCTTTGCTTCATTAGAAGGGCTCCTCTTTTTTCTAATTCTTCTGTTTCTGTTTTTGAAGAAACTGCACATAGCAAGCTCTCAGCATGATCTTATCTCCCCTGAATGCTTTCTGGCCACGGAGTTTACAGCAGAACTTTAACTTGGACTCATAGCAGAAACCTCTACCTAATAATTTCTCCTTACTGGCATCCCAGGTGTCTAGATCTGGAAAAGAGGATTAGCGTTCAAGTTGTTTTCATCAGAATTTCAAAAACTAAACATAACTAAAGAGATAGGAAAAAAAAAGCGCCTGACTATTCCACATGTACAGAAAGTTGGAGGTCTGCCCATTGAAATACGTTTTATTTTTTTCTAATACATTTTATTTTTTTCTAAACCATTTCTTTGTGAATGTAGTGCTTGTATTAAAAGCTGGATTTATGGACTGCCAAAAGATAATGTTTTCTTTTATAGGAGAAAGTGTTGCATTATGTTTCACATGACTGTGTCCTGAGGTGGTTCAACACACTGAGTTCTGTGCGTACCAATAAATACAGATCGCAGAGATTTCAGGAACAGTGACCTACTAAAAATTGTTACTTGATGGGATGTACAGAAGAACTCAGATTCATTTTATATCACACTTAAAGGGAGAAATGGCTGACAAAGACTTGGGCTAATGTATGTGCTGGAGATACAGCCCAACAGGCAACTTTGATATCTATGTGTAATTATACTGAAGTCAAAGTTGGTGTTGCTTTAAGGAAGAGAACATGAACTGTTTGAAAAAGTGACACCTATTATAGGCTTTACTTCTTCAGAGCATTTAAGTATGTATGTAATTGCCAGTATAACCTGATTTTTTTTTTTAAACTTACTGCTTGTCTACACAGGTGCACTCAGGAAATTTTATCCAAATTAACTTAGGGCGTGACTTGAAGATGCATCAGCTAAACAGCTTTAAAACATAAAAGCGAGGCCAGTTTTTGTGGAGTGAATGTGTCCATGCCAGAACCTGATACAAGGTATTGAAGCCAGTTTGAAAGAGAGTTCAGGTCAACAGTTCTGGATATTTACACCTGTGTTGGCTGTAGGGGAGACACAAGAAGGTATCTGCTGGGGAATGAGCATGGGAATGCTTATACAGGCTGCCCCTTCTTTGTGAAACACAAAAAGGCAGGGTCCTCATCTGGGCTAAAATAATCTTTCTTTGTAGGCTTAGTTTTCCACCAAATCAGGTCCTTGTGTGACCCATCCATCCATCACATGGCTGCCTGAGCTCCAGTGCAGTGACATGGGGTGGTGCAGGAAGGAGGCTAGCACAGGATGAAGGTGACCACGTAACCTCGGCCATGAGAACACCCTTGGCCATTTACTGAATTTCATCATGAAAGTGGTAAGAGTTTGGAAGGAGGTGATAGATCTGTGCACCTTTTCTGAAATTATCAGCCTGAGATGGCCAATCTGAGGAAGAACATTTCACATTCCCACTACTGAAAAATGTGGCCTATCTGTAAAGCCCTTGATATAACATGCAAACCCTGAATGATGCTCATCTTTTGTGCCTTGTACACAAAGATAGCTGGGCGAAGGCCTTCTTTTTTCCTACTTGTGGGCGAGGGGGAAATGGAAGACTAATTTAGTCCCTTAAAAATAAGCATCTCGTCCTCTATATGCTCTAAATGAATGACATCTTGTGTTGGAATTTGCTGAAAATGTTGTGGTTTTTTTTTTCTTCTGAGAAAAGCTTACAGCTGAAAATGAGACTGCATTGATATTTTGCTGCAGAGTTGTTGCCTGTAGGTAGGCTTTAGATGGAGCTGTTCTATGGAAATCAATCCTGGTAAAGCAATAGCAGCTGTTATTTTGCCAGCAAGCAGCAAGCAGAAACAATTGCAGAGGTACTCCCACTAAAGCAATGCTACTTGGCAATTTGAAAACAATTTGGGACATAAAAATAACCCAAATAAAGCTGGAGAACCACAACATTGTTATTTCTTATATTCTGAAACCAGAGACTGTAAACACCTGCTCCTGAAAAAGAGTGAATTCTCCTTCATCAGGTCCCCACCTTCAAGTACAACCAGTGAAGCCTCTTTAGATACAACATTAAGCCTCTTTAGATAGAACACAGATTTTTCACCAGTGATAAGGAGGGCATCATTATTTAATATTCGTAATGATGTTGGCATGGCTGACTCACATGGATTCTGTTGGGTTTGCTCCATTTTTCATCAATTCCTTTTGTCATCTTTCTGGTTGTATGGCCTGACACCTTACCTCTCCATCCAATTAGGCAATGTAGAGTGAACTCATCTGCTTTTACAGACAGAGCAGGATTGTACCTGGTGAGCACTTTGAGGAATGAAGGAAATCATGTCAACGACTCCATCTCTTGGAAGCTCGTGGGCTCTATTTCTTCAGTCTACAAAGAAGAAAACACCATCATCCTTCAAAATATAACATTATTAGAAAGCCTGAAACAGGGACAGAATGCTGGTTCCATTAAAAAAAAAAAAGTATACATTTGTTTTTCAAGTTTATTAATATATTCTTATGAAGGCTTGAGGATGAAAGATGTGGCAATATAATGGAGTGGTATAATATTAATTTGCATCAATTTCTTAGAGATAATTCAATTAAACAGTTCAGCCTTTAGCAACCTATTTTTTTAAAATCACATCTCTTTTTGAACTGTCAACCACTTGAAGGAACAGCCCTTGATTCTTTCTTGATTGTATGCTAGATGAGGCAATTTTTCCTTGGGGAATAACATTAGCTAAATTAGGAACACTGTAATTTAAAGGTGATTAAATACCTTTTGTGATTGTTGTTCTATGACTTCAATCTGATAACACTTAAGTGCACGTGTAATCTAGTCTTCCACGGGGCTACTCACATTCCTAAGAGGGCTGAAATCTTTGTAAGATCAGGACCCTAAATAAGCACCACAGTTAAACGTTTCACGGCACACATTGACAGAGTATATGTTTGTTCTGATTGCAATGACATTTCACACTTATGCTTGATGCAAAACCACTCAGAATGCTTTTAAAAATTGAGATTTTCATTTTAAGGAAGGAAAAAAGCAAGGCACAGGAATGTGAATGGGTAGATAGTGGTCAAAATGCAAGTCCACTGGCAGACCTGGGAACATGCTGCGGACTCTTGACCCTCACGAATTTGTGCCCTGGTTCACTCTGCTGTACTTTGTGCCTTAGTGCTCAGCATGGGAGGAGCAGCAGGAACAATCCAGACCAGGCAAACTGACCAAATCATTGCTCAACCTGCCCATTTATCTCCAGAGAAATTCTTTCTTAACCATCAGCCTTCTTGCGGTTTCAGTGGAATAGGCTTCTTGTCAGCAGAGTACCCAACACGTTGAAGGATGTCAGAACACGGGCTACTATTGTGCTGTTGACAAATTTTAAGGTTGACATCTGTTGGGGGTTGCCAAGTAAGGTGCACTCAGCCAATCCACAGTCAAGAAGTGGTGCTGGCATTTGCTCATGCACCAGGATATTTTACAGAATGTCATCACTTGGTAATGAAATGTTCCCCGGTAACGATGGCTCACAAACACAGAAATAGCCTTTGCCCATAATAAAGTTTTGCAAATAATGCTTGCAGGAAGCAATTTGCTAAGAATCAATCAAGCAGATCCCAGAAATTATGTGACAGATGGTAACCCGACATTACCGCAACATCACCAAACTACTTTTTACTCGCACTTTAAACAACCATTTGGACTCAGGTCTTTAAAGAAAAATGTTAACTCTCACTCTTCAGCTGGTTGAAGCTGAATTGCCATCCCGCAGAAAATTCTATCATTAAAACTCACTAAAAGGCAGAATAAAATTAAAAGTCTGAAATTTCCTTCAATGTAAGAGAAAAAAAAAGTTTCAGTTATCAAAAACCTATTTTGATGGCTTTAGGTTACATGCCCTTGCTTTATTTTTGCTGCTATGAAAAAGCAGAACTTTTAAAATATAACATTAACACAATCATTATTCTAAGTGATATATATAATGAAAATTTAACAAAATAGATTTTGAAATAAAAAATACTGGAAAGAACAAATATTTTTCTGTTTGCAATACTTTTGATTTTTTTGTCCTATGAAGATGAAGTTTGTTGAAATCATCTTGTCTCCATTTTTCACGATGTAGCACCTCCTGACAGAAAAATATTCCACCTGAACAGTTTTGATAAGATCTCTCTAGAATGGAACTGGGTACACTTGAGTAACGGTGGTTTAGAAAGTTACTCATCATAACCAGCAATGTGCACAGTTTCTCCTTTCAAATTTGCAAGGTAAAAACTAATTATCTTACATCGTATGCTTAATTTATTTCTTGTAATTTATCAAGGCTTGAAACTCGTATTTAATTTTTCTGTTGTATACCTGCATGCTGTTTCATTGGTGTATGAAGACTTGTTGCTTGCTACGGAGCAGACAGCCTTGATTTATTAACTAAAGCATTAACGCAGTCCTTAAACAACAGCCTTTTCTTTATAGAAGCTTTTTTTCTCCCTCTTGTCCCACATGCATGGTGCACTCTGCTACCTTTACTCCTGTAAAGCCTTTTACATTGGAAATTCTCATTCCCAGAAAGGGGGTTAGCCAAAACACTAATTATGCTAAAACAAGGATCATCCCAGAAACGGAGCAGCTGAAGAAAGCAAAGTGGGCCACCAACTCTCCCTGTCGAATTGCTGGCTGTGACTGTCCGCGGGGGAACACTGTCACGCTGGTTATGTGACAGCACCTAAAGCTCTGCACGTGATGAGCAGGTGTCATTATCACAAGCGGCAGGGATGTTTCCTGGGCTATTCTTTGGGAGTGAGGGTCATACAGAGCCACAAAATGAACTGCTCGGTCAGACCTGGGCGGGATGTTTCCTCCCCACAGTGAAGTGGGGAAAAGCAGGAGGGAAATTGCTGCAGCAGCCTGTGCTGTCACGGTCTCACTGGAGGCAGGGCGCCTGTCCAGCCTTTTCCTCCAGGGCTAAATTAACACAGAGAATGTAATCTGTCACGTGCATGTACCTAGATACTGGCTGAAATGAAGCAAAATATGCTGGTGCGCACAGCGGCTCTTCTCTGGCAGAGTTTGTAGGATAAATTTAAATAACTCAAATTTCTGAACTTCCCTCTCAGCCATGGTTGTGCATGTACCTGTGTATGTATATATGAAGACAGACACCCCTCTCCACTTAAAGGTCCAAATCTTATTCTTCCATACTTGCATTTTCCTCGTTCTACATCTGGTTCTTACTAAATCGCGTAGCAATGCAGCCTGTTTCCCCGGTGAGTGTTGGCTCCCCTGGGGTTAGCAGCAACAGGCTCTTTAGACCTCAGGTCCCCAAAAACTGATGAGCAGAACTGGATTTCAGAGCAACGAAGAGTCTCGGGGACCCTCAGGACATTCAGCGTACGCTGCTCGTGTCCCTGCGTTACGCACACGCATCAGCGTTCGCAGGATGTGAGCCACAGCCTGTACGCACGTATAAATACATCATTTTGACCACAATGTTTTGCAAAATTTAGCACAGTGAATGTGAAAACTGTATCATTTAAAAAACCCCATGGTTTATATAAGTTACTCTAACACCCTTAAATATAATCTCATGATATTTATGACCTCATGTTTGTGGGACAGGACGAATAAACATCCCCACATAATCTACGACTAAAGGTGCCGTCGGCCTTACTACGCCAGGGCTGCACCATCCGCCGCCTGCCGCTCGGCTGAGGACTTTCAGCTCAGATGTTCTAAACGGGTGGGCTCAGGCAGATGTTTTTCACCAGGAACGGCCGAATGCTGGCAATTTCGGTGAATGTCGCCAGAAAAGCAGTTTCTTCGTGGAGTGCCCCGGCTCGCGGCGGGATGACGGTCACAGCCCCGGCGCCCGGCGGGATCACGACCACGACCACGACCACAATCTCTGTCCTCCCTTTCCCACGTGTGCTGTCCTTTGTATTTCGGACTTTCGGGCAACTGATCTGTTCCAAACCTAGCAAATCAACATTTCTTCGCCTCCCTCAAAA
>NW_020799095.1:141869407-141900956 GCF_003259725.1 Athene cunicularia | reverse complement strand
TTTTTCTGTTTGCAATACTTTTGATTTTTTTGTCCTATGAAGATGAAGTTTGTTGAAATCATCTTGTCTCCATTTTTCACGATGTAGCACCTCCTGACAGAAAAATATTCCACCTGAACAGTTTTGATAAGATCTCTCTAGAATGGAACTGGGTACACTTGAGTAACGGTGGTTTAGAAAGTTACTCATCATAACCAGCAATGTGCACAGTTTCTCCTTTCAAATTTGCAAGGTAAAAACTAATTATCTTACATCGTATGCTTAATTTATTTCTTGTAATTTATCAAGGCTTGAAACTCGTATTTAATTTTTCTGTTGTATACCTGCATGCTGTTTCATTGGTGTATGAAGACTTGTTGCTTGCTACGGAGCAGACAGCCTTGATTTATTAACTAAAGCATTAACGCAGTCCTTAAACAACAGCCTTTTCTTTATAGAAGCTTTTTTTCTCCCTCTTGTCCCACATGCATGGTGCACTCTGCTACCTTTACTCCTGTAAAGCCTTTTACATTGGAAATTCTCATTCCCAGAAAGGGGGTTAGCCAAAACACTAATTATGCTAAAACAAGGATCATCCCAGAAACGGAGCAGCTGAAGAAAGCAAAGTGGGCCACCAACTCTCCCTGTCGAATTGCTGGCTGTGACTGTCCGCGGGGGAACACTGTCACGCTGGTTATGTGACAGCACCTAAAGCTCTGCACGTGATGAGCAGGTGTCATTATCACAAGCGGCAGGGATGTTTCCTGGGCTATTCTTTGGGAGTGAGGGTCATACAGAGCCACAAAATGAACTGGTCGGTCAGACCTGGGCGGGATGTTTCCTCCCCACAGTGAAGTGGGGAAAAGCAGGAGGGAAATTGCTGCAGCAGCCTGTGCTGTCACGGTCTCACTGGAGGCAGGGCGCCTGTCCAGCCTTTTCCTCCAGGGCTAAATTAACACAGAGAATGTAATCTGTCACGTGCATGTACCTAGATACTGGCTGAAATGAAGCAAAATATGCTGGTGCGCACAGCGGCTCTTCTCTGGCAGAGTTTGTAGGATAAAGCCCTGGGCTGCTGCCGGGGGCACCCTGCCCCAGCCCTGGGTGCCTGTCCCCGCTGGCGGGGGCTCCGTGTAAACGCTTCACCCCCGTGGTTTGGGGCTTGCGAGTTGCTTGCAGGACACCACCTCTCCCTCCCTCCTTCCCTCTTTTCTCTGTCTCTCCTGCTCAAACATGCAAGCTATTACCTTGCACCAGGGGCAGCGTTTTCCAAACCTCTTCTTAAATTTTTTTTTTTCCCCTCCTACACCTCTTCTTATTTTTTGTTCTGTTTTGGTCTGTCAGATCTCCAGCAGAATAAATGCAGTGAGGCAGGAGTGTTGTATGGAGGAGATGGGCACGGTGCATGTCAGCCGTGGGGTGGGGCTGGGAAGGGCAGTGTAGGGATTTCTGTGCCATGCTGATGGGCACGATAGAAAAAAAAAATATTAGCCTGGAGATGCTCAAAAGTTGATGTGTGCCTGGATTAAAATTGCTGCTCAGTCGGTTATGTGGTATTATTTTCATGCTGTGTATACTCATGGAGGTGGCATTTGCTTCTTTCTGGGGATGAATGCAAAGGTCTCAAGTTGCCGTCTCTCTCTACTAGCCACCAGAAATCTCAGGCTGCGCCGTCCCCTTCTGCCAGAGGATTCCTTTGAGAGAGGCGCTCCCCATCTATCCTTGGCAGCCAAGGGCACTTCTGCAGGGTTTTCTTTGGGCGAGTGGATGCCTCACGCCTTTCTCTCGTGGAAATAAACAGCGTAGAAGCGTGGCTGTGTTCTGCCAGTCATGCCTCCCCCGAACCCCAGGGCCTCCGGCGCAGGGCCGTGCTGCAGAATACTGCAGTGTTCCCCCGGACAAGGACGGCTTCTCCCTCCCAGGGCCGGCTGCGAAGGATGCAGTTGTCGGAGATGTTGAGGGACGCGTCAGATAATGGGGGACCGCCGTAATTTAAAGACAGCCACCCTGCCCGCTGTGCTTCTCCCAGCCAGGGGCACGCGATTTCTCTGGGTGTTTTATCGCTGATGAGCGGGGGGGCTGCGGGAGAAAGAGCCGCCAAGTAGTGGTGGGGGAGGATGGGGTCTGTCCTAGGAGGGAGCCTGGCAGAGGTGAAGGGCTTCTCGTGTATTTTGGGGAAGAGGTGGAGAAGCTGCACTGGAAGTTATTTTTTGGCAAGTGTTCATATGCACTTTCCTCTCGACAGATCTTAGGAGACGTTTAATTAAAAGCATGGCTTGTCAAGAGCAGGCAGATTGCGGAGAGGAGGGGGAGTGTGTGTGTGTGTGTGTATCTGTCAAGACAATGCTGCAGTCCTGGCGGTGGTGTTCCTCCTCAGCCCCCTCGGTTTTTTAGTAACAACCTCACTTTAAAATAAAACAACAAACCTCCCTAAAAGCAAGAAACAATCACAAATTGTGGAATCGTTTTAGTGGGCTGTGCAGGGAGCACGCAGGAGATGTTCTGTTCCAGATGAAGTGCGGTTTTGGGTTTCAGCACAGAGGGACGCTGAGTATGTTTATTCTCTGCTTCTTTCCATAAGTGATGCATTGGATTTTTCTTGCTCTTAAGCAAATAGGCCTTTGCTGTGTGGATTTTTTTTTTTCTTATTGTTACTTGCATGGGAATGCTGCTCATCAGAAACATGTTGACATGAGCTTATGGAGATGGGCACAGGTGTGAATATTTTTTTCTTAATCCTCCGTAGTAGTGGAACCTGTTTTGTGAACTGGTAATTTACTGGGGGGGGGGAAGGTTTGGGAGGAATCACAGCAGATCTTTAGCAGCATGGTGGTTGTTACAGTCTAAAAAAAATCTTGTTATTTAGCATGAACAGAACAAATATTTTTACCTGTAGTTCAGTTTGATGCAGCTAATGCCCTACTGCTGATGAGATGCACTAGGATTCTTTGTGAATTGTGCACAAAGGATCGTGACAATTTCTAAGAAAAAGTAGCTATTTTTGACAGCTAACCAGAACCTTTCAACTAATCATACCTTTAGTAGTAAAATGAAAATTAGCATTTTAAGAGCTGTTTCACGTAGTCGGGTCTGCGTGGGCAGGCTTCTGGCAGAATCTTGAAGATGTTGCGTAGGGGTCTGCCCACACATACTCAAGTGCACTATCTGTGCCTATTTCTCATCACAGGCTGTGATCAAGGCCCCACATGCCCTGCAGTGCTGAGGGATTTGCTGCAGCATCTGCATTGGTTTTTTTTTAACTAAATAATTTGCAGATTCTTTTTATCATATGTATTGCTCTGTAGTAAACTTCGTTGTAAAGATGGTAGGGTTAATCAACAGTGTATTAAAATTACTCTGAAGTCTTGCCAGTGGATGCAGATGGGTGCTGCAGCCGAGGTGATGAAGATATGGTACGCGTGGACTGATTTTTCTCTTTGTTCACAGTAACACAGGACTGGCTCAGGTGTACTTGTTGTTAATTTTGAGCTCTCCTTGATCTTGACAAGGTTACAGAAACTGGAATTATAATCCTGAATAATGTGATTGTTTCCATTTGCCTCTGTGCTGTGTTAACTTTGAAACTTAATGAGGGCAATATATGCTGGTATGACTAATCCATCACATTTTTTGATAGCAAGAGTCTCTCTTGCTGGCTGAGGTCTCTTGAACTGCCTTTAATATTTTCTCCAGAAACTCCAAATTTCTCTCCATCCTCTACCAAAAATAATTTTGTGGTTAATACTCAACAAAACAAGTTCCAAAGCAATACAGCGTATGGCTAAGTGATTTAGAGAAATGATGTTATTGAGTTAAATGTAACAATGGTTAATAAACATCCCATTTATCCAGCACTTTAATGTACATCTGGAACTTCAGTCTCCTGACAAGGGAAGTCCATGTCTTTCATGCAAAACAAGGGTCCCATTTGTTGAGTAGTGTGTGGTGTACATGGTGACAGGGTTGTTTGTGGAAAGTCCACAATAGGAATTGTACTTGACCATTGTGCTCTAGAATTGGACTTCGATGCTTTGAGATTTCAAGATCAGATTAAAGAATCATAAAGGTGCAGGAAAAGTTTTTCCATTCCATCCTTAAATTTTGGTCCATTGTCACAGCCCTGGTGTTTCCTATGATACGTTACTGAGTACGTGGCACTTCTGACTTGTTATACTCTAATGAAAGATCTTTTTCAAAGCAATCAAAGTTTATAAAAGCAAAAATAAAACGTGTATGTCCATTGGAGGAGTAGTTTTGTGCATTGCATGCAAACGCTGTGTGGTTTCTCTTTGAACATGGCATACTTTCTGTAGCTCCCAGTGGGAAGGGACCATTTGATTTGAATGGTTTGTAACTCATTTCTGGCAATTGAGAAATGAGGTGCTGTAATGTGCTGTTAATTTCAGTATTTCTTGTAGCGCAAAGCAAATCAGTGCAGATAATTTTTGGGAGGGCCTGCTGCGGATGGGTTTCGAAAGATCTTGTCTTCTCATGCAGAGCAGATTCTCTTTAATGCTGCTTTTCCTTCTGAGTCTGGATTTTGTGTTCCTTTTAATTGCCTTGTCCTCTGCTATCTTGAAGGAAAACAAGAAAACACTTATGAAAATGTTGAAATTGGCAGTGTTTGTAGTTCATCACTTGCTTGATGCTGGTTCTTTTGTTTTTTTGCATGTTCTTTATTTGTCTCAACTCTTTTGCCAGCATGTGTTTTGGCAGGACAGGGGCTTGCTGTATGTGTACGGCACCTGATGCCCTTGGGGTGGGCATGGGGGAAAGATAAGTAATGAGTGGCTGATGAACACAGGTTGTCTGTGACTTCATTTACAGCAAGTGGGAGGATTTACTAAATTCTTATGGATCTGGTATGGATTTACCAATTGGTCTCATCTCACCACATGCAAGGGATGTACAGCTATGAGAAGGACTGCAAATGTCATCCTGTCAGTGAAAAAAAAAAACAAGGCTCCCAAAGGAGGAGAAATCTTAGAAAATTTTAGCAAATCTTTTGTTTTAAATATGTGCTTTATTTATAGTCATTTCGCTGAAAACCTAATGAAATCAACCTTTTGCTTTTGGCAGTAACCTCTACTTCAATACTGTAAAGGAGGTGAACCCTTCCCTTCATTACTTCTGCTGGGACTCTTGAACAAGACAGTGGTGCATCTTTGCTTTCAGTCATGCAAAGCTCTTGGTCAAAGCAGAAGAGAAAGACATGAACATATGGCCATGAGAAAACATTTATGTTTTTGCAGCGTCTTATCTCCTGTTAGGAAGTGACTGGTGAGAAGCAGCATTTTAATCTTGCTTTTTATGGAGGATGGAGGCAGGGGTGGCCGCATCAAGGATTAAGAGCCATTTGCTAAGTAGGCCTGATTTGCTTGTGAAAGATGGCCTTGTTCTGTTCACACAAATAATATAAACTGAGTGGAAAAAAATATTTGATAGAAATTCTGAGACAATTACTATGGCAAGTACAGCTGCAGGTCCTCTTGCATTCGTGTTAATCCAAGGGACTGCCCACATGTATTGGAGAATCTGAGCAAATTTGTTTTACCCTGATGTGTTGTAATACGACAGCTCTTCTGCAGCTGTGCTTTATTTGAAGCTTGGGATCTCTGTGGAGATTAGGAATGTTCAGCTCAATGATTTTTAAGGTCTAGTTTCAATCCAGCTGTTAAAGATGATAGCTATTGTAAGGAAAAACAAATGTGCAATGGACAGGTACAGGTTTGGAGAGAAAATGATATCTCTGTCCTCCCTTTCCCATGTGTGCTGTCCTTTGTATTTCGGACTTTCGGGCAACTGATCTGTTCCATATCTAGCAAATCAACATTTCTTCGCCTTCCTCAAAAAGTGTGAAATGAGTTCATTTCAGCTCCATGTATCTTTTCGAAATTTTTTTTTTTTCCCCCTTAAAGGTTTCACCACCAGGGCATTTTGGGCGTAGCTGGCTGCTCTTATTTCTTAACCCTGCTGCCTTCCAACAACTTGCTTGCCCAAATGGTTGTTTGCATACACTGAAATTCCTTGCCTTTTCTAAGCAGCTGCAGTATCTTTCTGCATCCCAGAGGGGGAGGGATTGATGTGCAATGAAGGCAGAAGGATGGTGCAGGAAGAGAGCCACTGTGTGCCTGCTTAAATACTGGGGTTCAAGCAACAGGGCATAGTTGGGAAGATACTTATAAGTAATTTAGTCTTTAGGGACGTGTTCTTTCTTGCTCCAAATATTCTTGTGTGAGTGTTAACAATTTATACAACTGCTGAGCATTCACTACATAAGTGTCTACGAGGCTGGCTTATTCTGTGGCATACCCAGGGCAAGGATTTTTGATTTCTCTTAAGAGTACTCTTTCTAGATCTGGCAGAATGCCAAGAGCTGCATAGTAAGGTTTGAGAGGTTTTAAGTGTAGAAGGAGTTGTGCAGTGCTGCATGAAACACAATTGACTGAACAAATGTTGGAAGACAAGAAGTCTGTGTAATTACAGGCTCTGCGCTGGTTAATACCTAACAGGGTGATATCTGGGAGAGTTTGCTGCTTCCTTAGTTCTGAGTGTGCATGAACTGTACAAAATATTTGATATAAAATACCCTAAAACCCAAAATTTTGTTTGCTACGTACAGAAGTTCCAACAGTTGCTGGAATATTCCTGTGAATATGTAAATAGCATCTTAAATGCTTAACAGCCTGTGTGTTTTCACCTTCTGAAAAACATTTTTAAGGTTCATGGTCTACCCAGAGACAGTGTGGTCTTGAAGATAAGCAGAAAGCATTACTCGGCAGAGAGCGGGACAGGAACTGTATCTAAAAAGGATTTTTGGTCTAATTCAGCACAGGCAAAGATGGGTACAGAGAGGTTTGAGTGAGTACTGTAAAGAGGCTACTCTAGAGAGTAGAGTAGCTTCTTTAGACTCCATACAGAAATGCATTTCCCTCTTCAAGTGTATGTTTTAAATTTCAAAATTCTGTCTACCTTGATAATGTAAGGTGCTGAGCACTGCCCTGTTTACTGGCATCTGTGCTGACCTTTAAGGATGTTGACTGACTTCTTCCTGATGGGCTGTGAGATAGCTTGAATGCTGAAATGTTTGGAAGGATTGGAGACAAAATGTCTGGTAGCTTTGTGGTTAAGACCATAGCAGCTTTCATCTTCAAAGTGCTCTATGTCTGACTTAGCTCCAAAGAATGGCTCCCATTTTATAGAAAGGCAGGCTATGGCTGCAGGTTCAGTGACTTCTACTCCTTTCCCCTAGGACAAGAAGGAATTGAGTGCATGGAGAGCATGAAGTTACTGGGAGCTTAAAAAAATCATCCCCTCATTATAATACATGTTTCCGTCCACACATACACACCACTTTGTTGGTACTGCTTAAGATGTATTACTCTTCGCTCCCTGTGATAACTCAGTGTTTGCAGACAGAAGAGATGACATCTACAAATGACTGATCAACTCTCAACACCTTGAACTCCTCTTCTGTAACTAAAATTACAAGACATCTCAGTTTCTTCGTGGAGAAGTCTGAGTGGAGTGTCTTAGCCATAGGCTGGTAGATCATGAAGAATTTGGCCATCTGTCTTGTGAGGCTGCATGTGAGCTCTGTATTTTTCACTCTTCTGGTTAATAACCATAAATGTGTTTTAGTTCATTTTAATTCTAGGATGCTCTCTGGAGTACAAACCTCACTTAACAAATCACCTTGGATATTTTTAAAAAGAACACTTGCAGGAATGAACTTGTGTTGGTGTGCGCAATGCTAGCAATGAGTGTGTAACTAGAGACATTTGGTTTGTGGTACAGAAAGGTTCAGATTTGTTCCTATTTTTGTCTTTGACATAAACTACCATGATGCTTCTCACCCAAGCATGAGAATTATTTTTTTTTCCACAAGACACATATGTGCTTTTTATTGTCTCTGAAGGCCTTTGTGTAGTGGCTTAATTTGGGATTTTTTTTGTTAATAAAGCTTTATTTGTGCTGAGATGCCTCCTAACAGAATCTACCATGAACAAACCTCATGGATGCTCATTGTCCATGAGCAAACCAAGTGTCTTACTTGGAGCTTGAAAGTGATTATTTCTCTTCTCATGAGTGAAATGAAGAGAAGGTAGCCTGTGACAAGTGTAGTTGCACTTTACTGTCTGGCAAGAGCCAAAGTTCATGAAGTGCTAAACTTTGCTGCCTGCCTGCTGCATTTTTCCCCGAGAGGTACTTCTGTGCTCAACTCAGGTGCTTGTCAGTACTTTGGCAATAGATACTGCCACTTCTTGAGTCCTGGAAAGTGTTTTGACTGCTTGTGTGATGGAGATTGTGTTGAGTGAACGCTCAGAAATTAGGGTTTCTCCTTGCTTGGGAAGAAGTGCTGAGACCTCAGTGGTGTTGGTGGCATTGCTGACACAGGGCCGTTGACTTGAGGCTATCCTGTGTGGGCATTAACTTGAATGACTGTCTCCTGATCTCTTGATATTTTAATTATCTTTGTTTTGATCTAGCTGAAATATTGTGGGTTTAGAAAATAGCTGCTGAGTATGCACAGTGGACATGTAACGATTGAGTGGATGAAGAGTGGTATTGATGAATCTCTGAGAAGAAATCTGCTATTCAGGCTTGCAAACTTGTTCAGACCTGCAGGGTAAAATGTGGAACTAAAAGCTTCCTCTGGATGACCACTTAATGTCCAAACTTTAATGTAGCATGGGATAAAAGTTCTAGTTGTCGGCTAGTTGTTCCCCCCTCCTTGTGAGTAACTTACTGTGTTTAGAGAGGAAGAGAGACTGTATGTTTGTGTGATGTATTTTCTTACAGTACTAACTTTTAATTACCTGATCCTGAATTTAAACCACACCATGGCTGCTTTAGAACTGAGTTTCTTCATCTTGCAAACTATGAAACGGGACTGTGCACAGTACAGATTTGACGTGGTCCCTATTGATGTAGCAAGGGTGCCCACAAGTTGGGTTGTAACGCAGGATGCCATGCAGCAACCAAAGAGTATAAGTTTTCACAGGTCCTTGCTGTACTACAAATGGAAGTCACAACCATGGGGCAACTGGTACCCTCCACTGGGAATGTTTAAATATTGGTTAGTGCAGTGTAGGCTTTATTATAATACAAATTAAAGACTCTAGAGCTCTAACAACAAAATGGTACCAAATGTAGGTTCCCTCCCCCTTTAAATAGTTAGTGAGGTCTAATAAATACCTGTGTTCATGCTAAGAAGTGCTGCATTTCAGTGCTCCAGGAACTGGGTATTACTTAGAGTTCTTCCAGTGGGTTGGGAATGTAGAGATGACTGATACCTATGTGATTTTTTTTCCCCCAGTGGGGTGATTGCCCTTTTCTGGACTTTTCTGCTTGGATTTTAGTCTTGACTTTCTCAAGGTACCATGCTATAACCTGTTTTTCTCAATGTCCTAATGCTTTGTTTAGACTGAAAACCAAACAGTTCTGAAAATACTAAATGAGTGGTTCTGTGATGTGTAGAATACCTAGTTGACAGGTTTTTTTAATAGCATATGAGATGTCTTCAGTAGTGTTTTGTTGCATAATTTGTAATGTTGTGATAATATATTGCCTTGTGAAAGCAAAGCTTGTCATGCATATTTATACTGTGTGTGCTGAGGGGAAACTCATTTCTAACCCTACAGTTCCCTAAACAAGTGGCAGAAATAATGGCAGTAGATGTATGGATACAAGACTTTAGGTACCTCTGCTTTCTTTCCTGAAGGGTAGTTGCAGGTTAAATGACATCTTAATCTGATCTTTGATATGCTTTCACTTGCATGCACTATAATCTTTCAAACCCTAGTGAAAGATGTCCCTGTCTGTGGGAGGGGTGTTGGGCTAGATTTGAAGGTTCCTTCCAACTCAAATCATTCTATGATTCTGTATATTTGAAATGAGGTAAATGAAAGCAAAGAAGTCTTGGAATAAGTGTTGTATACACCTGTGTCCTCATAAAGAGTGAAGTCTTTCTCACCAGCAAAACTTAGGTTTTGGTCTGTTGAAAGATTGAGACTTACTATGGTGAGTGATTGGGAAATGGATGCAGCTTAGAAAGGTTCATGGACAGGCTCTTGAATTGTTTATTTTTCAACATAGAAAGAGGCAAAGCAGAATTTTTTGGATGGAGAAGAGCAGTTATGAACTCTGTGTAAGGTCGTGTTCGTTCTCTGCTCATCTGTGTGTTGCCAGAGTTTTTGTGGTTTATTAAAGGACAGGGCAGTCCTATTGATGAGTCATGGGCTTGGCTGAATCTGTGGGTTGCACGGATGAACGTGTTAGTGTTTGGTAGCGCTTTGTAAATCTTGCAGTTGTGGCTGGCCAAGTGCCTTTTTCCCCAGTTGACTACTGATTCTTTTAGAAAAGGGGAAAAACTTCCAGTGCCAGATGTTAGCAGGGAAGGGAAACTGATTGTCAACCATTGCATCTTCCCATATGTTGAGACATCTGTGGCTGGAACACTTTTTTTTAGGCTGTCATTATTTTCCTCTACTCCTCCACTTTTTCCTGTTTTTGCCTGTTGAAGGCCCCCTGGAAAAGTGATAATCTCTATGTACAAACCATACTTGCTTATCCAGGCCATTCTTTTTGTGTAACATCTGCGACTTTGTATGGTGTCTAGCACAATAAAGTCTCTTTGCTATTTGGAGGTAGTGTAGTAAATGCCACAAATGAGACATTTATAATAATCTTTGTGATTCTGATATCTGATAAAACTATATAAAAATATTTTGTCTTCAGCATAATTTATTTTAGAGGGGTAGGAGGACACATGCAGGAGCAAAGTGACAATTTTTGTTCCAAAGAGATGTATGTCACTTGGATGTGTTACTAGGGTGTGAAGCTTGATAGGTGATATGTTTGGGACTCTACTTTTTAGCTGGTCATAGCTGAATGACTACACTGAAGTGGAGAAGTCCTAACTCCTGTAACCTGTGTAGTGTTTGTTTTTTTTTTCCATTTTACTGAAGTCTGTAGATGGTCATTGTTCACTACTCTTCTGGAAGGCATACAGCTCTTGCTTTGATAACTGGTGAGACAAAATCACAGCACTGCCCACCTTGTCCCTTTCTCTCCTACCTCTTTAGCTGGAACAGCCAAAAATAGATTCTGAATTTGCTTTACTGTAGAGCAGCTGGCACTCTCCTTCTCCCTGTCCCAAAGTTTGGATGGGTTGTTGCTGTGAACAAGATACCAACTGTTTCTGCTGCCTTTGTACTCGGTGGCCCAGCAAAGCTGATAATAGGGCTGGAAAGCCTTTCTGATAAATGAAAGCACTTAAAAGAATTCTGTCAAGGGTTTTTAGAAGATGTGAGGCATTTCATCTGTGGGAGTTGGGGTGCATGGAAATGAATTACTAAAGGAGGTGTCTTCTAATGGAAAAAGAAGAATCATAACTCCTTAGCAGGAGTGACAGAACAGTTTTAAACTGTCAAGACTGCTGATACTCAAGTTGTAATCTTAAATACAACAATCTGGGTTCTTATTCTTGCTGTTAGATGTAATCAATAACAATCTCAGTAAATATGATTCTTTGCTGCAAGTTTACCTTTCCTTTATTGAGAAATCGCTGAGAATCATCTCTTCTCACTCCTACTGCAGGATTGCTGGCCTGAAAAGAAGCATAAAACAAACTTGTAGAGCTGTGTTTGTGTAGGGTGGCTGGTTCACAAAAAAATAATTCTTCATCCAAGGTTTAAATGCTCCTTCCAAAGCTGCCTGTTAGTGATCACTGCCGGCTGTTCTTGGTGTGGTGGGCTGACCTTGGCCGGGTGCCCACCCAGCCACACTCTTGATCTTCAGTGGGACAGGGGAGAAAATAAGATGAAGCAGCTCAGGGGGTGAGGCAAAGACAAGGAAATAGCCTGCCAATTCCTGTCGTGAGCAAACCAGACTCAACTAGGGAAGATGAAATTTGTTGCCAATTAAAATAGATTTGAATCATAGACAAAATAGATTTGAATGATGACAGACAAAAATTAAAACGTCTGCCCAAGTCCATGGGTCTGGATGTTGATGGGATTTCATGGAATCCCCAGCAGCCCACGGGGAGGATCCATCCCCAGGAGCTGCAGCTATGGACAATGCTGCCTGGATGGACAGTGGCGGGTCTGGGTGTTGGTGTCTGGCACTTGCAGGTGCTTTGCCAGCTCAGCCTGGTGCCTTTCAAAAACTTGTTGTGGTGCCTGTCCCTGAGGGAAAGTTGTTTCATGTCCCTAATTGCAGACTGGCTACATCAGTGACAGGCACGAGGCACCATTTTGTTCCTCAGCCCTGAGGTGGAAAGGTGGTTCCCTGCCTGTGTGTGGTGCAGATTAGCTGGAGGGGGCCCTGGGATCAGGTGACTAATCACCTATAAACTGTCTAATTGAGCAATAGGTAGGATAATGGCATGTTATGGCTCTACTGGCCTTGATGGGTGGGCGAGCAGCGCTGAGCAGCTCGAGGGGACTTGGCACCATGGAGCGCTGTACAGTAATGCTGAAACATCCATTTCACAGAAGACATGTCAAATTTCTTCGTCTGATGGTGAAGAAATAATTGGGCACGAAGTTATTTGGGGCAGAATAGTCCCCAGATTAAACCATTAATGATTTTCAAGAAAACTATTTAAACAAACCTGCACCATAACTGATTTCTCTTTTAAGCCACGAGGAGTTAAAAAGAGGATTTGTGACCCAGAGTCCTGTAGAACAGCTCTTCTCCGAGTGGGGCTGGAGGTGGAGGAGGCCTGCTGCTTTCACAGATAATGCCAGGGCCTGAGTAACCCTGACATTTAAAGGGGGGAAAATTGATTTTCTTTATCAGCTGGTTGAAATTGGAAACTGCGAAAGGAGAAGAGGAAGCTCTTGGAGAGACAGCATTTAAAAATACCGTGTTATTACTCTTTGTAAGTGGCTTTTGGTTGCAAAAGCACTTCACAGCCAAAGATGTTTAATTCCACCTGCTGTTTCTTTGCATTAAAATTGCAAAAGTATATATGTCAAATCAAGGATTAAGTTTTATAGCTCTCTTAGCATGTGGTTTCCGCTACTGTTAACGTTTCTCTTGATGGCTTCTTTGACAAAAGCAAGAACTATTGCAAACACAGAGGTGAGACACGGAGTGGCGGCAGGACTGCCATGCTTAAGGTGGCATGTGAAGAGGGCTTTGGGAAGGAGCTGCTCCCCGGGGTACTGGAGCCTTGCAATACCTAGAGCACTGGTTTGATTCCTATGTCATGTCTTTGGTTTGCCCCCACAAACATCCCTAAATGGCTTCCTTGTTTCCTAGGTTCTGGCGACGGGATAAAACTCCAGTTACTAGGTCCTGTGAAGTGGTAGGCATTGTGCATTTATGCTGTAGGTAGGAATCAAGGGGGCTTTGGTTCCAGCCAAAAAATGTGGTGCTGGAAGTCTTTTTTTGGAAAAGCTCAGAGGGATCACAGAATTTATGTGCAAGACTTGAGTTGTGTTCCTGACAGAGCTTGTGGATGTGTCTTCAGCAGGGAAGAGTGAAAGCAATTCTACTGGAACACAGATAAACTCCTCTTAATTTGCAGCTGAGTTTATTAGAATTCAGAGTTGTAGAAAACAAATCAAGATACCCCAAGCTGAGTAGATAATTCAGGAATTTGTCATTGGTGGTGTACAGCTGAAAGGTTTTCTTAACAATTAAAAAAAAAAAAAAACCCAACCACAAAAAGCCCCACAACAAATCCCACCACCCAAGTTATTAATTCAGTGATATATTTTAAAATAAAATGATGCATTTTTCTACTGCTCAAAATGAGGTCAGGTGCTTTTGGCCAGTAGGAGTGCCCATGTGAAGAGATTGTGTTGTTTTCAACCAACCAAATACAGCAAACTATTTAAGTGAGCTTTTAGAGCTTATTTAAGTAGGCTTGGCTTAAAGAGAACATTTTAAAAGACACAGAATAAATAGTCGTGGAATTGTGTAGTGACTATTCTAATTTTGCTTAAAAAAAAAAAAAAAAAAGGTGTTTTCTTCCTGAGCTGTGTTTTGATAGGAGTATCTTAAGCTTCCCTATGAAGCAGCTAAACACAAGGCTGGTGTCAATCTCCTGCATGCCATCAGGCACGTTTAGCTGGGTAATACACCACTGAGATGGAAACATAATCAGGCTGCTTTGGTATCCTCTGCTTGCCGGCTTCGTTTTGCTCCAGAATCCAGTAAAGCCTCAGGCCCTGCTGTTAATTGTCAGGGCTTTCAGGGCTCCTGGCATACACATGCATAATGCATATACGGCATGCAGACAAACACTGAGAGACGTTCAGAGTAGGGGATTTCAGTAAGACTAATAGGTTTAAGGAAATAGCATTTTTTTCCGCTTTCAAATAACTGTTGGGTTTCTTTCACTTTCTTAAATGTCTGACAGTTTCTGCTTAGTACAAAGCACTTTATATTCTAGGTCTTGCCACCCAAATAACTGCTATTTTCTCTTCTGCATTTCCCACTGGCTCTGTCGTGTATAGGTACAATGAGGTTTTATGAACACCTGTTTTATATTGGGGTTTTATGATTATTTTTTTTTTTCCTTAAGTAAAAAACCCAAAACCCTTGCTGAAAAAATGTAGAGTACCAGTAGGCTCCCTGGTGGATGTCAGGGAGCTGCCCTGTCGGGGTGTACCATGGAGCTGGAATTTGGCTGTCAGCTTTTGGGAAAGGGGCCGTCTTTGCTCTGCACAAAATGTGGCCTTTCATGGCAGTATGGGCAATGGATTTTGTTTTACTTGGAAGAAGAAGAAAAAAAAAAAAGACCAGTTTATCGAGGTGGATCCAGTTTGCTCCAAGCAACTGCACTTGCTTGCAACCTGTTCCAGTGAGAGCTGGAGTAATGTTATAGCCTTGAGGATCTGCTGTATCTGGGTTTTATTGTGTCGTTGCTTTGGTAACAGCAAGTCTTATACCTTTATTAAAGGAAGCAGTGATATTTTATTTTACTCCCTAGACTCCAATCACAGGGAAACTCTGAGGTTTCTTTCTACCACAATTTCTGCTGTTAACAGAAAATTTGCACTTGCTGTGCAGAGAGCAAGTTAACCTTTTTTTGGTCTAAAATGGATGATTTTTTTTAACCATAAAAATCAGTACTTTTTTTAAACTTTGCAAAATATCAGAACTTGCAAGAACATTTGGTGTCCATATTCTAAACGAAAATCTGGGCTTTTAATACAGTTTTAAAACATGGAAAATAAATCTGCAGAAAACTTCAAGTCAGGAAGAACTAAACCTTCTTACAAACTTTGCATACACTCAGTGGCACACTGCTTTATCGGCTTCAACTCAGAAATCAGCTCCAAGGTCGTTTGGGACTGTTTTGGAAGCACATCTTGCAGTTACAGTGCAGCTGTTGAGAAATTTTGTTGTTTTATGGCCATTGTGCATTTTCTGTGCCAGATTGCTGAGTTACCTTGAGACAATGTTTGAGGTGGTCTCTTGGTCAACTCAGACCTTTATTGTAAAGTTTTTTAAAATTTTAATTTTTTTTAAAAGAGGATGGGATGACATGGTAATGACACAGAGAATCCATTTGTAGAGAAGAACAACTGGAGTCATGCATTTGGTTTTGGGAGCTTCTGTGTACATGTTGTTGGAAAATCCTACTACCCCACTTCTGATAGATTGGCTTTGTTGTGTCCATCTAAAGTAAGGCATTTCTTTGCTTTAGTTGAAATCCCTCTTCTTGTTCAGTGTTTCTATTTAGAAAATCTGTAAGGTCTCCCCAGAGGACGTCCTGTTTCATCTACATTCAGAAACACTTGGTCTTCCATCTGCTTGGGACGGGTGTCTAAGGATGCAAGAGAGAATTTTCTGGAAAAATACATTTTGGTGTTAATGGATTAGGATTTAGTAAAGTTTCAGTTGTTGCTTTGCTTCTAGTTTCATTTAATCTGGAGTAGCAAAACCAGAATTCTCAAATTAAGTATTCATTACTGTGTCTTGTTCTTGCAGGGAAGTTACCCAGTCTGGGAAGATTTTATAAACAAAGCTGGAAAACTGCAGTCTCAGCTCCGGTAAGTTTTGTGTGACTGAGTCAAGATCCATGCAAACATTAAGTGCAGTTTCTGCCAGGATAATTTGCAAAGTATGTTCCGGTAAAATTGTCCATATTGGTCAACACCCATGCATGTAATTTTTTTACATACTACTATTTCTGTTTTCATATATTTAGGAAAATACATAATTTACCACCAGATGTACATAATAAACATAAAATGAGCTAAATCGCATGGCTTCTGAGGGAAAACCGGAAAGTTTGTTGTTAGCCTTGTGTCGTCCTTTTTATTGTTGCAGAATACAGCAGGTTTATTAGGAGAGGTATCCAAATACTGAGTCTTTGGTAGTCTTAACAGCATTTTCTTCTGCTTTAGAAATGAAGAGAATTCCTGTGGTGGATCATTCACTGGTGATTGTTAAAACTTTATCAGGGTTTAATTTGCAAATGGCTTTCTGCATTGCTTAATAAGTGCCGTGTGTCATACTCAGACCAATTCTACTATCTCTAGAATTCATTCACTTGTAAAATCTGTTTCTGCTAATGTGAATCTAAGCTCCATTTCTTCCCAACTCTCCCTGAACCACAGTCTGGCTGTGCTTTGCAGATCATCGGTGGGTTTTTTCACAGCAGCAGTGGTAATGGGTATGGTTATTGGCAGTCTATTTTGCGGTTCTGCATTGCGTTGTGAACCATTCCTGAAGGAGCTAGGGTTTAGGCTCATTTACCCTAAACAGCTGGAATATGCTGTTCTGCCACACCATGCCTAAAATATCACACTTGCATGTGGTTTTTCCTTTTCTAGCAATCACATCCCATTGAGTGAGTGTGGAAGAAGCAGGGGAAGTAGAGAAAGAGGAGGAATGGAGAACTTTCCTAGCCTTTTGTACTCTTTAAACACAGGCCTTCTGGGAAGGCATGAGGGGTATTTTTGTTTATCTCCCAGTCCTGTGGTGTTGCATTCAGTCAATGGTAGTGCTTTTCTAGCTACAGGAACATGCAAGCAGGCAGCTTGAAAGCCTGTGTGCGAGGATTTGCTGTTCATTTCTAGCAAATGTGAGCCTTTTACCTCTGGTTCATTTCTGTGTGCTCGGATAAAGGACAGCAGATGTCATCTGAGCTGGAGCCAGGTCTTCCTGGATCTTGTTACTGGAGAAATAGAACTTTGTTATTAGCAATAGAATGAATAATTAACAGCATGGTATGTGAATAATGGCATGACCCACAAGTTTGGAAGATGAACAACACAAACACTGTTAAGGAGAATCCCAGAAAAGGTTATCTGGTTCCAGGGCTCAATATTGCTAGCTAGCTGTCAGGGTTTTGGTTTTTTTTTTTTGCCCCCCCTTAATCTCCTGGGCATGTGGAGTCCTTGTGCATTTGTTTGGTCCTCTCAAGCCTGTTTTTTGTGTTCAGATCTTTAGTGCTGAGTGTAGGCTACTTACTACAGTGCCAATTATGTCCTCTATATCTTGGGCATATTTGGAGTGAGACTTGCATAAAACCTGACCTAATTAAGCAGTCCTGTGGTCCTTCTGGCTGAGGTCCTGCAGGTCTCTTGGGGTTTTTTGAGGGTAGCAAGGAGCTCTTGAAACAAAGTGAAGTTGATTGTCCTCCTTCAGGATTTTGCCTGGGGAGGATGACTGTTACTGTCAGGAGAGGAAATCAGAGTTATTGGTAGACAAGATACGCAGAAGCAGAATGACAAGGTAACTGTGGAGAGGGCATGATTTTGCTTTACCTGTAGAGCCCTGGCCTACTTTTACTTAAATTGGGTCAACCAGAATGTAAGCCATAGGACATCTGGTACTGACCTGAGGTGTTTGGGGTTCTAGGACCTACTTTGTAGAACAAACATGTTGGGAAAATTGTAACTCACGTTTTGCTGTCCACTTGAACAGACGTGTGGTCTGTATGTGCTTTCCAAACCTGGATGGAGATGGGTCTGGAGCGGTTTACGCTTTGGACTGTAGTGTGTCCACGATTGCTGGTGTACCCTTTGGGAAGGGGCTTGCTTGGAGGAGCACTAGATCAGAAAGGGTTTTTAAAATTTTGATGTTTGGGGGATTTGGGGGTTGTTTGTGGTGCTGTGTGATTGCTTTGATTTGTGTTTTTTGTTTTGTTTTTTTTTTTAAGTGGATATTTTTTCCTCTTTTTCTGTTTGCCCAAGAACTCCAGACCAGTCGATTTCCAAGAAGTTGCTATTATCTATTTCAAGGGATTCTCATGCTCCTCAGCTGAGAAATTCAGGAAGGTGTTTGATCAGGATCCTAGATAAAAGAAAGGTCCTTCATATTTATTCTTAAAACATATATGTTCTCTGGAAATAGAGTGACTGTAATTTGTACACTAATGGGTGCAATATAATGTGTATTAGATTTGTTTTTCATGTTTGACTGCTTAATATTAGTTCATCAGAGGAAATCGGCTAGAAGGGGGTGGGGGGGTGGCTGTGCTCTTTTGAAATAGCACCTGTCCTGTGCAATTCACAGCACAGAATTAGCGTGGCTGCCTCCAAGTCCATAGTGCTAACACAAAGCGAGGAAGGGATTAAGAAATGAAGGAGGGAAAAGGCTAAATTCAGATATAAAAGAGGATATTTTTTGTGGCCTCTGCAAGTTCACAGTGGTATTCTTTATAAGCCTAAATGTTTTTGGCAATAATTAAATAGGCAGCAATGAGACACTGCTAATGTTTTGTTATCTGTATGCATTTCAGGACTACAGTAGTAGCAGCTGCTGCCTTTTTGGATGCCTTTCAGAAAGTGGCTGACATGGCTACTAATACACGTGGTAAGCAGATGTGTCAATATTGAGTTTAACAAAATGCTGTGTGGTTTATACCATTTATCGTAATAAAAAAGTCTAACTTGTTACATTGACAAGCAGATCTGTGAGACATCTGTTAGATGGACTTGCACTTTGAAAAAGCGGTATGTGAAAAAGGAAGTAATCTTGTCTACTAAAAAAAATGCTGGAAACCTGTAATTTAAATGTGTCATCAATCATGTGAACACTTCTTAATTACCATTTGAATTATATGTTGATGAATAATATTTTAGAAAGCAAGAGTTACTGAAATCTGTATTCACTGATGCTTCTGTACCTTAAGTAAATGTAAAAGGCTTGATATTCAGCTGTTATAAGTAAGCACAGGGTTGCTGAAGATAGAGCTGATGCTATGGCCTTTGGGGTCTGCAGATAATGATGATAGTAGCCTGTACTTGTATCTTTGAGTAAAGTCTTTGCTTGTCCTTACTTTTCTTGAAATCTGACATTACTGGTCAAAATTAATTTTCCTGGTCTGTGGGCCTCTCTGGGTAACAGTCTAAGCTTGTTGGTATGGAGGCCAAAATAGTGCAGCTGGCAATCTTTCCAGGCTGCTGAGTTGGAAGGAAACAAAAGGCTGCTTTTCTCTGATGTTGGATGCCCAGTGACCAAGGCATTACATGCAGATGTCCCTGCAGCAGTAGGGCATTCCCCATGGTCACAGTGTCCCTGTGCGCTGCTGCTGAAGAGTAAATCCAAAATGCATATGTCACTGCTGAGAGTAGCATTTGGTCACCTCTAACCTTAGAGGTTTTGTAACTTTTTAAAAAGTCTTAATGTGTCCTTATCATTTGACTTGGAGAGTAAGAAAGTAATATGCTAATACAAAGACTGTGCATTTCCATTGTCAGTGTGCAAGCTCTGCCAGACTTTTCCCTCCATTTCTGGCTAACAGGAGTAGTGGTAGCTGCTGGAACAAGTATCAAGCCACAGAATGACAAAAGGGAAGAGTATTTTTTCCCTTTTTAAAGCTAATATTTACGTTCTAGTAAGAAGTTCATCATTATATGTATACCTTCTGTAAATAATGGGTAATCTACTCCCATAAAATAATAAACACTTCAGAAAGTGGAATAAACGAAGGATGAGACCCAAGGCAGAACTTAACTTGGATTTCTAGCATGTCTTTCCTTTGAGCATGCTCTCTTATGTTTCTTATCCTTCCCCCAAAGGAGAAAGCAAAGTAAACCTTACCAGAATCCTTGAAACTTTTCTTTTGGCTGTGCTGGCAGGCTTATAGAACTTGCATTCAGATACCAGAACAACTGAAACTCTTCTCAAACAAAAATGGCTTGTGTGGAATTTTGAAGGGTATTTTGCACTTTCTGCTGTGTTATTTGGACCATGTCCAACAGGCATCGTGTCTTGTTTCTTATCTCTTCGAACACATCCTTTACAAAAGGAGCTCTGTAAATTCAGGCCTGCCAAATTTGTATAGCTCCTCTGTTGTCTTTCTGCCTTTCCTGACTGAAAGGATAGAAGGGAATCTTGTTTTTATTTTTAGAAAGTGATGTTCTGGGCAAAGAATCAAAATTCCAAGCTGGTGGTTCTGATCTGCCTTCCAACCCAACTTCCACTCGTGCTCATTCAAGTATTTACATATAAATCATCTAATGCCTTAGAGCATCTCTGAGGTTGCACATTGGTCTTTTAACAATACAAATCCTTCTAGCTTGCTGTGAAACAGGGATAAAAGCCTGGCTCCATTCAAGATGATGGCAAAACTCCCTGTGACTTAATAGGGCACAATTTCATAAAAGTATATTTTGCTGTTAGTATAGACAACTATATTCAGAAAACAAATCTAAACAAACTTAATGGTTTTCTTCTCTGATGTGGGGATTTTAATGGACTCCCATTTTTCCTTTTGTGGAGTTATCTAACTTGGAACAATTCTTCATTACATTTTTACCTGTTACAATTTTTATAAAATCATGCATCTGATTGTCTAATTGAACACTTGGCTATGCTTCACACTGTTTAAAGGGTTCTCAGTTAAGAGATTAACCGAAATCAGGAGAGATCATGTTCAACTTCTGGAGATACACAAGACTTGTGTAGCACTTCCCATGACAAGGGCAGGGAGGGTCGGTGTATCTTAAATCATAAGGCTGGCTTGTTGCATGAGCCAGGTTCGGCTTCTGGAAACTGTATATGAAAATGCTGAAGCAGATGCCTTTTCTGGAGGAACAGCGTTAGTTCCTTGTAGGATGGCTGAAGCGTTGTGAAGGTGGGTGCTGCGTTTTATTTGTAATTGCTTATAGTTTTACAGAAAGTGGTCAGTTATTTTAAGACCCACTGATGTAGGTGATGAAAGCGTTTCATCAGTCAGCAGAAGCACTCTCTGGCTACTCTTTAATCTGTTTGCATCAGCATTAGCTTTGAAAGAAGAAAAAGTGTTTACATGGATGTACATGTCCACACACACGTGAGAAGAGATGATTACCTTTGCAGACACCCAGTGCTTATGTCCATCAACTCCAGTCTTTGTTCCAGCTGATAATCTTTTTCTACATTGTGTGCCATTACCGCTGCTTCCAAACATTGGCTTTTTCCTTTTGGTGCATCTTTCTGTGTCATTTACTTTCTTCTAATTCTGCAACGGTAACAATGTTTATCTTCACATTCCCATTTCGAGCTCAAATAGAGGTCATAACTGGAGCACTGCCTACGGTAAAACCTGTGGTTGGATGAGTCGGATAACCTGTGCTGTATTTTCTTCACGTTGTAGCTTTTGAAGAAGGAAAAGCCATGAATGTAAAATATCCAGTGTTCTGAGGTGACTCAGTACACAAATGAATTTCATGACCAGCTCATTTCAGCTTTTGCTTCCTTCTTTGCTGTCTCTCCATTTAGATGCCTATCAACCCAAAGTTTAGTGTCTCTTTTTCCTTGAGTTCAGTTCCTTCAGTTCAATGATTTTTGATTTCAGCCTGACAAGGAAAAACATGGGGAAAGTAGTTCTGATGCATCTATTGCTAGAAGGTTTTATTTCTGTGGGTCTGATCATATGAAAACATACTTTGGATGGGAGACTCTGTGAAATTACGTTGCTAATTCTCTAATAATGCTAGCTAAATAGCAGCATGTGCTGTTTTTTGCTGGTACCAGAGATTTTTAAAACAGAATTCCTTCAGATGTTTTGACTTTTGAGCTCTGACAAGATATACACATCTATCTAGCGGATTGTATTATTCAAGCTACATCTGTTTGGCATACAGCCTGGCAGAACTTGATAGTCTGAAGTGGTATCTGGTATTATTTCTCACTATGATTGCTAAAGAGAATACTCACAAAATCTTAATTTAAATAGATACTTCAGGATACCTTTAAATCCCAGTGACATTTCCTTTTGGGGAGGTGCGTGCTTGTGAGTTTTTCTAATATGGCTTAAGTCTTCCAGTATCTGAAGTTCTGAATGTTTTTATCCATATCAGTTCTAACTGAAGCATGAAAGAGATTTAAGTCTAATTTCATTTAACACTGTTTACCTGATATTTTGTGCATTAAAAATTTATTCTCTTAGGAAAGCAAAAACAGTGCATCCCAAATATAAACATATATCACACAAACATATTGTAAGTTGAGTTTGAACAGTATGTAAAAGGATGTGTGTAAATTGATTTGTATTTTGTATGCTAGTATTCTGCCTCCCCTGCATTTCAATGTCCTTTGTAGATAAGTGCTGGAATTCAGGAACTTGAAAAAGGATGTGAGAAGAGTAACTATTTGTCTTGTGTTATGAGGGAGATTAATGTGAAGATGTGCACACTTATGTATCTGCATAATACACCATCAGTGGCTTCCATGGAAAAAAAACTGCCCCCGTCTTACCTACCTGCATCTTCACAGGTGTAAATTAAAATTTCTGGAAAGATGATCTAAAAGCTTTGATTTACCCTGAAGCTTAAAATTGGTCTTCAAAGTGAGATTGTTAATGAGGCAGCTGATATCCAGTCTTGTGGGTTTTTTGTTTTTCATTCATATTGAAGGGTTTTGCATATGCATAGGTGCGTGTGATATGATACTGGCAGATTAGTTAAATCACTTTAAGATACATTTCGGCATATCACATGACTTTCTCTGGCCAGTTGGATTCCACGGATTGTAATGCCTTGTTTCAACTTGGCAAGTGCTACTAAAGGTATGTTTTCCCTGCCTTTGGTGAATTTGACATCTGTCACGCTGGTTGGTGCTATTTATGTTTTCCATCTCTTTCATTTTACAGATGTCTGAGAGGACTTTAAGGCAATGCAGAACTACTGTCAAGAGTTGCAGGAAATTCTGATTGAGGGTGCCTGGTGGGCAGAGTGGGTCTGAGGCTGGGGGAGGGAAGAGCTGTGGATGGTCATCAACCAGCTACAAAGGGACCCTGAGCAGACCTGGGAGCAAAAGTCAGCTTGAGCCTGCATAGCATGCAGCAGGGTCAGGGTACCAAACCAGCATAACCATTTAAGTGTTACCCTTTTGAGAAGCCGGGTATATCAGCCTGGAAGAAGTGCTGCATTGAAGTGTCTGTACTTTTTTTTCAGGCCCATTAAACTTTATCAGCAAGCTGATATGTAAATATGGTTTAATGCTTTTACTTACAAAAGTAAATCTCATTAATAATGGTGAGTGTCTGCCTCTGGTAGCTCTTGTCCTGCAGTATTCATTGACTGCTCTTCATGTTTAAAAAAGTTGCTTAAAATAGTACCTTTGCTGCAGATCTGTGTTCCTAGGCAGATTCTGCATCCATGTTGCTCCAGGTATTATGTGAGGTAGTCCCTACTCTGGGTGTTTCGTTGTCATCTTAACCAGGATATAAATGGTATGTATTGAAGTGGTTTTCCAAGGTGACAAGCTGCACAAAGTGTTGCAGTGCTGGAATTAGCATCTGTTATCTCCCAAGTAAGTGTGCCTTCTGAACCAGTATCTCGCTCGCTGCAAATAAGTCATAGTGTGACCCCAGGGATAAATTCTTGGTGCCACAGCAAAATGTTATGGGTGGTACTGAAAGGCGGGTTTTTATTTATTTATTTATTTTCATGGGAGAAAAAAAAAGGGGATCATGGGGAGGGCAAGGACCACAATCTATAGCAGTAGACCTAAAATCAGTATAACATTTTTGAAATAAACTCTTATGCTCCTGGCTATAGTCTGGGGAGCTGTGATGATAATGTGTGCATAATTTCAGAGTGAAAGCAAAGCTTGGGCACAAGAGGAAAGGGGTTCTCATTGTCCAATTCTTTTGTCATTCTATCTCCTCTTTAAATTCAGATGCTCTTACTCAGATAACCAAACCTTTGTTTGAGCTTCCTGTCAGTTAAGATAAGACTTTGTAATAAGCATTTATTCCTCCCATGGAGTCTTTGAAGTGAAGTAATACAGTCCAGCCTTTTTCTTTGTGGATTTTCAAATATAAAATAATCAGGAAGAAAATTATTTAAATGAACCATTCAGTCTTCCATTATACTTTCATGAAGATGATGCAAAACACAGGACCAATTCAAAATTGTTGGCAGATAATTTTGAAGCTAGATGAATATTACACATCTGTTGCATTTTGAAAAGTGGAACTTGAAAATTCCACTTAGAACTACGAAAACTACAAAACACATACATAGCGGGAACTGCTGTGTTATTTTCTGGTTTTGTACTCCCATCGTTCTCTAGACAAGTAGCAAATGTCAGTCCGTGTCTTTTCAACAAGTGTGGCACCCTGAGAACTCTGCGGCTGATGTGAGCCAGCTTGGCTGGAGCAGTCAGAATGGGATGAACCTTTTATATGCCCAAACACAGGAAAAGTAATTTGGTTATTAATGACTAGATTTTTTTATTTGGGGGATTAACAGGGCTGCTCTGCAGACAAAACATTACCATTGCCATTTCTTCGGGTGGGTGCATGCATTACAGCATAGAGAAATTTTAGTTATTTTGACTTTTTTTTTTTCCTTGAAAAAGGAAATGATGAAACCTACCTCAGGGACCTTGGCAACGTTTGCGCTGCTTTGATGTTCCTGATTAAGGAGAAATTTTCAGGGCAATAGATATAAATAATTGCTATAATAACTTATGTAGTCTGCTACCCCTTGGTATGGTGCACAGTGTGATGCCCTACAACCCAGTATTTTTTTTGAGCTTAAGGTGCTTTGCTAAGAGACTGAAGTGTTGTTAGGAAAGGGCTGAAACTGCCAGGTGATTGTGTATGCTAACAGAAGCAGAAAATTTGAATGCAAGACTATCTTCTGTAAAGGAGAAAAATAAAAGGATGAGGTGGTAAGAAGCAAATAAGCTTTTTTAATACTTGATCGAAGGAGTGGGCAGGTGTGTTAAGGTAAGGCAGGCCTCTTTATGACAATGTAAATCTACTATCACTTGAATCGGAAATCTTTTGGAGTGTGGGGAGTGGGAACAACACAAAGTTAACTTTTCATATACTCAATCTTAGTTATAGTTCTTTCTATCCCCTTCCTTATGCAGCTGAGTTGCTTGTAGTAAGATAGGATACGAGGTCCTGGTTTTTCTGCAGGCTTGGGATAGATGGATTGATTGTTGTTCCGAACTACATGATGACTTTGTATCTCTGTGGGCATTTTCATGCAGAGCACCTACACTTCAGTAACTAAATACTGGTTTTGTAGCTCCAACGAGTTTTCTCAGTCTTAACAATAGAAGCAGATTTTTGATGTCTTAAACATCCAGTTTGGGAAATAATGAGGATAAATCACAAATGGTTCTGAGAATTTCCTTTAGATAATCTATTAGGTTAGAATCAAAGATGCAAGAGCATCCTTTTGATAATGGATTTCGATGTGGATTTGAAAATGGAGGCTGAGATTTTGGTTGGTGGTTGGTTTTCTCAGTGTAGCACATGTTCTTGTGGTAGGAGATCCCCTTTCAGGCTAATTTAGTCAGCCTTTTGATGTGATAAATTGCTAGTTGGCACATAGTAGCAATTCTACAGTAACCACAACAAGAAAGTTGTTGCAGTTGTTTTTCCTTTTAAATCTGTCACCAGTTGGATAGTAAAGGTAGCTGAAGATCTGCTTTCATTGCATTCTGTTTAGTATCTTATTTGCCATGAGACAGAAAGGGATATGGTGTGTGGTGTGGGACGATAAATAAAAAATCAGTTCAGAGTAAGCTAGGTTTCTGTAGAGTAGTGCTTCTTGCTTTGTGGATCTTACCATAATGTACTGTAGAGACAGCAGAGCAGTTGCAGTGCTTCTGCTGTGCTTTACAGCTGTCTTGAAATGCAGGTTCAGCGGTGGTTCTCTTGTTGGTCACCCCAGAGGCAGCTTCCAAGAAGAGATAATGTGATGGTGAAGGATCAGGTGGTGCTATCAACTGGCCTCATGCAAGACGTCTCTGGGGAGGTGAGTGTGGACCCAACCAGACTCCAGGCAGTTACCTCAGCCTCACCGCACCCCACACTGTAGGTCCCTAGAACCACTCGCAGAATTTCTTTATATCAGCAAGGTACTTTGTGCAAAGGCTGTGGCATAAAAATGCTTGCTTTAACTTGGGATGTCTTCTGTAACTCCCTAAGTCTATTCCTAGCCTAGCTGGACAGAAATTAGGTTTGTTTGTTTCTGATGACATGAGGCATACAAAAGTGAAATTACAGAAGACTAATATATTAGAGTGGAGTGCCCAGAACAATGTAGCTCTAGCTCATGATTAAGAAAATTCATTAACAGAAGCACCAGTGACATTTGAATTGTCTAACAGGTTTTTTTGCTCTCTGTAAAGCAGTCTGCCTCTCAGGAGGATGTTCCTCCACACGCTGTTGGGACAGTGTCAGGACAGTAGATCGTATGTTTGCTCTATGTGTGTCCATGCAAACTAGCTTTCCTACTGCCAGGTGATTTATTCAGTGATATGATTCATCTCATGTTTGCATACCTGCTGCTTCGCAGGGAAGCAGTGCATGCTCATGGTAATAATGACGTCTTGCTTAAAAATAGACCAGCATCCTTAATTTTCTTGTCCTTCTGTTTGCTTGATGATTTGTTGGGTGTTGCCAGCACAAATGTTTGTCCCTGTTGTTGTGCAAGCTGTTCACCCCTTCCCTCCTCCCTTCCATGTTAGTTTTCTTCAGTGAAGCAGTTCCATGCTCTTTTTTTCCCTGATTGAGATAGGAAAAACTTGCACTGTTCATGCTTACAGGCTCATTTAGAGAGGTGGGGAAGAGTCCTTGCTGGTTCTTGAACTTCATTAGAAAATTAGCATCTGCCTAGGACAAGTAGTGCATTGTGCTGTATGTCTTCCTCTTCCACTCCCACGCCTGATGGAAGTTCAACCTGTAGAACTACTTCTGAAAAGTTAAAATAATATAATTACCTCACTGTTTTACTTCAGGGCTTAGAGATGTCCTCTTGTCTTTGTGCTTTCTACAGTGTTTTTTTTTCTACAAATTAATCTGTGACCTGCCCTCCATTGGAGTTGCTTTTTTGGATAGGGTGGAGAGGGAAGGGAAGATGGGCTGTTTCCAAATGAGCTTTGGGTTGTGACCTGACTGTACTTCCTGTAAAATGTTTGGACTCTGTGTGCTTATATAAGCTTAAATCTTTTTACTGCCTTGCAGGTTTTGCTTTCATTATTGTTTTCACCTGGGCTTCTTGCATGTGAAAACAACTATGTTTTCTAATCTAATGAAGCCATTGAAAAATGCTGCAACCTTTGCAGCAGCCATCCCAACGCAGGCTTTGTGGAAACCACTTCAAAACTAATAGCAGTGGCAATTGTCTGTGTGGGAGGGGAGGAGAGCACGTTCATCTGCAGTGTGGTGGTGTCACCGGGTAGAAGTGGTCCGGGTTTGTACAATCAACCCCTGCAATTGTTGTGAAATTCTCCTCTCCTGCAGCATTTATTACTATGTAAAATTGAAATCTGCATGATTTCCTGCTGTGAGTGCCTGTGCCAAGGGACTGGTTTCTATAGTAACTAATATCAAGGAGCTGGCTGGCACTTCGCCTCAGAGCTGTATTTGAGCGTATTTTGTGGTTTGATGCAATCCTGTATGACTCTTTGATTGATAACAAACAAGAAGTCTGAGATTGTGGCTGCCATTGCTACAGTAGTAGTGCTGTGCACCTCTGCATACGTTGAGGTCTAAAAATAGGCATTTTGCAAAATGGAGTTGGAGGTGAGGTAGGGGTGTGCCTTTTATTTTCCCTCTTTTTATTTATTTTTTTTCCTGAGGGAGAGCTGCTGAATGGAAACACTGAAGAATACACCGATGAGTGTTTGTTCTGGAGTCACTTCAGCCCACACCAGTGAAACCTAAGCCTAGGAACTGGGTCCGTTTTCTCCCAAGAATAACAGCCATTGCTGTTGCCACTATTCTGTTTTGAAGCAGAGCTGGTGTTTGTTCTGCTGAGCATGATAAATAGCACTGTTAATGTGGTTTCATCTGCAGGACTAGCTTCTGCCCTCACTTAGGCCCAGACACACCTACTAAATGTGTTTGTTTTGCAGGGTTAAGCATGGAAGGGGATAGAGAGGACTGAAGCTTGATTTGTAGGTTGTAGGCTCTCAGGGTGCCAGGCAATATGGAAAGCCTGGTTTGCACAGATTGCAAGAAAGGCATAGTGGGGTCAGGTGCATGAAAATTAAACTTAATCTTCCATTTAGGGTCACTTTCAAAAAAAAAAAAACCCAAAACTTTTATCACCTTACGGAGGTGGTGGAGGAATTCAGAACAGTGGTCTACATCCAGAGAAGTACTCTACATACAGAAATTGGACCTAGGCAGGCAGCAATGGCTTGGGCTTTCCCCTTCCCCCCCCTCCCCCCCAATAGTTCCCCAGAATTGCGTTGAAGCCAAGCTTGAACTGTATTATGGTATTGCTGAAAGTATCGTATAAAGATGTGTTTGTGTATGACTGAAGGTTAGTTTTCATGGATGTCCTAGAAAAGTGGGTGTGTATGAGCATGTACTCCCCTGCTTCTTCCCCAAGCCCTCTCCCCTAAAAAGCAAACATCTTTGAGGAGAGGGTGAAGTTGTGTCTTATGTACCTGTAGGCATGCATACGAGTGTGCACACACTTGGTTAAGTGAGGAGTGACACTTGCTCAGCCAGCTCAAGGGAAGCCCTAACTTGGCCACCCCAAGAATAGCCTCTTACTCATTTGGGGATGCTGGAGGGGCTGAAGAAGAGTGTAGAGAGGAATAAATAGATGGAGGACAAAGAGGGCCTGCATGTGTTGTGCTAGGAATATTTAGGGGACATCAGGTGCGTATTCATGAAAAAATGAGGTGTTTTATTTAAAAAAAAAAATGTTCAGAAAGGTCATCTTTTATATTTGCTGTTTACATGTGCAAGTCCATATTAAAAAAGTAATAGCAATGGGAAAAAATATATTACTGAATTAAGCTGGTTCTGTTAAGAGTAATGATGCATTTGAATAATCTGAGACAATTTGACACTGAGATGACATGATTTAACAGTTTGAGAAGCAGGATTGGAAACTGTCATTCAAGAATATAATGACCCATGTTGCTGAGAAATCATTTTCGTCTATATACTTTTGTAAAAGTAAAAGAAATTTCCTTTCCTTGCAAGCAGGTTACTAAGCAGAGAAATGAGGTCTTAGAATAAGAATTTGTTACTTTTACACAACATAGTTATGCAAGTCTGGAACACTGAGTTGTTATAAATAAATTAAATCTGAAGTACATTTACTAAATACTTAAAATGCATATTGTGATGGATTATCCCTGTTTTTAATGCTTGTTCATTTTCTACTAGTTTGCAAAATCACTGCAGTCCAATAGAGCATTCTTCCTTCTGATGCTGTTGTGAGTAGTGTGTATTCATTTTAAATCTAGGTTATCTTGCATGGAGAGTAGCAGCTCAGTGTGAGCATTAGTCACTTTGGTTCAAAGGTAAAGAGTTCATGTGTAGCTACTGTAGAAGCAGGAGTCTTGGTTATGAGTATAGTCAAGGGAATGTTTGAGCTATTAAGCTGAAATTTAGCTTGCTGCTGGGGAAATGAGTGCTGTCACTGAGTGTGTACTGTGATGCAAAGCTCTCTCCAGACTGTGGTTCAAATGCACCATGCACATTCAGGTTGGATAATTGATTTAGACTAACAGATTTTAATCTTTCATTGTAAGCTTGAGGTTGGCCTTAGTAGGAGTTATAAACTCCATGCTTCTCAAGCTGCATTTTAACAGTTGTCTCCAAAGTGGCTGCCTGTTTTCAGAGACTGTTCTTCACAATATTTTTTGGTTTTGTTGTTGGCAACCTCACTAATTTAATGGCTTCCAAAATTAGGAGTGGGATAAAAAGCATGGTGTATGTTCCCAGGTAGGGTGGAAAAGCTCAACTTCTGGTGTGCGTCTGTAGAGACAGTGAAGAAGGTGGTTGGGAGGCTGTAGGGTGACTTTATGTACAGTGTAATTGAGTATTTTAAAATAACTGTACTTCTTAGAATAAAGGTGTCTTTTAGAGTTAATGGGTTCTCTGAAGGGGAAAAAACCTTCAAGAGTGCATACAACCACCTATCTGCGTGCCCATTGTGAATATTGCCAAGGAATTTTGGAACCAGCATGGCAAGAAGTCTGTCCTGTGCTCTCTGAAGAGGTTGGTTAATGAAGGTGTGGTCAGGTTAAAAAGTACAATTACTCAGTATAATTTTCGAAGCTCTCCCCCTCTGTAATGTACTACTTTGTTGCCTAATCTGTTGAAAATGGTCAGAATTTCAGCCTCTCTAGATCTCAGTTTTTGAGGTCATGATTGTCATGAATAAAGTGAGGTATGTTTTTGTGTTAATGCTTAATTTCTGTTTACTTCAGGTTAGTCCTAGTTTGGTTCCAAGTTATTTTCACGTATGATTTTTGTCAAAAAAAAGGAACCTGGACTCAAAATTTGTGCCCTCTAGATCTATGCAGAAGATGAAGGATGTATGAATAGCTTTCTTCTCTTGCTTTCTTTAAGAGAAAGATCATCTCTTAAATGAAATGTAAAAAGCTTCTCATGACCAATGGGAATAAACATTAAACATTAATGATGCAGCTTTAAGTTGCATGGAAACAAACTGGGGCAAGTCAGTTCATTTTACCTTTGATTCACTGCTTCCAACAGTTAGAGAAAGGTTGAAGGGACACAAGGCAAATAATCTCTTCCTTTAGCTCTTTTTTTGTAATGACATATCTTGCCACAAACAATAGTTTCAGTATGTAGATGCACAGAATTTATAATTTCAAGTATAATTTGGATTTTGGGTTTTTTTTTTTTAAGCAAGCAATGTGACAACGGCAATTTACATAATTGCAATGATTTGTAGTTAAATGGAGATTTAGGTCTAGTTAAAGGGAGAGAAAAATAAAGACTTCCAACTTCCAAGAATAGTCCTGGATTGTAGAGGGTTTGAACATCCCCTGGGATGGAGGTGTGAAGTGGTAGTTTGACCACAAGACTTAGATGTCAAATATTGCCAGGCTCATCTCTCTTATATGACCCATCTATAACAGTAAGAATTTCTTCTGGTCTTTGTCTGCAAAGTTTGTCCAAGTTACATAATTGTTTTGGAGATCCAGTGTGAGATGCTGTGTAACTCCAGCAAAGTGACTGCATAAAAAATGCAGGGTCTGGAATTCCTGCCACCTGATTTCTTCAGTAATGTTATTTAGGATCCTAGATATGCTCTTTTGCGTGCCCCGAACTACCCCAGAACATTACTGGGGCTGAACAGGTGGATACCTGCTCACAGGATCTTGAGGGCAGCTAGATTTCTTACACATGCCCACATGAAAG